>NW_026521953.1:600000-1005789 GCF_021234435.1 Artibeus jamaicensis | reverse complement strand
AGTTACTGATTTCACTGTATGCTGATGGGACTTAATCTGTTGCTTTCCTTCTTATTTCCAGATCCCAGTGAGTGTTCTACCATACCAGAAGGTGACTAAGGCATTCATACAGGGCTCTTAGCAATGTCTTTAAGGTCAGACTCTCAGCCTGTTCAGTGAAAGGAGAGTCAACCAGGAATATCCAGTCATTAGTAGAATGTGTGAGTATTCATCCCTCGGATTCTTTTATACCCTTTCCCTCATGACTGCTGGACTTGGGAGCCAGCCCCAAAGTGTGCAAAGTCCTAGAAATGATTCATTTATAAACTTCACTTGGCCTAATTTCTATTTATTCTCCGTCCTTTCTTTTGCCAAGATTTGAAATCCTCTCCTCTTCACCCACCACAGCCATGTCCTCCAGGACTTTCAATACGCCCTGAAGTACCTTGTTTTTTTTTTTAAGATTTTGTTTATTTATCTTTGGAGGGGAAGGGAAATAGAGAGGGAGAGAAACAACAATGTATGGTTGCCTTTTGTGCACCCCCTGCTGGGAATTGGCCTGCAGGGAACCGGTCTGCAACCCAGGCATGTGCCCTGAATTGGAATTGAACCAGGATTGCCTGGTTCCCAGGCCCGTGCTCAATCCACTGAGCTACACCAGCTAGGGCACCCTTTGTTTTCTGTTCTTCCTTTCCTCTCTCTCTACCTATCCTTCCAGTCTGTCTTGCCAAAAAAACTAATGAAATCTGGTTGGGTCTCAGCTTTCATCTTTCTCTTTGTAGTCATACAATAATTTAATGGAGACAGTGTGCTTTCACATACATATGGGGGTATTTGAGTGTTGACTTGTCATCATTCATTGGCATTCTCCTGCCTGCAGTACCTTCATTTCTCTTGGGGAATTTTTTTTCATTAAACCCTTTTAGGTATACATAGCTGGGATTGATACTAACCCCAGTTATGGGGTAGAAACCATGAAAAGTACATAGTGAGCAGCATTTCCCAGCTTTGTCACAGCCACAGTGACTGGTGTATGCTTTCACAGGTGATCTCACAACAGTGAACAATATGGCAGGAGTCCTTGGATTGGTTTTTGTGAGTGAGAATCTTGTTTACTGCAGGATAACTAGTGTGTTCCCCATAACACACAGATTAGAGAGGATGTATCCCTAAGTGTTTCTGGCAACCCTAGTGCCTGCCTCTAGGAAGCAAGAGCTTCCTGGAGAATGGCACATATTCTGGGAAAGCAGAGATGGGAAACAGAGAAAGAAAACCCATCCGGGTCCTGGTTACATCATCTGGGTTCCACATAAAGCCATGCCTGAACATTCAGTCATCCCTGAATTCTGCTGGGACTGAGCTGGTGGTCTCACTGATTGTTCAAGTCAGTATAGACTGAACTCTGAGTCCTCTGATTCTTATACATACCCTGTGAGATTAATAACATTATCTTTATTTCAGCAGAAATGCAAGAGAGCCAAAGAAGTTACATATTTACTTGAGGTCATACAACAAGTTCAGATGTTTTGACTTCCAAATTAAAAAGTTCCAACTGTAAAATCACCTGAATGACACCCCTTCCCCGCAATTTTCAGTGTTTCTACATTTCTACTAGAAGACATAGAACATTTTGGTAATGCCATTCAGGCTTTCCACAAAGTAACTTCAGTCTACTTGCCTCAATGTGTCTCCTGTCATTGCAAAAACTGTCTACTTCATGCAATCAGACCTTCTGTCTAGATCACCCTGCCTCTGCTCACGCCTTCACCCTTTTCTCCCCCCTTCAATCTGCTTATTTACTATCTTTCACTCTGTCTCTGCTTTAATTTATAATGAGGCAGGAGACGTCATGCTAGAATTGAGTCTCTTGAGTGAAGAGCTTTTGATTCCCTGTGGAAACCCAAACAGTGTTGTTGTAAGTGTGTGCATTGAGCTTTCTTATATCCATATGGGAGAGTCTACATAAACTGAGTGTAAGTTATCTGGAGAAGGATTCTCCTAGGGGAATAACTCAATACCATGTAATGTCATGAAATCAGTTCATTGAATCTCTGAGTTGTATTTATGGGAGAGTTTTTATTTCTTTAACTAAAGAGGTGAAACCTGATAAAATGGGATGAAAATGTGAGGCAGTCCATAGGTCAGGTTCTGCTTATGTAAATGTCACTGGGTTTACCATTTATCATTCACATGACAATTGGACATGGTTGTCAAGTGATATCTCAGTATTAAGGTAAGGATGTCAACTACTCTGCCTTTCATATCCATATATCCAATCATTTGGTTAATGATTAGAGCTGTAAGGGGTTTGCTTTCATGAATCATCAGTTCCTAGAGGTTTATAGCTGGGATGGGAGGTGTTCAGAAATAAGGCTGGTCATGCAGAAAGATGAGACTGAGAAGAAGGGGTGATTTGACCCAAGTCATGGAAAGTAAATAGTGGAGCCAGAAGCTACATGTTAGGTATTTCATGCTGAAGGGAAAAGATGGAGGGTTGAGGTCCAGTTGCTGTTGTTGTTCTTAACTAGTCACGAAGGCAGCCATTTAGATCAATTCCTTAACTTTGTCAGCCCCCGGAAGCCTGTCTATTTTTCATAGGATATCCTAAATTATCTTTTTATAACTTGAGTTTTATATACTTGGAACTCAACAAATACTTTTCTGTCTTAGAAATGGTACTTGAATTTTTTTTCCTGTAGAGTCTACTTTTAGAAGACTTTTTGATATCCAATTTATAATTATTAACTTTAATACAGACATTTGATTTTTTAAACATGTATTTATTTCATCACTTTTTATTGTTATTCTATTAGATTTGTCCCCTTTCTCCTGCTTTGCCCTCCTCTGCCCAGTCTACCCCCAGCCTCCACAGTCAATTATTTAGCACACTGTTGTCCATGTCCATGGGTCATTCACACATATTTTTGTCTAGTCCCTTCCCCTTCCTTCCACCATTATCCCCCTCTCCCTCCTCTCTGGTCACTGTCAGTCTGTACTATGGTTCCATGCCTGTGGTTCTGTTTTGTTCATTGGTTTAGTTTGTTCATTAGATTCCTTTTATAGGTGAAATCATATGATATTTGTCTTTCACCAACTGGCTTAATTGACCTAGCATAATATTCTCCAGTACCATCCATACTGTCACAAAGAGATAGGAGTTCCTTCTTTCTTTTTGCTGCCTAGTATTCTATTGTGTAAATGTACTGCAAGTTGTCTAAGCACTCACTTGCTGAAGATATTTGCCTTTAATATTGATCGTTATGGTCAAACTCAGTAACTCAATTTGCCTTTACTCTCAGCACTAATGTCCTAATGATCTGAGCTCAAGAACACATTACATGTCTCCAGCATGCTTGTTCATCTGTTCTGCAGGCTTCTCTGTGTCCTACAGTAAAGTTCTGCTGGTTTTCAAGCACTACTCCAAGACCAGAGGACTCTCTTCTAGTGCTAAGATGCCATTCATACCTTTGTTTGAGCATGTCAGCTGTCTTCCTTATGCCTTCCTCCTTCCACTTAATGCATTTTTGACCTGTGACATCTTGTGATTACAGCTGTTCACCCTCTCTCCACATTTGGAAGTCATTTTTCTCCTCTGTAAATTTCTACAGCCCTGTTCCCACTCTCCATTCTCTTAAATGCCAGGGCATTTTATTTCATAGTTAAGAGGAGGCCCTGAAAGTTCTGGGAGCAAGGTTGGTAATATTTTGGCAGAGGCATGAGGGATATATTAGAGGATTTACAACAAATGGAGAAGCCAGTTAGGAGACCATTTAATAATGGAGGGAGGCCATAGGGGAAGAGGGGAGCAGTGAGCTGGAGTAATGTCAGAGGGGATGAACTCACTGAGGCCAAAGGGACTCCAGATTCTAAAGATCCTTGGGCCTGACAATGAATAGGATCTGGGAACAGGGGAGAGTTGGATGGGGGACTGGGGAGAGAAAGTGGAGGGAAGTGAGGAGTGCTGCTCAGAGAAGAGCTTGGGAAGGGCAGATGGACTGGGAGTACAATGGTCAGCTCTGCTTGGCACTGGCTGGCCCACAGGACTCAGGGAGCATGTGTGCCTCCTACCTGCCACCTGACACTATTCCAGGTCTGTTCAGCCTGGCTGTCATATAAATGGAAGGGAAGCCCTGCAGCTTGAAGATTTCTAGGAACAAATCAGAGAAATACCCATGCTAGAGACAGAAGGAATTTCAGAGTCACTTTTCTGTTTCTGACCCACAGGGGAACCTGAGTGCAAGGAGAAGCAGACACTTGTCTTGGGGGTAGTGGCTGATTCAGGATGAGGGCCCAATTCCCCAGTGCATTGGTACTTCCAGTCTCACAAAGAGCCTCAAAGTTCTGCAAAAGTCATGGATTAATTCTGCAGCCTTCTATTCCCCTGTGTTTAGTTTTTCTTCAGACATTTCATTCCTTAAGGGCAGAGTCTGGGTTTTCCTAAATTTTTAAATGTATTGCATTTTATTTTATTTATTTATCTTTAGAGGTGAAGGGAAGGAGAGAGGGAGAGAAATATCAATGTATGGTAGCCTCTCACGAGTCCCCTTGCTAGGAACTGGCCCACAACCCAACCATGTGCCCTGACTGGGAATCCAACTGTGATCTTCTGGTTCATAGGCCCACACTCAATTTAATGAGCTACACCCCACAGGGTGTAATTTTAATATTTACTCCTCCACCTACTCAAACAATATTGGTTTAGCAGCTACTGTGTCATTTATTTTCTGTTTTAGGCACTGAGAATACAGCAAAGAAGACAACCACATTCCTGTCTTTCTGGAGCTTACATTCCAGAAGGGAGACTTAGGAAACAAGCATAAAACCCAAACAAATATGGTTCATTTCAGTGGGTGATGAGTGTTATGGCAGAAAATAAACCAGAGAAATGGGAGCCAGGCAATGTTGTGGTAGGTTGCTATTTTATGCCCTGTGGTCAGGGAAGACATCTCTGTTGGTTTATGGCTGAAATGCATCCCTCAGGGTACACAGGCATCCACAAGGTAGGTGCTCCACCAGTGTTTACTGAATTACTAATGCTGAAATAAACTTCCTACTGTGTCTGTGAGAGAGAGAGAAAAAAGGAGGGAGTGGGAGAGACAGAGGGAGAAAGGCAGAGAAAGAGAGAGGTGGGGGTGGGGAATGGAGACTGCTTAAATTACAGGGTCAGAATGACCAAAAATGGTATTTTCTATTGTCCTGAAAGCCACTTTATGGTCATAAAAATGAGCCATGGAGAGATGAACTCTATCTACAATCTGCAAGACAGGCAAATTTCAAGTAATTAGTCAGATCCACTCTAATCAGAAATCAGTACACTTGATGCAATTTACTTATGTTCATCTGAGATAAGTGCATCTAACTTCAATCCCTTTGAATGTTTCTGTATTTGTTTAGGTGCACTAATCACATACTTCATTTTAAATAAAGTAATATATAAGTGCATTTTGAATTTTGGCATTTATAATGTATATTCCTCAAAAATTATGCTTTAATTTTGAATTATGTTACAACTTTTTCCTGAAAAGTTTTTGCTATTTGTTTATTTTAAATTCTTAAATAAATATATGATTGAAATTGTACACAGAGGTGTACACATCAATGTAGTAGACAATGGATTCTAATGTCTATGTATGTTTTAAGAACAGGATTAATTTTCAACTTAACAAAATAGATGCCAGAAAATATCTGCTGCTATTTTGAGTTTGTTTTTTTGCAGTTTTATGACTTGATTTGACAACCAGCCGTCAGCTCTCTTCCACATTAACTTGTTGTAGATCTTTGAAAGTGATGACAGGTAACCAGCATATAGAAGCTTGTTTGGTGAATCCTCACGTTCATAGTGATTTCTTGACGACTGCATCTGGATGCAACATGGGGCATCCCTTATTCCTTTGACTCAGACAGGTTTGTTGAGCTTGGTGTGAGTGCACACAGCTGGAGTCCCCATACCCTACATGGCAGATTTCCAGATCTCTTTGAATACCCGAGGGACACAATTCCTGAAACCCACTCCATGGATGTGCTTGTGAATGTTGACAGTGTGTTCTCTGTTCACTACCTCTTTGGTGGCAGGCTGTCCCTGTTTCTTCTTGGCACCCTTGAATGAAGGAGCTGTTCTGCTGGGCCCAAGTTGGAAAGCTATCTGCTATTATTTTGTACTTTTAAAATGAGGTTTAAGTAAAAATTTTTCACTTTTTCATTTGTATTTGAAAGATAAACTATTCAATATCCTAACCATTCTCAAAACAGCCAACTTGAAGAGCTGTCCAAATGAGTCATCATTTCATCTTCTCCCAGGAATTTCATTCTCAAACTTTCCAAGGTGAATTCGTAATCAATACACAATGTCAGTAAAAACACTGTGCACCCCACTACCAAAATGAAAAGGCAAAATCAAAGTTCTGTGGTTGAGTTCATCCTCTTGGGCTTTTCAAATTTTCCCAAACTCCAGGAGCAGCTCTTTGGGATTTTCTTGGTTGTTCACTTGGTGACCCTGATGGGAAATGCCATGATCATAGTCATCATCTCCCTGGAACAGAGCCTCCACGTTCCCATGTACTTGTTTATCCTGAACTTGTCTCTGGTGGATGTGAGTTTCAATGCAGTCGTAATGCCTGAAATGCTTATGCTTCTCTCCAATGAGAAATCTACAATTACTCTTTCAGGATGTTTTGCACAAATGTATTTCCTTCTTCTTTGTGGTGTGACTGAATGCTTTCTCCTGGGGACAATGGCTTATGACAGATTTGCTGCCATCTGTCATCCTCTGAGCTACCCAGTGATTATGAACAAAAGTGTTTTCATGAAATTAGTAATGTTCTCGTGGGTCTCAGAAATCATGGTGGCTACTGTGCAGACACCATGGGTTTTTAGTTTTCCCTTCTGTGGCCCTCGTGAAATCAACCATCTCTTCTGTGAAACTCCCCCAGTGCTAGAACTTGTATGTGCAGACACATTTTGGTTTGAAATCTATGCATTCACTGGCACCATTTTTATTGTCGTAGTTCCATTCTCACTGATACTCTTGTCTTACATTCGAATCCTCTTTGCCATCCTGAAGATGCCATCAACCACTGGGAGGCAGAAGGCCTTCTCCACCTGTGCCTCCCATCTCACGTCTGTTACCCTCTTCTATGGCACAGCCACTATGACCTATTTACAACCCAAATCTGGCTACTCCCCAGAAACCAAGAAACTGATGTCGTTGGCTTACACGCTGCTTACACCTCTGCTGAATCCACTGATCTACAGCTTGCGCAACAGTGAGATGAAAAGAGCTTTGATGAAACTATGGCGAAGAAAAGTAGACTTACACACTCTCTGACTGTGCTGGGATCCCAAGCCATGAAATATTTATTTAGTCACTGTCTGACTGAACTCTTTTACGTTTAATACATGGTGGAAAATCTTGCAGTTCTTAGCAGGAGTAGGTTTAATTGGTTTAGTGTTTGAAGTCCAATAATATATTAGGGCTCCTTTTTATTGTGTACTGTTGTTATTCATTTCTCAGGGGTATATCTGTTTTCATAACATATAAAACAATTACTTATCTGTTCCTGTATTGTGACCCTCTAGGTAATTACTGAATTATTCAATAAGAAGAAGCTCCAATAAACACCTATTTTAAGATGTGCTCATGTACTCATGTTTTATTTCTGTAGCATAGGTTTCTTAAAGTTGGACTGATTGGATGGAATGTATGTGCTCACACATTTTGATAGCTACTGTAGAATTACTCTTCAAAGTGATTGCAACTTCAGGTGGACCTGAAGGCCCTCCAAGAGGGTTGAGTTTCAAGAGACCAACAAACTGGGGAGAATTTTATTTCTGGAGAGGAAACCTGTTCCATGAATGGCTAAATTAGTAGTCATTTTTGGGAGACGACACTAGTTCTGTGTCCTGGACTCACACTGGTTATTATTCAAAACAGGACTCCTTTGGTATTTTTCCAGATACTCATCAGAATGTTGGTGAGCAGAGAACTACATGGAACTTCCCTGAAGTATCACTTGATGGTGTCAGTATATTTTTCAGCTAGAGACCACTCTTTGTGGAAACTTTTGTTAAATTTCTGTTTGTAGGCCCCAAAATGCTATGATACTTTGTTTATAAAACTAAGATGATTCATTTTTTATTATAGAAAACTAAGTGCTTAAGTATTTGTTCATATTTTCCATGTTCTCCAGTCATGTCATTAAGTATCACGTGGAGAGAAAGAAAGAATAATTTCTGCCCTGGCTGGTGTAGCTCAGTGGATTGAGTACGGGCCTGTGAGGCAAAGGATCGTGGTTCGATTCTCAGTCAGGGCACATGCCTAGGTTGCAGGCCAGTTCCCAGTGGGGGACATGTGACAGGCAGCCACACATTGATGTTTCTCTCCCTCTATCCTCATCTCCTCTCTCTGAAAATAAATAAAAAAATATTTTAAAAAAAGAATAATTTCTCACCTAGAAACATTTGAAACATTTAATGTTGCCTCCAATTTTGCATTGCTATTTATAAACAGGGAGGGGCCCCTTTGTTGAATTCATAAGACATGAGCTTCTATTGCTCTCAGTGTCTGCTCCAAGGAAGATAACAAAGGGGTAAAACATTATTCCCACTGTCACTCAGTTGTGAGGAAAACAACCTTTTAATTACTACTACCTTTGCCACAAATGAGAAGTAAAGATGCAAAGCTGGTGGATTTCCACAAAAGAAAATTTCATCATCAAATAGTCAAAACCAGTTTGTGTAATATTTGAATGTCATATACTCTTTTCAGTAGGCATTGAACAGGCATTTGGGAGTCCTTTAATCAGATTGTGTCCCTTGGTGTCCTGAAATGTCCTCATAGCCCTTACGGAGAGACCAGTTAAATAAGGCCCATCGAGAGAAAAACAACCTCCTAAATCCCAAGACAGATACACAACTTTCATTTCAATTTTTGTTCTTTCCTTCATTTGTTTACTCCTTCATTGATTGTACAAGTTTTGTTAGAGGTGACTTAATGTGACTGTCCCTGGGGAAATACAATCTCTGTCCTTGAGGACTTCCAAGTTGGCAGATTAGAAGATCACTGATTTTGGGAGGTCGCAGAGTTCAGCCACACCATACCTCTGTCTTCAGGTGAGGAACAGAAGCTGAACTGGCAAGGTTGTACACGTGATGATTTCAAAGTCACAGTGGTTCTCCATTTAGTTGTGACTTTGACAAAAGTCGTAATTAAATGTTATGATTCTACACTAAAGAGCAGCAATTCTGGTGACACCAGCTTTAGTCTTATAGCAGCTAATAGGACAGATACCTGAAATCATGCTTTCCTGGCTTGGAGGCTGACACAGAGATTTCCAACCACATGCAACGTGGAAAATAAAAGAGTGAACTTTTAAAATGTAAAACCTATGATGTCTCCCTTGGCTTAAACCATGTCAAAACATGCCCTTCTCCCCATCTGATATGTTTTTGACTGTATTTCAGCTGATTAATTATTATTCTTTCGTTGGACCTCCTTAAAGTGTCCTGTCCTTAAGGCAACCATTCCTTTTTGGGAGGGGTATATGTTAAAGATTTTATTTAATTATTTATTTCTTCACAGCCCTCTATTTAACTGTATATCTCACAGCAGTTGCCTGCTTGATATTTGACAGCTCCAGGCTGCTCTGCTCTGTGACACAGCTCCTTTGTTCCTTATCAGGCCCAGTGTGTCCCTGGCGGGTTTTGTTGTGACTTCACCCTTTGTACAGTTCTGGTGTCCAGGAGTGGAGATGAAGGTTCTTAATGTGGTACCTTGCATATAGTTCTCCTGCTCTTTATGGGACACACGGGCCACTTCTGCAGTTTCAGAAGGTTCAGAGATTCTTGGGAGTGAAAATCACTTCAGACACCCATCCAGATTTCCCACCACATGTGTCAGAATCTTTAGATTTTCCCAACTTTGGCTTCAACCTGGCATAATAGAACTTCTTTGATTAAACACTGAATTATCTTTGAACCTCATTCATAGAACTTGAACTTCGGCTTTTTCTGCCTGGTCATTGGGAGAGATGAGGGTGCTTGTGAACCACTGAAATATTCTTTGGCTCTCACACTTCACTTTCACTGGTTCACTGATTGGACTCGGTGGTTATCTATCTGCAGGGATCAGTGCAACACTATAACAACTACTTAATTCTACTATGCTTTGATTTATCAACCTCCATCCTTTCCTACCTTTTGATGCCCGAATTGTTGCACTGGCTAGTACATTTTCTGACATAGTTACATCATGCTAAGTCACCATTCCTGAAAGCTTGTATCACTAAATTGGTGGCCCAGTATCTCATCAGATTTTTCAAAATGTTCTGCATGTGATTAAAAAGGATGTGCTTTCTTCTGCGTTTTTACACAGTGTTCTCTATACATGTATAGGACTAAGCCACATTGTGAATATTTTCTTTCTCCTTTTGATTTATTCATTTCTTCTATCAATTAAAGAGGCATTTACAGTATGCCACTGTGATTGACACTCTTAAGTTTCCCTGTGATTCGGTCAATAAATTCTGGGTATATTTTCAGCTGTATTATTGAACACTTCCAGGTTTAGAATTGTTCTACCTTCTTGGAGAATTGAACATTTTCTGTTCAATTATAAATGAATTATAATATAATTATATAAATTTCCTTTTATATAACTATTATTTTGGAGTATTGTTTTCCTTCTTATGTTTAGCCTTTCCATATCCTTATGATTTAGATGTATCTACACTGAGGAGTGCTGTGGAGAAAGAATAAATCGGGGCAGCAGTGTTGTGGTTGGGGTTCAATTTTAAAGAGGTTAATTTGGGAGGATCTCATGGAGAAGATGCACCTTGGGCAAAGGGACATAAGGGAGTTAGAGTTTTGTGAGAGCATAGTCCATGTTTAGGGACAGAACAAAGGCAGTAGCTGTGACATGAGAACATTGCTCGTGGGTGTGAGAAAGAGCAAAGCAGCTGCATGGCTGAATAGGAGTGAACAAGGGGGAACTATTATGCCAAAGATGAGCCCAGAGAGCTGAGAGAGTAACAGGGTGACAGATCTTTAATCTACATTTTTTGACTTTGGCTTCAACAGTGAATGGGATAGGGTACTATGGGAGTATTTTGAACTGGAGGAAGGAAAGAAGGAAGGAAGGAAGGAAGGAAGGAAGGAAGGAAGGAAGGAAGGAAGGAAGGAAGGAAGGAAGGAAGGAAGGAAGAAAAGGAGGAAGGAAGGAAGGAAGGAAGGAAGGAAGGAAGGAAGGAAGGAAGGAAGGAAGGAAGGAAAGATTTGGAGATTATGGCAATTATCCCATGAGAGATGGAAGCAATTTGGACCAGAAGGTTAGCTTTACTAAAGGTGACAACTTTTTTAATCCTCACCTGAGAATGTCTTATTGATTTTACTGTAAAAATATTTTAATTATTTATTTTTAGAAAGAGGGAAAAAGAGAGGGAGAGACATATCAATCAGTTGCCTCTTCCACACACCCTGAATGGAGACCAAACCAGCAACTCTGGCATGTGCCTTGACTGGGAATCAAACTGGCAATCTTTCCCATTGTAGAATAATGCTCAGCCAACTGAGCCATCATTTGAACAGTCACTCATCACTGAACAGTCAGGGCTGTTTTATTGATTTTAGAGACAGAGGAAGGGGGTCAGGGTGGTTCGGAGAGAAAAGGAGAGAAACATTCTTTGGCTGCTTCTTGTAAGGGCTCTGACGGGAGATAGAACCAGCAGCCTTTCTGTGTGCAGGACAACACCCCAAACAACTGAGCCACCCGGCCATAGCTAGGAAAGGTGAACATTTCTAACACTGTATTTTGAAAATAGAAAAAAAAAAGAAAGAAAATGCAGCCACAGACAGGTTATGGTTTTCATATGCTTTGGGAGAAAAAAATGGCCTCCTTGGCTTTTGGCCTTTGAAACTAGAAGCTTTAAGCTGCTGTTACCTTGGATGAGGAATGATGAAGGTGCAGCAGGTTTTAGGAAAGGACTAAGCGTTCATTTTGGACACATTAATAAATGAAAATGTGTTCACTTAATTTAAAATGTATTTATTAGTAGTCTATATTTCACTTCTGACTTCCTGTAAACATGAGAGACACTTGCAGATTACTTAAAAGTTTCTGAAACTTTAGCTTTCTTTTTCAATATTTGGTTGCTGTTGTTCAGTTTTATTGCAAAGTATGTTATGTATATGATTGCCACATATTTGAATTTATTAATATTTTCTTTCTGACAAGGACATAATCAATTTTTATACATATCTCATCAATATTTTGGGGAAGTATAGAATTAGCAGCATAAAATGTGTTGTTTGTCTTATATTTACTCTCTCATTATTATCTGTTAAATCAATATTTTATTATTAAAATATTACCACTTGTATGTCTTTTTGTCTATTTTGTATGTCAATCATTGAAGAACAAGTGTTAAACTTACCACATTTTGATTTTTGTTTTATCAATTTCATACTATTGTTAGGAATTACAGTTTGATACTAACATTACATCCTTTTTACCCCCATTTGCATGTATCTGAAGTTTTTCTATACACTTTTCTTTGAAGTCCAATACACGCATACGAAAGTGTAAAAACTGTAACTCTACATCCTGATGACTCCTCACAGAGTACACATGACCTGTATAACCATCGCCGACCAATACATACAAAACATCAGTATGATAAAAGCCCTCATGTCATTTTTATGGGAAATGGATCATGGGCAGCATTTCCCACACTTGGCATAGGTGACTAGTTCACACATGGGGTGTTATCTAATCATGGTGAGTGTTATGGGAAGGGTTCTTGGATTAGAAGCTTTGAATGGAAACCTCCTTTTCTCAGGAGAACTGGTATGTTTTTCAATGCACACAGATCAGATGAAAGAAGCCTTATTGCTACCAGGAGGGATTAATTTCCTGGAGAGTGAATCCTACTGCAGGCCTGTGGCAATGATAAGTAGACAAAGGTAATCTGGCCACATCACCCAGTTTTGAAGAAAGCCATGCCTTCAGACTCATTTATCTCTTCACTCTGCTGGGACTGAGCCAATGGCTTACTAATTGTTCAAAGCAGTTTGGACTGATCCCTGAGTCCCTGGCTCTCACATGTGTCTCAGGATATTAATGATGTTATGTTTATGTTATGGACAAGGTAAGAGATTCAGAGGAGCAAAATGACTTGCTCTAATCATACAAAATAGTCCAGATTGCATGATTCCTAGTTTAAAATTTCTATCTATGAAAATAATTGTCATGACTTTTTTTTTTCTCAAAAATTTTCAGTGACTCAAATGACCAAAAGTTCTTGGACGGGGGGTGGCATCCAACCTTTCTACAAAGCTTCCCTAGAATGCCTTCACTTGTTTCTGACCACAACCAAACTGTACCCCCATCTAGTCAGATGCCCTGCCTGTAGGTCCCCTGCCTTTGCTCACACCCTCACCCCACCACTCTCTTCTTTCCCCACTGACAACCTTTATGCAGCCTCTGCTTTCTCCTCCTGTTGAGGGATGTCATGGTGAAACTGAGTCTCTTGTGTGAAGAGGCAGTGTTCCCTGTGGGAATGTGAGGGAGAGATGGCTCCAGGTTTGTGCTCTTGAGCTTTCTCCCTGGAGGGGCCAAGTTCAAGCCTCTTTAGTTATTATGGAAAAGCTTTTTTGAAATGATTAGACATTCACCAGGAAGGGATTCTCCAGGGCATACATTCAATGTCATAAAATGTTCTAGAATCAGTGCACTAAATCACTGAGTTGTATGTAAGAAGGTGGCTTTGGCTACAGGGAGAACTCCTGATACAGTAGTGGGAAACTTAAAGAGACAAAGTCAATAGGTAAGAAAGTAAAGCTTCTGCTTGTGTGCCTGCTGGTGGGCTTTCCATGTATATTTTTTCTCCCTGATAGTTGGAGATGCAGTGGGAGGGATTCCTCTTCCCTTGAGGGAGAGAGGGAAGGGATCTCAGGAATCAAGAGACACAGCTAAACCATTTGAATCAGTATACTTTTGGTTTTGATGCTATTTGTTTTTCTCTTCTTTTTTAGAGAAGAGTTCAGGCAACAATTAGGGGTAGAAGTATTTTGCATGAACTAGTCACCAAATCTTAGAGGTTTGCAACTGGCTAAATAAGTCTACTTCTTCTCTTTTTCAGTTGCAAGGATGAAATCTACAGAAGAGAGTGATCAGACAGTGTCAGGGTCTTCTAAATTACAGAGAAAATAAGAGTGTCTGCGATCAGCTGCTATTTGCCACTCATGAACATTCTGTTCCATAGCAAGCTCACAGTGAGTCCTAAAAGGTCTTCTTCTTTCCTTATGTGATACCCCAGATTTTCTGATTTTGAGAAAATCTATTCATTTTTAAATATTGGCAACTGAATGTATATTATTCTCTTCTTCCCATTAGAAATAGCTTTTAAGTCTTTGATGCTGTGGCTACATTTTAGTAGTTTTAGGTGATTTTTTTGATATTCAAATTTTTTTTTTAGATTTTATTTATTTATCTTTAGAGGAGAAGGAGGGAGAGAAACATCAACATATGGTTGCCTCTAGTGCGTCCCCTGCTGGGAACTGGCATGCAGGGGACTGGCCTGCAACCCAGGCATGTGCCCTGACTGGGAATTGAACCGCGATCCTCTGGTTCGCAGACCTGTACTCAATCCACTGAGCTACACCAGCCAGGGCATGATATTCAAATTTTAATTATTGTGGTTAACACAGCCATTCAATTTTAATGGATGAACATGGTCAAGCACAGAGAGAAATCTGCCTGCCTTCTGCCTGTTAATGTTCCAGTGATCTGCACTCAGACAACATGAAATAACTTCAGCTTACTTTGTCCTTACTGTGTTCCGTGTTTCTCACCTCCCAGGCTGTGTTTCCTGGTTTGCAAAACAGCCCACAAAGAACAATAGGCCTCAATTGTAATAATAATGTGTCACGAGATACCTCTGACCTGAGCATTCCTCTTTTCTACTTTCTCCCTCCTCAAAATGTGACTTCCACTGATGACACCTATGATTATGGTTGTTCACATCACCCCACTCATTCAGAATTAATCAAACCCTCTTTGAACTATCTAACTCACTTGTTATTATTTTTGCTTCCCAAAAGTTTTGTGTGCTGCTTTCATTTTTTTAAAGATATTCTATTCCTGAAAATTTTCATGGATTTTCCTCATTTAGCCCCCTATTCATCAAATATCTATCTAGCAGTTATTATGGGTCAGGGACTGTTTTAGACATTGCGACTGTAGCAAAGAACAAAAAAAGTCTTTGAGTCCTGGAATTTATGTTTCAGTGAGAGAGTTAGATTTTATATATACTATATGAATATATTTACTTACATGTAAATTATACTATTTAACTTATAGATTTAAATTAGTTTATAGGTATATGTTAACTATATATTTATAGTTATAATGTCAGGTGGTGCTCATGGAGAAAATAGAGCAAGGTATCATGGGAGGAGTTAGAGGGTACTGAGGAAAGGGTGGAATGCTAGTTTACGTAGCCTTTCCAGCTCTCTGTTCAGTTGTAGGATCGAATGCGTGCCTGAGATGACTGAGCCTAGAAAACCTTAGTTGCTTAATCAGTGTGTGTTGAATAACTGATGATGAAATGAACTTCTTCATGAGAAGACAATTTGGAAGAGAGAAAGAAGAAAGACAAGGAGAGAATGGAAACATGAAATTAGTTTCAGAGTGACCAAAATTGGACCTTCCTTAAATCATCATGGTCACATGTATGATCCAGAGAGAACTGGCTCTTAAAATTTCCCATGTGGTCCAATTTTAATGTAATTGGCTATGACCAGTCTATGCATAGACAAGTAAGACTGGAGGCAATTCACATTATTTACAGTTCAGTTAAAGTAGGTGTATCTGAAGCACAACCCCCCTTTGTTTGTTCTGTGGTATTTTCCTATTCAGCCAAGTCACATACATATATGATAAATATTGTAATAAATATAAAACAACTTTGCTGTAACTTTGAACTATGAAGTTGTTATCAAAATTTTGTAGGTATCTTTTTTCACTTGTCAACTTTTTAGTACTTTATTTTTTGTAGTCTTAAATTTCATATTATTTAAAATTGGGAAAAATGAATGATACTGATAGTAATGTCATGAAGATGGAATCTAAAGTATATATTTTGTTTTAAGGCTATGTTTAAAGTTCAAAATACATAATGTAAAAGTTGCAAAATAATTTTGATATATTTTGCACTTTACAGACAAGATTTCTGAGCCAGGATTCTTTACTTCCTCCTTTCTATCTGAAACATTCATTAATCTGAGTACCTGGCCATTCTCCATAATTGCCACACAGAGTTCCTGTCTGGGTGAGTTCTCTTTTTTAGATCATCTGCCAAGTACTCCTGGGGTAAGTGTAGACAGTGACTCAGCTATTGGACGGTGACTTCATAACTCCACGTACTATGTCCATAGAAGCAAAACATGCTCTCCTACTGAAATGAAAAGGCAAAATCAAAGTTCTGTGGTTGAATTCATCCTCTTGGGCTTTTCAAACTTTCCTGAACTCCAAGAGCAACTCTTTGGGATTTTCTTGGTTGTTTACTTGGTGACTCTGATAGGAAATGCCATGATCATAGTCATCATCTCCCTGGAACAGAGTCTCCATGTTCCCCTGTATCTATTCCTCCTGAACTTGTCTGTGGTGGATGTGAGTTTCAGTGCAGTCATTATGCCTGAAATGCTGGTGGTTCTCTCCACTAAGAAAGCATCAATTTCATTTGTGAGTTGTTTTGCACAAATGTATTTCATTCTTTTTTTTGGTGCGACTGAATGCTGTCTCCTGGGGGCAATGGCTTATGACAGATTTGCTGCAATCTGTCATCCTCTGAGCTACCCAATGATTATGAACAAAAGTGTTTTCATGAAATTAGTAATATTCTCGTGGTTCTCAGGAATCATAGTGGCTACTGTGCCAATACCATGGATGTCTACTTTTCCACTTTGTGGCCCAAATGAAATTAATCATATCTCTTGTGAAACCCCAGCAGTGCTAGAGCTTGTGTGTACAAACACGTTTTGGTTTGAAATCTATGCATTCATTATCACTGTTTTGATTATTATGGTTCCTTTCTCACTGATACTCTTGTCTTACATTCGAATCCTCCTTGCCATCATGAAGATGCCATCAAACACTGGGAGGCAGAAGGCTTTTTCCACCTGTGCCTCCCATCTCACCTCTGTTACCCTCTTCTGTGGCACAGCCACTATGACCTATTTACAACCCAAATCTGGCTACTCCCCAGAAACCAAGAAAGTGATGTCATTGGCTTACTCACTTCTTACTCCTCTGCTGAATCCACTGATCTACAGCTTGCGCAACAGTGAGATGAAAAGAGCTTTGATGAAGTTATGGCGAAGAGCAGTGGACTTACACACTCTCTGACTGTGCTGGGAAGCCATGAAATATTTATTTGGTCACTGTCTGACTGAACTCTTTTATGTTTAATAAATGGTGGAAAAGTTTGCAGTTCTTGGCATGGGTATGCTTAACTTTTTGACTTCTCCAAATCTGCTAACGTAGTAGGGTTATCTGTATACATGTTTTTCATAGATGCATTATATTCCTTTATGTTGGGTATAACACAGTTTCTTCAAAATACTGTTTATTGGATGCCATACAGGTGTTTGTTAGATTTTTGTACCTTCTGAGTATGCTAAATAAAAACCTACTTTTATATATTCATAAATACTGGTGCTTTAATTGCTGCAGAGTAGGATTTCAAACCCGAGTTTGATGGGTTAGAGCAACTGTGAATTTGCAAACTTTCATAAATATTACCAAATTACTTTTTAAAATTTCATCAACAGATTACTGAAACTTGGGTCAATAGCCAAATGCTGTATAATACTGTTTCAATTGAACATCAAAGTAGCTTCAGCAAGAAAGTTTAGTGGAATATTATTTCTTGGTATCTTGAAATTTCTGTCTCATAGCTCTTTAAAAAACCAATACAAATAAGGCTTACCTAAAACAATGAAGCAAACAAAAAGAGCTATTAAAAAGGAAAAGGGAACACTGAGTTTCCTTTTAATCGTTCTTTAGTTCATTTGATCATTCACTGAGTGTAGAAATCAAATTTTTTAATACCTTATTTTGTTTATTTTTCCAGCTTTCATGAGATGTAATGGACAATTAAAATTGATATATTTAGAGTAGAATGTGATGATTTGATATATGTACACTGTGAAATGATTACCACAATCAAGTTTATTAACCCATCCTTCACCTTACATAGTTAGCTTCTTTGTGTTTTGGTTGACAACACTTGAGATCTATGAGACAATTTCAAGTATACAATACATTATTATTAGCTATAGTCACCATATGGAACATTAGATCCTCCAAACTTAACTCATCTTGCAACTGAATGTTTGCGCCCTTTGACCAGCACCTCCCCACGCCTCCCTGCCACCCCCACCAGCCCCTGGGAACCAACATTCTACTGTATGTTTGTATGTTAGACTTGAAAGTTTTATTTACATATATTTATATAAAATTCCACATATAAGTGTTACCATACAGTATTTGTCTTTCTCTCTCTGGCTTATTTCACTTATCATAATGCCCACCAGGTTCATTTATATTATCATAAATGGCAGGATTTCCTTCTTTTTTATGACACAAACATATTGTATTATGTTGTATATATATCACATTGTTGAATCCATACCTCCATTGACAGACATGTAGATTGTTTTCATATTTGGCTATTGTGAGTAATGCTGCCATGAACATGGGAGTGCACACACCTCTTCAAAATCCCTTCTGCATTTTCTTTAGATACATACTCAAAAGAGGGATTGCTGGATCATATGGGAGTTCTATTTTTAACTTTTTAGGGAACTTCCTTTTCGTTTTCCAAAGTGGCTGTAGCAATTTGTATTTCCACTAGCAGTGCACAGGAGTTGTATTTTTTCCACATTCTTGCTAACACTTATCTCTTGTCTTCTTGATGATAAATATTCTAACAGGTATGACATAGTATCTTATTGTGGTTTTGATTTGCATTTCCCTAATGATTAGTGATGTTTGAGCACAATTTCATGTACCTGTTGGCCATTTGTATGTCTTCTCTGGAAAAGTGTCCATTCAGTTCCTTTGCCCACTTTTTGGTTAGGTTGTTTTATTTTTCTGTTATTGTGCTGTATGAGTTCTTCATATATTTTTTATATTAATTCATTAACAAATGTATGATTGGCAAATATTTTCTTCCATTCTGTAAGTTGCCTTTTCCTTTGGTTAATTATTTTTTTGCTGTGTAGTAGCTGTTTAATTTGTTGTAGTCCCACATGTTGATTATTGCTTTTTTGTTTATGCTTTTGATCTCATGTCCATAAAAATAATTGCTGTGACTAATGTCAGGGGATTTTTCTCCCTGTTTTCTTCTAGGAGTTTTATGGTATGAGGTCTTAGGTTTAAGTCTTTAATCCAGTTTACTTTTCATGAGTGGTGTAAGAGAGGGGCCCAAATTTTATTTTTATGTATGTGGTTATCGACTTTGCCCAACACCATTTATTGCAGAGTTTATCTTTTCCCCACTGAGTCTTCTTATCTTTCTTGTCAGATATTACATAACCGTATAGGTAAAGTTTTATTTCTGTGTTGTCAATCTTTATGCCAGTACCATACTGCTTTAGTTACTGTACCTTTGTAATATAGTTTAAAATTAGAACATGTGATATCCCCAGGTTTGTTTTTCTTTTTCAGCATTGTTTTGGTTATTTGGATTTTCTGCAGTTCCATATTAATTTAAGTATTTTTTCTAATTCTGTGAAAGATTAGGAAAAATACTAATTGCCACTGAGCTTTTGACAAGGATTACATTGGATATATAGATGGCCTTGGGTAGTATCAACATTTTAACAATATCAATTTTTCAATCTGTGAGCAGGAAATATTTTTCCATTTATTAGTGTCTTCTTCAGTGCTTTTTGTCAGAGTGTTTTAGTTTTCATTATACAGATCTTTCACTTTCTGAGTTAAATTTACTCTTTATTTTTATGCTATTATGAACAGATTTGTAAAATTTATTTTTGTATATTTTGTTGTTAGTGTATAGAAATGCAACAAATTTCTGAATGTAATTTATATACTGCAACTTTAGTGAATTTGTTGATTAGGTGTCACAGTTTTTTGTTTAAGTCTTTATGATTTTCTATGTACAAGATCATCTTGTCTGCCAACATAGACAAATCTTACTTCTTCTTTTCAAATGAGGATAACTTCTGTTTCTTTGTCTTGTCTAATCGCTGTGACTAGGATATCCCTTACTGTGTTGAATAGGAGGGGTGAGAGTGGCACTGTTGACTTGTTCCTGATTTTAGAAGAAAAGCTTCAACCTTTCACCTTTAGTATAATGTTAGTTGTGAGCTTGTCACATGTGGTTTTTATTATGAAGTATGTTCCTCCTATACCCACTTGGTTGAGATCTTTAATCATCAAAGGATGTTGAATTCTGCCAATTTTTTTCTCTAACTGTTGAGATGATATAATTTTTAACTTTCATTTTGTTAATGTAGTGTATCATGTTAAGCAAATTTTATTGATTATGCTATTACAGTCATCCAAATTTTCCCCCCTTTGTTCCCCTCTGCTCAGCAACCCCCTTCCTTCTACCAATCCCTCCACTTAGTTTATGTCCAGGCATTGTACATATAAGTTCTTTGGCTTCTCCATTTTCTGTACTTTTCTTAACATTCCCTTGGCTATTTTGTGCCAGCAATGAAGCTTATGAATCCTTGAACCTTTTCCCCCATTCCCCTCTTTACCACTCCCAGCTGTTAAGCCTCCAAATGATCACCATACATATAATTCTGTTCCTGTTCTGGTTGTTTGCTTAGTTTATTTGTTTTAGATTCAGTTGTTGATAGTTGTAGGTTTATTGTCATTTTAATATTCATAGTTTTGATCTTCTTCTCTTTCTTAAATAAGTCCCTTTAACATTTCATGTAATAATGGCTTGGTGATGATGAACTATTAGCTACCTTGTCTGGGAAGCACTTTATCTGCCCCTCCATTCTAAATGATAGCTTTGCTGGATGGAGTAATCTAGGTTGTAGGTGCTTGCTTTTCATCATTCAATACTTTTTGTCTTCAAAGTTTCTTTTGAGAAATCAGCTGACAGTCTTATGAAAACCCTTAACCTTTGACACTTTAATTATGGTATATCTAGGTGTGGTGCTCTTTCGATCCAACTTGTTTAGCACTCTGTGTTTCCTGGACTTGCATGTATATTTCCTCTGCCAAATTATAGAAGTGTTCTTTCAGCATTAGGAAATAAGGTGTTAATTTCTTGCTCTTCTTCTTCTGGCAGCCGTATGATTTGGATGTTGGAACATTTGGAGCTATCCCAGAGGCTTCCTGTAGCATCCTCAATTTTTCAATTCTCATTTCTTCTATCTCTTCTTGTAGAATGCTTATTTCTCTCTTATGTTCCAGATTATTGATTTGAATCCTGATTTCCTTCCTTTCACTGTTGGTCCCTTGTGGATTTTTCATGATTTCACTTACTAAAACCTTCATTTCTTCCTTTATGTTGTTGCTGTATTCAGTGAGTTCTCTGAGCATCCTGATCACCAGTGTCTGAACTCTGCATTTGAAAGGTTGGTTGTCTCTTTTTAATTCACATTCTTTTTTGGAGTTTTGTTCTGTTCTTTCACTTGGGCCATATTTCTTTGTTTCTTCCATTTAGCAGACTCCCTGTGTTTCTTTCTGTGTCTTAGACAGATCTTCTGTGACTCCCTGTCTTAATGTACCTGTTAACTTGTAAGAGACACAGCCTGAAATTTTTACCAGGGTGGGGCAACGTGGTTCACTACTTTGTGGCTCTGTGTGGTGAGGAGGGCTCAGAGAGGGGACAGTGTTCCTGCCTGGCTTCTGAAGGTTTGCCTGGTACTTTCAATTTTTCTAGTCACTTCACCCACTTCCCAAATGTGACTCATGTTCTTCCAACTGTTGCCTTGGTGGTGAATCCCAAGGTGGGTGAGTTTACACATGTTCTAAGTCCATAAGGGCCTTTTAAATGAACTCTCCTGAAAGACCAGCAGTTTCTTCCCCACCCCAACCCTCACTGGTTTTTAGACCCAGAAGTTACGGGGTTATCTTCCAGTGCTGGAACCCTGGGCTGTGTGGTCAGGCCTGGGGCTGGGAATGCTCACTTCCAAGGTGTCCCTTCAGATTTTTATCTACCACATAGAAATGTAGGACTGCTGATTTGCCACAGCCACTTCCTCTCTGCACCACACCACATCACCTAGCCTCTCTGCCCTGACTCCAGGTTTCCTCCCCTCCTATCACTCTGGATGAATGTGGATTATTTAAATCCTTGGTTTTCAGACTTCCATACAGTTCGATTTTCTGACAGTTCTGGGTGTTTTTGTTTTGAGCTTTAGTTGTAATTCTTCTTGTGGTTGAGCGAGGAGAAAAAGCATGTCTACCTATGCCTCCATCTTGACTTGAAGCCTTTGTAGTATATACTATGTTTGCTGATATGCGTACAAGGAATCATCCTTGGTTTCCAGGGGTATATCCCACTTGATCATTGATCATAGTATTTTTAGAGTACAATGTTAAAAATTTTAAAACATTTTTATTAATTTGGGTGGAGGGAGGGAGAGAAACACAGATTTGTTGTTACACTTATGCATGCATTCATTGGTTGATTCTTGCATGTACCCTGACTGGGGATCAAACCTATAACCTTTAAGTATTCGGATGATGCTCCATACAACTGAGCTTCCCAGACAGGGATGAGTTCATTGTTTAATGTGCTGTTGAGTTTAATGTTATGTTAAGAATTTTAGCATCTGTACTCATCAGGGACCTGTGAGATAATAAAAAATATATATTGGTTTCTGCCTCTGACACAGGGCTCCTATAACCCTTTATTTCCCCTGGGTGATAGGAGTGTTTTTTGTTCTAATAAGGCAACTCTGGGTGGACTCCCAGATGGCTCCTGAATGGCAGGCTGGTCACTAGAAAGACTGAGCCATGATAAGAAACTTGAAAATTTTAGCATCCCCTTTTATCCTGCCTAATCTTTTGAGAAAGGAAAAGGGCTGAAACTGGAGTTAAAGGTGGATTATGCCCAGGTGATCAAGCCTCCATAAAATTCCAAAGAATATGGGGTTTGATTAGCTTCCAGGTTAGTGAACACAGCCATGTACCAAGGACAGAAGCTCCTGCCCTTGGGAAGCCACAGGCTTCACCCTATATATTTATTCATCTGTGCCACTTATCATATCTTTTTAATATATTGGTAAGAATATTAATTAAACTTTGGGAGGAATCATGGGAACTTGTGATTTACAGCCAAGCTGGACAGAAATTATGCATAACCTAGTGACCTCCTTTCTGCAACTGGCATCTGAAATGGAGTG
Source organism: Artibeus jamaicensis (assembly GCF_021234435.1). Lineage (NCBI taxonomy): Eukaryota > Metazoa > Chordata > Mammalia > Chiroptera > Phyllostomidae > Artibeus > Artibeus jamaicensis. The sequence goes on along the minus strand of NW_026521953.1, from coordinate 982,416 downwards.
GGAGACATCTTGCTGAACTGAGTCCTTAACCTGTGGGATGTAAAGCTACCTCCAAGTGTTATAGATAGTGTAAGAACTGAATTCAATCACAGGACACCCAGCTGGTGTTGTGGAGAATTGCTTGGTGTTGGAAAAAGTCTCACACATTTGCTGAGCAGACTAGTTGTGTATATGGTAGTAGTTTGAGCGTAAAGAACAGTAACAGGTAGAAAACTGAGATTTTTCACAAATACGGGTTTTTCCAAATATTTAAAAGCTAATCCTTCCTTTGGAGCCTTTTGTATGGTTAAACAGTGAAGACACAATTACCATTAATTTATATGAAAAAAGTTTGAGCATTTCCAGACCCCAAATTCAATGGAGGCAGAATATCTTTATGACATTCCCCATGATTGAAACTTTTAATTGCATCCAGTTTTACCACAAGAGAGAAACCAGTGAGAAGGGAAACCCGCGCGGTGCAGCGGGCTCGCAAAATTAGGATCGGATAAGCAAGCCCGAGGCGTTTGAGTGACTGGTTGCGCTGGGCTAGCGGAGAGGAACGCCATTGCTCCTTCTCTGACCCCGCCCCCACACACAGCGTCACAAACCAGCGACCTGGGTCGCCCCGTCCTGGTAAACAACTAAGGCTTCGCTCCGCTCACTTAACAGCGCGAATAGACCAAAAAAATGGCTCTAGGACAACTCAGAGCCCCAGAACCGATAGACCTAAGTGATGAAGAAATAGCCAGTCTTTCAGATACACAGTTCAAAACACTGGTTATAAAGATCCTTACAGAACTGGTGGATTTTAGTCACAAATTAGAGAAACATATGGAAGCTAAATTAATTGAAATGAATGCTGATACAAAAGATACCAATAGTAATGGAAAGAAAATTGGGGTTCAAATCAAGGGAGAGAACCAGACGGAAGAAAAAAATGACCAAACAGAAAGGAATGAAGAAATAAGAATTCAGAAAAATGAGGGAGAAGCTTAGGAATCTCCAGGACATCTTTAAACGTTCCAACATCCGAATTATAGGGGTACCAGAAGGGGGAAAGGCACAACCACCAGTTGAAAAATTATTTGAACAAATAATAAAGGAGAATTTCCCCAAGATGGCAAAGGAAATAGACTTCCGAGAAATCCAGGAAGCTCAGAGAGTACCAAAGAAGTTGGACCCAAGAAGGAACACACCAAAGCACATCATAATTACATTAGCCAAGATTAAAATGAAGGAGAGAATCCTAGAAGCAGCAAGAGCTAAGGGGACAGTCACCTACAAAGGAGTTCCCATCAGACTGTCAGCTGATTTCTCAAAAGAGACCTTACAGGCAAGAAGGGGCTGGGCAGAGGTATTCTAAGTCATGAAAACCAAAGATCTACAACCAAGATTGCTCTACCCAGCAAAACTTTCATTTAGAATGGCCTTTACTGATAACTCAGGACACATCCTGCTAGTTGAATGCACAAAATAAATGCAGATAAAGCACAGAGGCTCACAGACATGGTTCAAAGCCAACAGGCTTGATGGTGGGATAGTCCTAAGACAAGGGCTTGGCGGTGCCACTCTGGCTGTTTGGGGAGCAGGCTGCCTCTTTCCAGGCTCACTACAACACAAACTTCAAGCATTATTTTTGCTTTGGCCTTTTTGTGTCTGTGTAAAAGCAAAAATCCTCTTTGAATGTTTTTGGTTAGCAGAAACAGGTACAGGTACCCCTGCTTTTCAAAAGTTCACTTTGGGTCACTTCGCTTTTACAGAAGACCTACAGTAGTACATGCTTTTTCTAATCAAAAGAAATCTGAAGAGGATTTTTATTTTACAAAAAATAGCCATCAATATAATAATGTAGCTCTTTCGTAAAAGAGGAGTGACAGAAAGTGAACTTTAGGAAAGCGGGGATACCTACACACAGCCCTAACAAATTAATACAGCTTGCGACATATTAGCCCTGGGTGCCGGACTCATCTTCTTAACATAAGGAGCCTTCTGTGTTTCCAAAGTCCCTCAATTTTCTTTCTGCCAACAGGTCACAGGCTTGTCCTTTTGCTCTGCCTAGTTACAATAGGACCTTGGAAATACCTGTGACTGTGAAGATTCCAAAGGACAAACAGACATACTTACTGTGGAGACTGAGGATCCCAGGGTGCATTGCTGCTGGGCTAATTTCTTTTTTCTCTCTAGGTTGGTTGTGGCAGACCATTTTTATTTGATCTTCCCATTAACAGGAGCAGCCTGCTGAGACAAAGATGTCATTTTACTTACCATACTTCCTGGCTGAGACTGTGCCCTTTGGCTGATTTCCAAGGACTCTCCTGGGGGAATCCCTCACTGACCTATGAGGATGGCCTTTCATTTCCTTGAGGTGCAAATAGGATTGTTTTTTCAGTGTGTGAAATGTCCATTATGTGACACTGTTTAAAGGTAGTGCAAGGCTGCTCCCATAGCTTTTTCACAAGGATGGGTCTAGTTCCAGGGGAAGGAAAGGAAAAACCCTCTCTAAGCTGCCATTTGAGTGGTCACAGTGGCCAGCAAGAAAGGGCAGGTTGTGCAAGGCTCATCTCCTATGCCTCCAGAGGGACTCCACATGCTGTTGAGAAGGTCAGAGAAATGCTCTACTGCTGTGCTCTCAGTCAGTGAGGGGTGGGAGGGCACATGTTTGCTTTCTTTGCCAAACAAAGTAAAATAACTGAGAACCCACTGGAGTTCTAGGGACAGGCTGCATTATATGTCCAATCAACATCTGTCAGCAGAGCCTACTGACATCACCCTGCAGCAGTGAGGCAGAGCAGCTGCAAGGGACTAGAGACACTGATGGCCCAGCCCCTGACATCCTGAATGAACTACAGTGCCAGAAGCTGTCCTGTGGTGCCAGAGTCCTGAGGGAATAGCAAGATGATTGTTTCTTATTTCTGTGTCATCATTAATTAGGATCATTGGATCACTTAGAATCTGAAGTACATAAATATCTTGTGTATTTCTACACTTATTATTAAATAGGATTGCTATGGGTTGAACTGTGTTCCTCTCCAATTCACACATTGAAGTCCTAACCCCACCCTCTGTACCTCAGAATGGGACCTTAATTAGAGAGAAGATCATTACAGAGATGATAAACTTAAAGTGAAATCACCAGGGTGAGCTACCATCCTACATGACTGGTGTCCTTACAAAAATGGAAATTTGGATAAGGTAAGATGCAGAGAGAGGAGACAATGTGAAAGGACATAGCTTGGGCAATGGAAGCCAAGGAGACAGGCCTGAAATGAATCCTTCCCTCAGCCATCAGAAGGAAGCAAACTCACTGATGAGTTAATTTTGAACTTCTAACCTGCACAACTGTGAGATGATAAATGTCTGTTGTTTAACTTACTCAGATGTGGTAAGTTAAACACTTGTTATGGTACAAACAAACAGTTTCTCATGGTACTTTGTTATGTTAGCCCTAGAAAAGTAATACATGGATATTCTGGAGGGATATTTACCTCTACTTTTCATTGAGACACAATATTTGTTCACTAAAGAAAATTTGTAGAAGCTCCATGACTTGAAATCAACCAAACAATACTTTGGTATCTATAAATATATACTTAAGAAGTACAGTAATTGTACAATCCAGATGATGACCTCCAGAATGATTCTTTGAAAGTAAGTTATTTCATTCTATTGCAGAATTGTTTTTACAATGAGGGATAAAAATCAATAGTTGAATAATTTGCATTGAGGTTCATATAAATTCCATCATGAACATTAAAACACTCCAGGTTGCAGGTTCATCTCTGGTTGAGGCAATGAATTTATTCATTTATTGATTCTTGTATCATCCAATGAATGCATACATAAGTGCAATAACAAATCAATGTTTCTCTCTCTCCCTCTCTAAAATTGAATTAAAAAAACTCACTTCACTTACATTCTTGAAGTTTCACTACTTTAGAATTTTAAGTGGGATGGTGCTGAAGTATTATTTCCCCTGAAGATTCTTATTATGAGTTGGAAGCTGGGTCAGTACAAAACTTCACAGGTTTGTTGGAGAGCCCATACCTTTAAAAAAAAACTATTACTATTCTTGGATTCGTAATTTTAATGGCTGATTATTTTTAGGAAGAATACAAGTGTGGACTAATTTGAGAAGCAACTGCACAGCAGAATTTGGTTTTGTTGCCTTCACACATATATGACAACATGTCCTAGTGACACTACTTTTGATGACAGTTTTCTTTAAGAGTTTGAAAATATTGTAATTGTATTCTGAGGTTTGGTGTTTAGCAGACTGAGGCCAGACTCACTATTATTCATTTATTTCTGCAATAACAATTTATTGGATATGACCCTAACATTCAAATCATAATAAATCCCCACAAATTTTGTTTGGGGATTTATTTCCCCCCTACACTCAGCTAAATGCTTGCTGCTCCTGATTTCTACTTGCCCACCACTGTGGTTGGCTCAAGTGTGGAATATGATGCAGTCAGGGCCAATGAACTACAAAGGCCAATTTCATGCTGTTGCAGAAATTCTAGAAAAAGAGAGTCATGTTCTTCTCTGATGAACTCAGTTGAGAAAGGATCTAAACCCTAATGCTGATGGAGCAATTTTTAAAACCACCAGGATAAAACATGCAGAAAGGAGCAAGCATGCCATGAACTGGAGTCGATAATTATAAATAAACAGAGAAACTAAATATACAATGGCCAGACCATATAGGACAACAGAGCTCTGACCTATACCCCCTATAGCAATCAGCTCAGAACAGTCAGAACTTGGCCAATGACTGCCAGTTTCCCTAATTTTTCATCAGTGAGTGCCATTTCCCTATTTATTACCATTCCTACTCCAACTCAGAAAAAACAGAGAAAGCTGAGTATGATCTCCAGACCAATCCCATAAGATGCCCACTTCTAGTCAGCCACCTCCAGCTTTCTCATGCCATTAGCATCCAAACAAAACATACTTGTCATCTTTCCTTTTTCCCACTCTTCAACTTGCCTTTGAACTAGACCCAAGTGAGGGTGACTGACACTCTTTCCATACCCATTCTGAATAAAGACTTTCTCTTCTCATTTGGATAGTATTTACTTTTTTTTCTTAAAATCAAGCCCTGGTTTGAGCCTTTGCATCATGATGCATTTGGAACTACTATCAACTTGAAGACCTTCTTTCATGTGATTTTATATTATTTTTGTATAAGTCAATGTGGGTGTGTTCTCTTCTACTTGCAACTAAAGGATCCTAACTGCTACAATCGATATGTTTTTTGTTTGTTGTGAAATTAAAATAATGTGTCTGTCCTAAGCAGGGTACTTTTTCTTATTATTCACCTTTTCCTCCCTGAGAATACACAGGAGTCTAGGTTTTGATCTCTACTCACTGATTTTTGCCTAGAATGTGAGTTCTTCCAATTGGAAAATTCAGGTTTTTTTGTACTAGAGAAAAAGTTTATTCAGGCCTGACTGGCATGGATGAGTTGGTTGGGTATCATCCAGCAAAGTGAAAGGTGGTTTTTAAGATTCCTGGCTGGGGCACATACCTGGGTTTTGGGCTGTCTGGTTATGGGTGTGTGAGAGGCAACAGGATCGATGTTCCTCTCCCTTTCTTTCTCCCTCCCTTCTCTCTCTCAAAATTAGAAACAAAATCTTTTTAAAAGTTTATTCAAACCTGTTTGTCATTATTGTTTCTGCCGCAATTATTTTTGACATCATGAAATTCCTATAATCCTTAGGTGAATTTAAAATAATTCTTTTAATAATTTAAAATAACCAGCTTCATTGCTGGTTCACTGTGTTACCATTACCCCTTCTTTGGGAAAGCTGCAACACATACTGGAGCGAGTTTTGCTACCAATATACCCTCTACCTCATTTCCACTGTTCATCATAGGTGACTAATCCAGAAGTAGACACCTGTAGCAATCAGAGTCCTGGCAGTGTCCTGGAAGGAACATCCACAAACTCTTATCACTTAATTCCGACTCTAAATTTACCTGCTTTTTACTCAGCATCAACTCAGTGGACTTAAGATCAAACAGGGTGTACTTGTCCCCAGAAAGGAAGCTATCTAATGAGATCAGGGTAATCCATCCGATCCTCACTTTTCCACAGGCTGTGCTCTCATGACCTATTATTGTACTTTCATATCTTTTTGAGATTAAGAGCCTCCAGATTAGCAGGGGAGTGGGACAGAAAGAGAGGGAGAAAGGTATGGGGGAGGTTAAGAATAGTATAAAAAATGTAGAAGCCAAAGAATATATATGTAATAGCCATGGACTTGAACTAAAGGTGGGGAAAGCTGGTGAGAGGTCATTTGCAGGGTGGAGGGGAATAAAGAAAAGAAGATGAAACAACTGTAATAGCATAATCAATAAAATATATTTTTTTAAAAAGCGCCTCCAGAAGAAATCAGAATTCAGTGAAGCTGTTACAGAACAGACCCGGGGTTGGAGGAAGGATGGAAAATGATATACTATTACTGAATGGACCCACTGTTGTGCTCAGGGGCATCTGCCTTGCCTGCCACAGGGCAAAATGTCCCTCAATGCCAGAGATTCCTGACAAGAAAAGGAATTATTTATTTAAAAAGTTATACAGATTTAGAGTAATGACTTAATGTCTTCATTAAAATACTAAAGTCTTTTAGAATACCCACAAAACTCACAGTCCATTCTTTTCCTTTTTGCCCAGTCTGGGGCACCATATTTCAGGAAAAAAATTAGAAGTCCGTGGTTCTGGCAGCTTCTTGGTTCTGGCACCATCTGCTGTGTCACCACCATGATCTGCAATTTGGAGAAAACTGTTTGGAACCTTCTCACGGCCCACCAGCAGGAATCCTTTCACCCCTTTTCTTCCACTCAAAGTCTTTCCTGTTTCCTAAGCCACATGGCAAAAAGGGCACACTCTAAAGCTACATGGTCCCAACTTTTACCAAAGCTACATGGTCCAAAAAAACCCACATGGCTGTGATGCCTGGGTTTAAATTCCATCACCAGTCTTCCCCTGCAGCCCCATTTCTGACTCCTCCCACAATCAGTTACACCTGCCAGCATTTCCATATTCTTCCAGCTTTACTGGGCTGCCATAGTAAGTCTGGGCAGGCATGGCCCCTTGTCATGGAGCCAATCATCTCCAAGCTTTCCTGCAAGCACTGTAACCAAGCAGGTGTTGCCTCCCAATTGCATCATGAGTTGAAGTCACTCCCATCCCCCTGGCTCAAAGCTTGGCCACAGCTATTTAACATATGTATGAAATCAGTTAAAGGTTATAGATAGGTTAAATGACTGTTCTAGAGATTATCTGCAAAACAGCTGTTATTCAAAACAACACTCAATGGCACTGCTCTATGTGTCTCATCCCCCAGATCAGACTTGTGGGGGAGAGGACATCCTATATATACATATATATGTATTTTTTCTAATATTCCTGGGTACCCTGAGTTCTGGACCCCATTACAAATCCTCATTTGCACCCCCACCACCCTTGGCTGCACCCTGTTACAAAGCCATTACTTAAGACATTTCTTTACTGGGCTGAAAATTTACATCTATTTTCCAACGAAAAGTGCACACCACCTGATTCACCAAAAGCTTGTCCAATAAGGACAATAGCAAAGCAGAGACCAGATGATATAATGCAGAAACAGAAAAATGTCTTCAAGTTAAACAGCATGAACACTCCAACCAGGATGGCCTTCAATGTCCCCTCAGCTTGAGTAAACTTCAGACAGCTGTATTTCCTGATTATAGGCTCCTGTCCTGACCTCACTTTTTGTAGAGCACTTTAGAAAACTGGTAAATGCAAATTCTTTCTCTGCTGCTGCCTCTGAAGCTGCTTCCTGCTATGGAGATATGAGGCAGTTTCCTCTTCCCTTGTGGGAGATTGGTTAGCAAATAGGTGGCTCAAGATTTCTCTCACCCCAGCTCTCAAAATCTTGCCAGCCCTCTGTTTCAGCAGGGTTTGCATTCAGTCTCTCCCCACTATTGCAATAGTCTTTTTTAAAAATTATTAATTAATTAATTAAATTTTAATTGTTGTTCAAGTACAGTTTTCCATCTTATACTCCCATCCCAGCTCACCTTGCCCCCCGCAATAGTCTTGAGTAGTCTTGGCCAGTTTAACTTTGTCTGGTGCAGTTTTTACTTTGACAGCTCTTTTAACGTGAATTTCTTTTTTTTTTTAACTTTTTTTTATTGATTATGCCATTACATTTGCTCTATTCCCCCCCTCCATTCCCCTCCACCCTGCATACCCCTCCCCCCACCATTTCCCCCTTTAGTTCATGAACACGTGTCTCAAATTCTTTAGATTCTGTATTTCCCCTGCTATTCTTACCCTCCCCGCTAGGTATTTTCTATCTACTGTCTATGCTACTTATTTTCTGTACCTTCTCCCCCCTTCCCCTCCTCCCACTCCCCTGTTGCTAACCCTCCATGAGATCTTCATTTCTATGGTTCTGCTCCTGATCTAGCTGTCCTCTTAGTTTGCTTTTGTTTTAGGTGTGGTTCTTAATAACTGTGAGTTTGCTGTCCTTTCACTGTTCATCTTTTTTATCTTCTTTTTCTTAGGTAAGTCCCTTTAACATTTCATATAATAAGGGCTTGGTGATGATGAACTCCTTGAATTTGGTCTTATCTGAGAAGCACTTTATCTGTCCTTCCATTCTAAATGAAAGATTTGCTGGATAGAGCAATCTTGGTTGTAGATCTTTGGTGTTCATGACTTGGAATACCTCTTTCCAGCCCCTTCTTGCCTGTAAGGTCTCTTTTGAGAAATCAGCTGACAGTCTGATGGGAACTCCTTTGTAAGTGACTGTCCCCTTAGCTCTTGCTGCTTCTAGGATTCTCTCCTTCATTTTAATCTTGGCTAATGTAATTATGATGTGCCTTGGTGTGTTCCTTCTTGAGTCCAACTTCTTGGGACTCTCTGAGCTTCCTGGATTTCTTGGAAGTCTATTTCCTTTGCCATCTTGGGGAAATTCTCCTTTATTATTTGTTCAATTAAGTTTTCCACTGGTGGCTGTGCCTTTCCCCCTTCTGGTACCCCTATAATTCGGATGTTGGAACGTTTAAAGATGTCCTGGAGGTTCCTAAGCTTCTCCTCATTTTTCTGAATTCTTATTTCTTCATTCCTTTCTGTTTGATCATTTTTTTCTTTCTTCTGGTCCACTCCCTTGATTTGAGTCCCAATTTTCTTTCCATTACTATTGGTATCCTTTGTATCACCATTCATTTCAATTAGTTTAGCTTCCATATGTTTCTCTAATTTGTGACTAAAATCAACCAGTTCTGTAAGGATCCTGATAACCAGTGTTTTGAACTGTGCATCTGAAAGACTGGCTATGTCTTCATCACTTAGGTCTCTCGGTTCTGGGGCTCTGAGTTGTCCTAGAGCCATTTTTGGTCTATTCGTGCTGTTAAGTGAGCGGAGCAAGCCTTAGTTGTTTACCAGGACGGGGAGACCCAGGTCGCTGGTTTGTGACGCTGTGTGTGGGGGCGTGGTCAGAGAGGGAGCAAAGGCGGTCCTCTCCGCTAGCCCAGGGCACCCAGTCACTCCACATGCCTGGGGCTTGTTTATCCGATCCGAATTGTGCGAGCCTGCTGCCCCGCGCCGGCTTCCCTTCTCACTGGTTTCTCCACACGTAAATGCGCGCGACCGACCGACCCACTGCGCCTCTTCCCTGTGCGCTCCGACAGCCAGCTCGCTCGCGATCAGTGCCCTCGGTTGCCTGCGCGCACTGCACACCACCCTGGGAATTTTTTCTTGCTAACCTGCTCCGCTGCTGGCCTCGCTCCTCGTACCGGTCCAGCTGAGTATCTAGTGTTCCTTTGGACTCCGTATTGTCGATTTTCCGTGTGGCTTGGTTGTGACTGCTGTTAAAAATAGTTGTTCTTAGATTTGGTTGTGCACAGAGGCAAGGTGGTTGCTCCACCTACGTCTCCATCTTGGCGGAAGTCTTAACGTGAATTTCATACAGAGTACTGAAAGAACCCCAACTACTAAACCCCCATGCACTTTACTGTCTTTATGAACATGGCTTTACTATTTCATTGTTTTTATTAGCATTCCAGGAGACTTCTGACTGGGCCTCCAGGCAAATAGCTTGTTTCTACATTTCAGTAACTTCCCTGAAGACCCATTAGGTCTTTGAGAAGAGGCGTCAACAGGGAGTTGGGATCCAAGACCCTTCCAACCCTCCCTCCACACATTGAGACACCCCAGAGTGAGAGTACAGTCTGGAAGGTACCAGTCACTCAAGGCCTGATCCCACAACCTGGTACAGTGTCAGTTCTATAGCATTCTGTCGAACAAACAGAGAAAAGGTTTGGACAAAGGGTTTTACGAACACCTCCCTGGATTTGATCTTTGCCCATTTCTTTCTTTTAAAATTGTTTGCTGGGAGAGACTGAAAATGAAAAAGTTTTATTCCTGAATCTAGAGAGACCTGGCTCCTTTAGATTTTTTTCTTAACTTCTGCTGAAAAACTTAATAGTTTGGTCCCTAGTTCATGTTTTTGGTCCTAATATTTTCTTATGTGCAGGTAAAAGAAGCCAGGTAACACTTGTAATATTCTACCTGGAACCCTCCTCTGTCAGATTTTCTTCTTTATTGGTATATTTCTGTTGGGAACTGCTCTGCCTGGTTTCAGGAGTTGTAACTACCCACAACGGCTAAAGCTGAGTGAGCAACCTGTGGAATTCGAGCCAGGAGAAGTCAAAGCTTATCTCTGGTAGCAAACAGTGCCTCTACTTACTCCCCTGCCCCCAAAGCATGGTCAGTTAGTCTATGATGGGTATAACTCCTCAGAAGAGGGGCCACCTAAACCAGACAGAATCACTTGCGAGGCCATCATGGAAGGACTCAGAGGGCTGCAACAAAGAGGGAGTGATGGACCCTCACCCACCCCCTCCCCGCTACTCTGACATACCCCAGTCCCCATGTCCTCTGGGAGAAGGGCTTCCAGGCTCTAATCCACTTATGCCTGAAAACCTGTGATGGGGAAGGTGGTGCAGCCCTTAGCCAGCTAGAGTGGGATCCAAGGTGATCTGGCATAATAAAGAATTGCTAACAATCCTGTGAAACCTGCTTTGTTAAGATGCTTTTAGTTAAATGATAAAGGCCGGAGCAGAAAAAGAGTTTATATTCCCACGGTTTTATAGCCGTGTAGCCAATAGACCCTGACTCAGAAGAAACCCTAATAATTCTCTGTATGCTATCCACTATTTACTGCCTGACAATGATTAATAATTTGTACCTGAACTCCTGTGCAAAAAAAAACAATGAAAGCCTGTCTAGGTAAGGGTCAGCATGCTCTCCCCTTGAGAGAGTTGCCAGACCACTCCAACGCACTCCCTCCTTGAGGGAGTAGCTGTGCCATCCCCTTTCCTCCACAGGACTCGGTAGTCTGTGTCAACTTGTCTCATGTCTCATCCACGACGATGAGGACACTGTGAGCCAGTGCATGTGTCATGTTTCTATTTTCTACATGGTTCCACGTGATGACTTTGATGGATAACCAGTACATCATATTGGTGCCATTTTATCCAGCATCCAGTAACAATTTCCTGTCTGTCAGCCCTACATCAACAATCTCCTCCAAGCCCTCCAGCTTTCGTCAGCATTACCCTCTAGACACTTGTTGATTCTGTCCTTTTCTCACACTAGGATCAATGTCAACTTTCAGTGTTCTATTATGGTTTATTGATGGTGTTATATTTGAAGTAAGAACAGAAGGATGAGTGTTTCTTGTTTGTATAGAATCCATAGAAAGCCAGTGTGTGTGGGTGTGTATGTGTGTTGGGCTGTGTGTGTACGAGGAAGAATGATCAGTTTGAGAAAGGCAAAGCAAGCCATTTAATCTTTATTCAACAACATTTGTTGAGTGACTTCTATGTTCCAGATACTATGCTAGGTGCTGGGAACACAAAGAGAAGTATGATAGCCTAATGGGAGATAAAACTATTAAACAAATAAACACATAATAAAAACACTATCATAATTGTATTTACTGTTGTAAAGAGATAGAACAAGATGTCTTGGGTTTATAACAAAAGACCTTATCTAGCCTGGAGTGGGTGGAGCAGAGAGAAAAGGCACTGGAAAGATTAGGGAAGGCCTCACCAAACTTTAAAGGCTGATAAGAGTTAGCTGTCCCACCCACAGAAGGTGGAACTCCTGAGAAGAAATGAAGTGTCTGAAGGCCTGAACGTGAAGGAGTTTGATACTATTCTAGGAAAGGGAGAGGGAGGGGTGAGATAAAGAAGTAGGCAGAAGGCAGAATGTGCCAGGTCTTGTAGGTACAGTAAGAACTCTGAACTTTACCTACTAGCAAAAGGTAGTCAGTGGGGTGTAAAGCAAAGCAGTGATGTGGACATATTTGTACTTTTAAAATGTCTGACTGCTGAGTAGATCCCTGAAGGGTGAGAGGTTCAAGGGTAGGAAAAGACAAGGGAGAGGCAATTGCTATAGTGCAGGTGAGAGTGATGTGGCTTGGCCTAGGATGGTGGCAGTGGAAGTGGAGCAGCTAAGAATGATTCTACCCACATTTAATACATTAAATTGATAGGACTTGGTAATTACTTATATGTGGGAGGGGGTAGAAAAGAGAGAGTTGTTAAGTATAAACCTATATTTATGATAGGAGTAGAGAATGGTTGGGGTTCCATTTGCTGAGACATGGAACCATGGAAGGGAAGATTTTGGCAGGGAGTAAAATCCAGTTTGGGGTGAGTAAAGTTGGAGGTGTTTGTGTGGAATCAAAGTCAAGTAGATAGCTGGGATAAGTTGATCAGGCTTAGAAGGAAGGTCTCAAATAGGGGAATAGGGTAATGGCTAGAGAGAGATGCAATATACAGAGATGGCCTTCTTAAGATGCAGAGACTGCAGAAGGTTTGAAGTTCCACGGGAAGAATCCCAAAGAGAAGGAGAGACACTCAGTGAGTGTGGATCAGGCCTTGTGCTGATGAGTTGCTATCTGATGAAGGGCTAGACACTAACTGATGAGGAGCTACATGAATAACAGAGATGGAAGAGAGAGCTGTGAAGTAATGGGGATTCTGGGAACCAAGGAACTCATATTAGGCGGCTATGGGACGGGGCACCTAGAACAGAGGAAGTGGATTCATGTTCCAGGCACTTGATGAATGAAAGTTCCGAAAGGGACTTCGTTAACTATCCCCAAAGATGGACTAGATTGTCACCGCCACCTAGTGGCTCAAGCACGTGATTGCTGTACTCTCACTGCTCAAAGTCCAAGGGAGCTAAACTTGTTCATGGGTTCACCAATATCATCTCTGATGGATTCACGGAGAATAATAGAATCAATCACATTGAAAAGAGTTTGAAAGTGAGGGGATTTTTAAGGTTAACAGTCGTAAGATAAGGAGGTGAGAAACCTTGACAGAGCACCAAGATAATTATCACTGCTTTAAGGTTTTATTTTCCTATTGAAGTTCCAAACTGGAGATTTAAGGTTGGTGAAAAGGATAGAAATACTGACACATTGAAAAAAACCTTGTGTCTGGCTTATTTCACTCAGCAAATTTCCCTTTAAAATAATAACTTCTGGGGTGCTGGGAAGATGGCGAGTGAGTAGGACAGAGCGGATTCTAGCTCCTGTACCCGTGGGTGAAAATCCTGGCAGATCTATAGAGAAGCAGCGCACTAATCCATCGGTTATCCAGCATTTGTGAAATTAAAAGAACAGAGATTGTGACAGACGCTGAAACACCAGAAAGCAAAAAGGTCAGTGGGGTCTTGGGGACCGGAGTAAAGACACAGCGGCGGGGGCGGCGCCCCCGGCCAGGTGGCCCCAGTGCTGCTTCTACCGCCAGGGACCAGAGCCATCGGTCTGAGACCAACACCAGAGGTGTCTGCCACAGGAGCCTGGGCACCCAGCGGCCCCAGTGGCCATAAGCGCGGGTCAGCAGCTCCCCCGCTCCCCGTATAAGCAAAACTGGACAACACCGGGCAGAGACCTGTCTGCTTGCCGGCTTGCATTATCAGGGAGGGTTACAAAGACACAGGGCCTGGTTCAACTGCAGACTCTGTGGTCACAAGCCTGGGAGAACTGAGAGATGCATTGGCCTCACTGGTCTCGCTAGGGACAAGGCTGGACTGAGAGGCAGGCTGTCTGGAGAGTTTTGTTTGTTTTTTTTTGAAAGTGGACAGAGGTGTTCTCCTGCCAGTACAGCTTGGCTTGCTTCCCACCTGGCCTTGCAGCGAGCCAGGGGGAAAGCTGAGGCCTCTGAGATGCCACCTCGGAACTGGGAAGCACCCTGCTGGTTTCATGGTCCCAGAATGCCCAGCGGCCGCACGCAGGTGCGGAGGTTTCTGGGTCCCCACCACAGGGCTGGGAGGCACCTTGCCGGTTTCTCGGATCCCAGACAGCTTGGCGGGTGCACACAGGCACAGAGGCCTCTGAGTCCCCGACACAGGACTGGGAAGCGCCTTGCCGGTTTCAACTGGCCTGTGTGCACAGGTGCAGAAGCGGTTGAGTCCCGCCACAGGACTGGGAAGGACCCTCCCAGAACGGTGGGACCCAAGCAGCTTGGCGAGTGTGCGGGCGCCCACACCCCAATCTGGTGGTCTGGCTGGTGCATGCACTTGCGCCAGCATCCCAGCCCACAGAGAGATCCTGCTGCAACCAGAAGAACCAGTCTGGACAGTTTGAAACCAACAAGGGAAGGGTTTCTCTGTTGTTATTTTGTTGTTGTTGTTGTTTGTTTGTTTTCCCCCTTTTTTAGTAACTTTTTTGTGTGTTTGTTTAGTAATCTTATATATTTTTTAATTTTATCACTGCTTTATCTTTCTATACTTTGTTCCTCTCCTTTCTTTTTCCCTGTTTTAGTCCTTCTTCCTTTCCTCTTAAACTCATCGCTTTCGCCTCCCTTCTCCTGCCTTTTTGTTTGATTGTTTGTTGCTTCGTTTCCTTTTACCCACAAGAGACACAAACAACTAGGAACTGTGAAAGGACCAGAATGGGACCCAAAGAGGGGGCATCTCAACAGTAGAGACAGAGAGACAAATTTCACCTTCCTATAGCAGAGAAGCCATGAGGTGTTGCATATTTTTCTCATTATTCTCACTTCTTCTGCATTTTAATAATATCTCTGTATTCCTCCTCTTTCTGTATAGGCTTCTCAGTCTTGAGTAGTTATATTGTATTATTAGACAGGCTCCCCCTGTCCTGTCCTCCACAGTGCTTTGCTAATCCTCTAAACTCCACGCCACTTGTTTTCCTTTAGCACCCTACCTAAAGCTCTATACTCCCTACTCAGACAAATCACATAGAGTTTGTTATATGAGTGCTGCCCTAATATTCGTGTAAATAATAGCTGATCTATACAACAGTAAATACTTCACAACACATCTCCCGGATCTTAGTCCATTGTACAGGTCCCTGAATTCTATCACTGTAGTGATTAACTCTATTTGCTCACACACTACACCTATTTACTGTTCCTTACACTCACCTTACCTCAAAATCTGACTGTCTGAAACCTCACTGCTTTCTAGTTCCAACTAACAAGCCTTCCCTCCCCAACAAGAGGCTTATCTTTTGTCCATCCTTTCATAAAAGTGGCAAGTTGGGCTGAAGAATACAGTTAACAGTATAAAAAAAACCCAAAGCACCCAAAATCATGGAGACTGAATGGTATGCTATTAAACAACGAATGGGTCAAGAATGAAATTAGAAAAAAAATCAAAAAGTTTCTGGAAACAAATGAAAATGAACTCACAACAACCCAAAACTTATGGGATACAGCCAAGGCAGTCCTGAGAGGGAAGTTTATAGCAATACAGGCCTACCTAAAGAAGACAGAAACATTTCAAACAAACAACCTAACCCTATGCCTGCAAGAAGTTGAGAAACAACAACAAAGACAGCCCATAGCAAGCAGAAGGAAGGAAATAACCGAGATTAGAGCAGAACTAAATGACATAGAGACTAAAAGCACAATCCTAAGGATAAAATGAATCCAGGAGTTGGTTCTTTGAGAAGATAAACTAAATAGACAAGCCTTTAAGTAGGCTCATCAAGAAAAGAAGAGAGAAGACTCAAATAAACACAATCAGAAAGAAAAGAGGAGAGATTACAACTGATACCACAGAAATAGAAGGGATTGTAAGAAATTACTATGAAGAACTGTATGCCAAGAAATTTGAGAACCTAGGGGAAATGGACACATTTCTAGAAAAATACAATCTTCCAAAACTTAATGAAAAAGAAACAGAAAATCTGAACACACCAATAACAGCAAAAGAAATTGAAGCACTAATCAAAAAACTAATCAAAAAGCCCTGGACCAGATGGTTTCACAGAAGAATTCTACAAAGCCTTTAAGGAAGAGCTAATCCCTATTCCCCACAGACTATTCCAAAAACATCCAGAAGGATGGAAAACTCCCAAATTCTTTTTATGAAGCCAGCATCATCCTAATTCCAAAACCAGATAGAGGCACAACAAAGAAAGAGAACTTCAGGCCAATATCGCTGATGAACACAGATGCTAAAATCTTCAACAAAATATTGGCAAATCGAATCCAACAATGTATCAAAAAGATTATACACCATGACCAAGTGGGATTCATCCCAGGGATGCAAGGATGGTTCAATATTCGCAAATCAGTAAATGTAATACATCACATAAACAAAAGCAAAGACAAAAACCACGTGATCATATCAATAGACGCGGAAAAAGCTTTTGATAAGGTACAACACCCATTTATGATAAAAACACTCAGGAAAGTGGGAATAGAGGGAGCATTCCTCAATATAATAAAGGCCATATATGAGAGACCTACAGCCAATATCATACTCAAGGGGCAAAAATTAAAAGCTTTTCCACTAAGATCAGGAACAAGACAAGAATGTCCACTTTCACCACTTCTGTTCAATATAGTTTTGGAAGTTTTGGCCACAGTGATTAGGCGAGAAAAGGAAATAAAAGGCATCCAAATAGGAAAGGAGGAAACAAAACTGTCACTGTTTGCAGATGACATGACAGTGTACATGGAAAATCCTATAGACTCTACCCAAAAACTGCTCAAACTAATGAATGAATTTGGCAAAACAGCAGGATACAAAGTCAATATCCAGAAATCAAAGGCATTTTTGTATACCAACAGTGAATCAGCAGAAGCAGAAATAAAAAAAATCCCATTGGATATAGCAAAAAGAAAAATAAAATGTCTGGGAATAAACCTAACCAAGGAGGTAAAAGACCTGTATGCAGAAAACTACACAGCCCTGAAGAAAGAAATCAAGGAAGACACAAACAAATGGAAACATATACCTTGTTCATGGATTGGAAGAATTAACATCATCAAAATGTCCATACTACCCAAAGCAATATACAGATTCAATGCATTACCTATTAAAGTACCAATGGCATATTTCACAGACATAGAACAAACACTTCAAAAATTTATATGGAACCATAAACGATCCCGAGTAGCAGCTGCTATTTTGAGAAAGAAGAACAAAGTAGGAGGGATCACAATACCTGATATCAAACTGTATTACAAAGCCAGTGTAATCAAAACAGCCTGGTACTGGTATAAAAACAGGCACATAGACCAATGGAACAGAACAGAGAGCCCAGAAATAAACCAAACTCTCTACAGTCAATTAATATTTGACAAAGGGGGCAGTAACATAAAATGGAGTAAAGATAGTCTCTTCAACAAATGATGTTGGGAGAACTGGACAGCTATGTGCAAAAAAAATGAAACTTGAGCACCAACTTACACCATACACCAAAATAAATTGAAGGTGGATAAAAGACTTAAATACAAGCCATGACACCATTAAAGTCCTAGAGGAGAACACCGGCAAGAAAATCTCAGATATTTCACGCAGCAACATTTTTACCGATATGTCCCCTAGAGCAAGGAATATAAGGGAAAGAATAAACAAATGGGATCTCATCAAAATAAAAAGCTTCTGCATGGCTAAAGAAAACAGTATTAAATTAAAAAGACAACCAACTGTATGGGAAAACATATTTGCCAATAGGTTTAATCTCCAAAATATACAAAGAACTTACACGACTCCACTCTAAGACATCTAACCAAATTAAAAAATGGGCAAAGGACTTGAACAAACACTTCTCCAAGAAGGACATACAGAATATCCAAAGACACATGAAGAGATGCTCAATATCATTAGCTATCAGAGAGATGCAAATTAAAACCACAATGAGGTACCACTTTACACTGGTCAGGATGGCTGTCATAAACAAAGCAACAAACAACAAATGTTGGAGAGGTTGTGTGGAAAAGGGGTCGTTAGTTCACTGTTGGTGGGATGGCAGACTGGTACAACCATTATGGAAAACAGTATGGAATTTTCTCAGAAAAATAAAAATCGACCTGCCTTTTGACCCAGCAATTTCACTGCTAGGATTATATCCTAAGAATCCTAAAACATCAATTTCAAAGAACCTATGCACCACAATGTTCATAGCAGCACAATTTACAATAGCCAAGAGTTGGAAGCAACCTAGGTGCCCGTCAGTAAATGAGTGGATCAAAAAATTGTGGTACATATATCCAATGAAATTCTTTGCAGGAGAGAGAAAGAAGGAGCTACTACCCTTTGCAACAACATGGATGGAACTGGAAAGCATTATGCTGAGTGAAATAGGCCAGGTGTTGAAAGACAAATACCATATGATCTCACCTTTAACAGGAAGCTAAATAATAAAACAAACAAGCAAGCAGAATAAAAACAAAGACACTGAAATAGAGAACAAGGGGACAGTGACCAGAGGGGAGAGGGAAGGGAATTTAAGTGGGAAAAAGGGGAGGGATTTGGAGAAACAAATAGGAAGGACACAGGGCTGAGAACTAAGGGGGATGGAAATGGGAAGGAGGTAGAAAGCATGGGGGGGGGGCTTGGATGGGAAAAATAGACAAAAAACTGTACTTGAAAAATAACTTAATAAAATTATTTTTAAAATTAAAAAAATAAAAATAAATTTTAAAAAGGAATCAATCACATTGACTCTGGGCACAAAAAATTGGCAGTGTCAACTTCTATGCCCTTAATAGGTATAGGTGACCAGAAGGACTGAGGTGCATCCTCTATTCTTAGCCCCTTCCATCTCCTTTCCCACTTTTGCTCTCTTGCTTGCTATGATTACCATCATGGGCCCCATGATATCATCACCCTCAGCATAATCATCATCCCACATCCTCCACATTACACATTCGCAAAAATGGACTATGTCTGTTATCTCATTGGAGTTTCCTTCATAGATTCAAAACCGTTTTATTGGGTACCTACCATGTACCAGTTGTTGTGCTAGATGTTGGGCACAAGTATCAGGCACAGCCATTCATTTCTAGGAGCTTACAAATGAATACTGCATTGGATGAATAAACTCTTATGACACTGTGTGGTGAGTGCTATAGAAATGAACACTTGTGCTGTGAGACTTCACTGTGTAAGTGTCTTAAGAGTAGGAGAGGAGTCAGGGAAGACTTCCTAGAGGAGGTGATTGTGGCCACAGGATGTAAGACTAGTAAGAATTAGTTATATGGCAAAACCAAGAAAGTGGACTTTACATATAGAGAAAAGGTAGTGTCTGGAAAGCATGATCGATTCTAAGATTCGAAGGAGCATTGCATGACAGCTGCATAGATTACTTGGGGAGTGACAGAAAATGAGTTTGGGTGTGACTAACTTTATGACCTAAACAACGGAGTTTGAATTCCATTTTGAAAGAATGGGGAGTTGCTGAAGAGTCACACACGGGGGTGAAATAAAATCAAATTTACATTTTAAAAGTAGCTGGTATATATTAGACACTGGCTAAGCCCTTACATGATTGAGTTCATTTTATTCTACACAATTTTATTTAACAGAGGGGGTTCAAGATACTAAATAATTTGTCCAAGTATTTTAAATTGTTTTGTGGTTAGATGGGATTGGAGTAGGGGCTCTCAAAGTTGGTTTAGGAACCCCTTGGAGAGCCTGAGACCCTGCCAGGGGTTCTGTGAGGTCAAAATTGTTTTCATAGTAATATGAAGATATCATTTGCCTTTTATCTCTATTTCTTTCAGAAATGTACGGTGGAGTTTCCCAGAAGTCACATGATGCATTATGTCACGAAAGACTGAATGCAGAAGCAGCTCTGAGAATTCAGCTGTGTTCCATAAAGCCTGACACTAAAGAGACTTGCAAAAATGTAACACAGTGCTATTCTTCCACATATTTTGAAAATACAACTATTTTCCATCACAATGTGTTATTTCTGCTAACATGTAATGGCTTTTTATTGTTATTTTGAAATGGGTTTAAATAAACATTTTAAAATGCCTTATCTTCAATTTCCAGTATAGTTAGTATCAATGACTACAATATAAACAAAAGTTCCTTGAGGTTCTCTATAAATTGTCAGAGCACAAAGGGGCTCTGAGACAAAAATGTCAGAGATGGTGGTTTAGAGAATTCAACTGCAGGCAATTTCTCACTGATGTCAAGAGGGGGGATGTATGTCCTGATTCTCTTGGCACCCCTTCCTCCTAAAAGAAAAAAAAGCCACAGAAACACATGTGTTTGCAGGTCCTCAGCCTTCCCTCTGCCTCTCTGTACAGTTGATCTGTTTTCTTGGTAACTGAACTGCAGCCACCACCTGTGGCCTATTAACACCCTCTCCTGGCTGTGGCACTCCACAGGGTGGCGACTGTCTGGGAATAATTAGGGAACTTGGTAAGGAAGTTTCCTAGGCCGGAAATTGGTTCCTCTGGAACTTGTTAAACATTAACTCCACAGCCAACATCATGAAAACATTCACTGAAATTGGTAAGAGTGTTCAGCTCCTCTGGGAGAGCAGAGTCAAGAGTCGGGGACTGTGAGTTCACTCTGAAAGCTTTAGCAGTCAGTTGTACCCTGTGATGAGGGAGCAATTAGGTTAAAATGACGTCTGCGTTTCTAATGAAGCCACACATGTAAGCCTCTCCTGGGGGTTGGACCTGGGGTCTGGGGCCTGGGCTCCTGGGGTCTGGAGTCAGAGTGAGATGTAAGGAAAGTTTACTTTAAATCCAGATGTTCTTCACTAGGTCTTTTTGGCCACCACAGACTTCAGGATGAGGGTCAAAGCCTTGGCAGTGTCCAAACTTCAGGTAGCCTCGGTCAGTCATGAATATCTGACAACCTGAACAGTCTCAACGCTAAATAAAGAACAATAGAGTTTTTCCTAGCTAATACTTGGAGGCTTTAAAACTTGTCTAATAAAAGTACATAATCTAAGGTCAAAACCAAACAGAACAAGTCAATAAGCAAACACTAGATATTTTCCCTGAACAAATATTGCTGAGAACTCAATAGAAGTGAAAGGAAAGACAAAGGGCAGACAGAGGCTTTTCACCCCCCAGTGTCCCTGCCTTGGCTGCAGCCTGTGGGCCTCAGTGCTGCACCAGGTAAAGAAGCCCACCCCCTACAGAGAAGGGCAGGTCGCTGGTAGGATGGTCTATGTAAATACATCATCTCCCTTCCTCAGAGTCATTCAAATGCCCAGAGGTAGGTGGCCTGAAATGGAAAATAGTTTCAGTAGTCCCTAAGAGATCACATTACATCCAAAAGAGAATGAGCAGACAGAACATTTCAATATGAAAATTTTGTAACAGAAGAAATTAAAAAAAGCACAAAATATAATAAATAATCCTTTTGAGTGCCTGCTATGATCTGAGCACCCTGCTGTTTTGTGTTCTCTCAGTCAATGCTCTTAACAGCCCTGTGGCTTGGGCAGTCCTGGGGCCTTCCTTTCACCCGGGAGGTCGCCTGGCTGTGGAGAGCTGGCACACACACTGTCCAAGCCTAGGCCGCAGAAGTGGAGCTAGAACCTCTTTCCTTTCTACTCCATGTCCCAAGGTTTTGACCACAGCCAAGCAGCCTGCACTGGTCATGCCCCATTTACTTCTCCATTCACCCAGTGTTGGCTGAGGGGGTCACTCCATGCCAAACCCTCACCCACGGAGCCAATGCAGACACTGTTCCTGTCCATGGGGGCCTCATGGTAAATAGCATACAACATAAATAATACCACAAATCAGCATATGTACAAGATACATGTTGGAAGGAAGGCATGTGCAAATCAATTATAAATAATTATATATTTATCTTACACTTTAAAGATATTGTATTTATACTATAATTATATAAACATATTGTATATTTACATATACCATATCATACACACACAAACTTGAGTTAGGCTGCAGAGGTCAGAAGAGACAGCTCCAAGAAAGTGGTATTTGCATTAAAAGTTGAAGTTTGGGTAGGAGTTAATGAGGGAGTTTGTGGAAGGTGGGTGGGGGCAGAAAGAACAGAGGTTCTGTAGCAACAAGAAGCAAATCCCAGGCAAAGAACCCAAAGCAGTTCAGTGTGTGAACCAGGACTGGGGAAGGAGTAGGGACAGACATGCAGAATCTTATTGCTGTATTAGCAAGCTACTGAAAAGGCTCTATTGCTATACCTTATTTGGAGTTTTTGTTGTTTTGAAATTTTGGGGCAGTTTTTCTGGTATGAGAACTATTTACATATAGGATGTAAAGAAGAATGTAAAGAATATTCATAGTAACTACTACCAAATTAAATAAACCATTATAACTAAATAATGCTTTTGAATAATAGGGCTTCAATTATTATCAAAATCCCTTGGATACCCCTAATGGCACTGAAAAATTTTAAGCCAAGGGCCGACAAGAACAGATTTGTGTGTTGAACAGTCAGTCCTTTGAAAAGTTGTGGAGCAGGGAATGAAGATAAGGAAACCAGTGTGGATGATTCTGATTAGCCTTTGACTGAAGCTGTCCCAGTGAGAGGTGTGGTGTGCTAGATCGGGGTGGTGGCAGAAGAGACAGGGAGAATGGACTGGGGAGGTACTGGGATGAAACTGGCCTGACTGTGAGTGCAGGGGTGGAATGGGGGTGGAGGTAACTTCTGAAATACTCTCATGAAATAAAGTGTTATTTCTAGAAGGAAAATGATGCACCCTTAACAATTATCTCCAGAATTAAGAAAAATGACAACCGAATTTAAATGGAAAGAAAACAAAGTGTTGAAAACAGTAGTTAAATTATGCATATTTTCAATTTTTCTAGATAAGACTGATCTGTATTCCAAAATGGTTGTACCAATTTACATTGCAATGTAAATTAATGATTTAAGGTTTTGAATAAGCTAAGTTCTTAGAAATTTTAACTTATACTTGAGATTGACATATATAAATAATCAATGTCTCTATCTACCATATTCTACTCCTTCGATAAGATTAAAACTGCAGGAGACTCTTATTTCCTTCCTCCAAAACCCACTCCCTTGCTCTGCATTATAATCTCTCATGTCGACATTGAGATTTTTCCTAACACATTTTTGCAGAATGCAGCAATAATAATTTTGGTTTAATATATGATTTACTTGTTTTGTCATCTGTGTGTGTGTGTGTGTGTGTGTGTGTGTGAGGAAGAGAGAGAGAGATCTTCCTTTAACTTGCTTTTTTCCTGAAGAATATCCTTGAGTAGTTCTTTCAGGGGGGTTCTGAGAGCAGTAAAGTTTCTGAAATCGTTTATGTTTGAAAATGCTTTGTTTTGTACCTCCATTTACTGTAAGTTTGGCTGAATATAGGATTTTAGGTTCAAAATCAACTTTCCTCGGATTTCTGAGCATACTGCCCTGTCACAATCTAGGAAAAAAATATGTTGCCGAAAAGAAATGTGGGATTTTTTAAATGTCTTTAGAGTCAGATTGTATTTTCTCTCAAGAAACATTTTAGCACTTCTCTTTATTTCTGGTGTTCTGAGCTTAACCATGAGATTTGGATTTGGGCCTATATTACATTCATCATGCTTATTACTTAATGAGACTTTTTAACCTGAGACTTAGTGCTTCCTCAACTGTGTGAAATTTTCTTAAAGTTGTCTTTGACTATTTCCTTTCCTCCATTTTCTTTCTTTTCTCCTCACGAACTCGTAAATAGGGGGTGAGTTTCTGGATATAGCTTTCATATATCAACTTTTGTTATGTTTTTCAAATCTTTTCTCTCTGTATTGCTACTGGGGAGAATAATTCAGGTTACTTTTCTAGTCCATCAGTCCTTTCTGCAACCATGTGCCTTGTCTTATTCAGTCTGTTCTCCTTCTTTTCCAATAAGATTTCAAATATTTTGCAATAAATTTAAAGTACTTTCTGTTAATAAAAGCATCATCTTGTAAATATGCGTGATTATATTAATTGAAGTAATTTTAACATCTCTTCATTTTTATAATGTTTTATGAGCTATTATCTGTTCTATTTATGAAACGAGGGTCTTCTTTTTCAAAGCATAGGTTTTCCTCAAATGCTTGGTGGTTCTTGGTAGTCATTTCAACTTTGGATTGAAAATCCATGTCTGTTTATCTATGGATGTGTTTCTGATAAGCTTCCTTTCATTGTTTGGAGGAGCAGAACATGCTATCGTCAATGGATTAAAAGTTTGATTTTGGATTGTTGATGCAATCCATCTACTTTGGTTTTCCTACCCTACTTGGAAAACTACCCTGAGTCTCTGCTGCCAGTGTTCACACTCACTGCCTTAGTCTCCCAGAAAACCAGAATGTGGCCTGCTGCTTGGCATATGCAGAGGAAAAGGAACTGACCAACCACCAGTGATTCTACATGTAATCATTCTGATAATTACCCCCAATTCCTTTTCCTGCTGCTGCTTATACTCAGAGTTTCCCCAAATTCTCCTAACTCTTCTGCTTATGGCTTTATTTTGGGGTGTTCCTCACTTTTTCTCCATCAACTTAATGAGATGATAATGTCTGCAAACAATGGAAATTTTGATGATTTTGTTTCCTTTTAGCACTTTGTTCTTCATTTTAGCATTTTATTTCTTATTATCTTCTTTTAACTTCACCTTGGCATATTGCATTGACTAGCACTTATACAATAAAATACAGCTTCGAACCAGTATACCATAAGTGGGTTATAGATATGCTGGATGGTCAGAATTTTGATGCCTATTACCTCTTGGCACAAGAAAACATTTTAAACAATTATGCCATAAACATTATCATTTTCAAAGGTGCTATGTTGTAAAGTATTGAAAACTACTGCTTTTGAACAGTATAGAAAATGCCCCCCTTCATTCATATTTTAAAAATATTTATTTTAAAATGGTATATATAATATCATATTGAACCTATCAAAATATTTTTATCTCTGGTTATATATCTTTGTCCTCATTCTAATTTTGTGCTTTTTCTGCTCTCTTACTATATTACATTTTTTCTTTTCCTTATTTAAAAATCTACCTTGGCAGACCTGCCCTTGAGATACCAATTATTGGTCATTCCAAAGAAGTTGTTTTTCCCTCCTCCCTTTAAGTACATTGATTTTTTGTAACTCATCTAATTCGTGCCTTTACATGTACTTGTTTATTCTACCTCTTTTCCTACATTATTAGTATTTTTCTAGCCCTTTTGATTGAATGTATCATTTTATAATTCATTCTCGTTTTTTAAAAATAATGGGTTAATACTAAAAATTTTCTTTGGTTCATTACTTAGGACAAATAGTGATATGCAATACTTTCATTTAAGGACAATGACTCATTTCTAATTATGCCATAAAATGAAGGTTATTTTTAAAAGCTCAAGTCATTTATAAGAGAGGTATTCTTTTCTAAGGGCTTAGAACCTTTCTTTTTATACTTTTCTGTTAATCAATTTCTAGTTTTAATTTATTTGGGTGATTTCTATCTTTTGAAATTCATTGAGATCTTTGTAGCATAATATTTATGTAAGTGTGACACAGGCATTTGAAAAGCATATGTGTTCCTACTGGGACCTAAAGTGAAGCACACATGTGCATTCTCACATATATGTTGTGTTTCTTGCTTCATCATAATGTGCATGAATCAGTTCACTTGATCATTTGCCCACCGGCACCTGTGGGTCCAGTTCAGATGCCTTTGTCCTGCTATTGCCTTGGAGGCCTATCTGATCATCTTGGCTGACTTCAGTGCATCACTGAGTGATACTGCTATTGCAGACAGCCCTTGATTGCTGCTGGGATCTGGAGTCTGGCCAGTTCAAAACAAAAGTGGAGTTCAGTAGAGAAATAGTAGCTAGAATCACTAAAATTTAGTATTTTATAGGTCATGGGACATTAGGAAGAACTAAAAATCAAGAATATTGTATGTTTTATGACTATTATAGAACCAACCAGTTTATGGAAAAGTTATTTCTAAAAAATTTTAAGTTGATTTTCTTGGGCTTCACAGGTATCATCAACAAATAGTGATGACTGGATGTTTTGTTTTGATATTTATAGTCTCATAAAATCTGATGATGGCTAAAATCTCAGAGACCCATCCAGGTCTCAAGTAGTAAGAAAAGCCCAGCTGAGATCTGGATTATAGCAGCAAGTCTCCTCTGATTCCCATTGTGTCCAGTGCACTGGCATCATGGGGAATTAGAAAAATAGTTTAGTGTCATCTAGACAGGGCCAGAGCTCACTGTCTCAGCTCCTTCGAATTCACCTAAATGTGATCTGATTGGGCCGATATGTCACCACCAATAAGGATCATTCTGATTATGAAGAAATTTCTCACCAAACCACCTCAGAGGAGACTATGGTCCCTGTATGTTGGAAGAAGCCACCAATAGGACCCAGTGACCTGCAAGCTGGATCTAGGCTGTCCAAGGCCCCTCAACCCCTCCCCTTCCCTTGGAATCTGTTTTGCCCATTGTTCTGCCCATTGTGGTGGAAAAAGAAGAAATGGGATACCTGAGATTTCTTTCTTGAAGCTTTTGGTGCATGCATTCAATTACTTACTTACTCGAACCTAAAAAATGGAAGCACGTTCTCTCACACTTACTGGTGGTTTATGTATTATATTTCAAGTTGTAAGCAAATTTAAATGTTTGTGTGGGGAAAAAAAGGTAAATTAAGTTATGTAGTTGAATGCTTCTGCAGATTTTGGGACTTTCAGCTGCCAGATACAGAATTTGAGTATGCTCTGTTTCATCGCTTAAAAGGTTACAAGGATTGAAAATGAATTATAGTTATCCCTGAGTGAGTGAGAAGATCTATGAAGGTTGTAGAAGGTGTGTAGAAGGTTGTAAGCCATACAGAAAACTAGAAAAAAAAGGTTTGTGAAGGTTGTAGAGGCCATAAAAGTGTGTGGAATTTTCCCTCTTTCTTTTTGAAAGGAAAGAAACCTCAGTGGTTGGGTTGAGTTATTCTTTGCTTTGGGTTTTGTTTTGTTTCTTGCTTTCTGATCTTTTGGGAGCTTGGGGAACTTAACTGTTTTGTTAACACTTGTAGTCTGCCGCTGGTGGCTTCATGCCATTTAGACCTCATAAAGGTTGTTTGCAGTACCAGTTGGTGTGAGAACATGTCTGTGATGTTTGGGGCTTTGTGCCATTTGGATCCAAGAAAGGTCATCTGGTGATGATTAAAGTTGGCTGGGTCAAGAGAGCATGTCTCTGCCATGAGTGGTTGGTGAGAAGTCATGTCTCTGCCAGGAGACCAGTGGATGTGCCAGTAGGCAAGATAATGCCTCTACCATTGGGATTTTGTGTCATTGGTGCTGAGTAGAATCCAGTTGAGGTGAGAAAATATCTCTGCCTCTTTGGATTTGTGTCATCTGGGACCTAGGAAAGGTTGTCTGAGGCAAGAGGATGTTTCTGCCATTGGAGCTTTGTGCCAGTTGGAACCTGAGAAATGTTGTCTGTGCAATCAGTTAGTGGGACTAGTTAGTGGAAGACAAAATTCTAAGGCTAGCTTTTGTATTCTTTTATTTTTTGTTTTTTGAATTCTGTTTTTTGCTTTGTGTTTTTTTGTTTTGTTTCTGTTTTGAAAAGATATTGAGGTCCTAAGGGTTGAAACTTTATATTATGTTCGGGAGTAAAGTAATAAAAGATATAAGGCATGCACATGCAATTTTGGTGGATATTGAAAGGACAAGGATTTTCCTTTTTGCTTTGTATTTTTCCACACCTGGTCCTTCTAGAATTTGGCATTCTTAGTGAGTAATGATATAAAATTTCCTTTGCATGAAA
Source organism: Artibeus jamaicensis (assembly GCF_021234435.1). Taxonomy (NCBI): domain Eukaryota; kingdom Metazoa; phylum Chordata; class Mammalia; order Chiroptera; family Phyllostomidae; genus Artibeus; species Artibeus jamaicensis. Next base: position 954,387 of record NW_026521953.1, on the reverse strand, counting down.
CCAGTAAGACTAGTTTCAAATTATGGTTTTAATAACCAAGACTTTGCTTGGAATGTCATGCCTGAAGGAGGCATGCCTGGACTCTGCTTGTTACCAGAAAGCCTTGAGGAACTAAGATTTACTTTGGAAGTTAACAAGAGCTCACTAGAGCCATGGCTGGTGTAGCTCAGTGGATTGAGCACAGGCTGTCAACCAAAGGGTCACTGGTTCTATTCCCAGTCAGGACACATGACTGGATTGCGGGGCCAGGTCCCCAGTGTGGGGAGCACCAGAGGTGACCACACATTGATGTTCCTCTCCCTCCTTCTCCTTCCTTTCCCCTCTCTCTAAAAATAAATAAATAAATAAATAAAATATATATATTTAAAAACCCACTAGAAAAATGGCCTGGTATCTTGTTTGGTTATGTGGTTCATGGTAGTCTTTCCAGGGAAGGTGCAAAGGTTGCTTTCCTGAAAGATCACAAGAAAGAACCTGAAGACATGATGAGAACTTCAAGGACTTGAGGAATACAAGTACTGCAGGCAAAGCTGGGCTTTATGCTCAGAAGGACTGTCTATAGATCAATCTGAGGGTTTCTTGTACAACTTCCAGCAAAGCAGACTTAAAAAAGTTTATGTATTCAGTGCTGCTCTTATTGCTTTTATGCAAATGATGAGGCAAAATTAAAAACTGGCAGTCTTTCTGGGGCCGGTGATGGTGATCTTAGGGAGGGGAATCAGGTTTTAAGGAAAATCACAATGCTCAGTTGTGATCATTTGACTCTAGTATTCAAAGTTTATTTTCACTTGAGAATTGAACTGGTTTAACCAATGATATCAGATTGTCACTGTTTATGAGACTGACGCGCTACCTACTGCGCTAACGAGGCACCTAGATTGTCACTGTTTAGTATCACTTCAGCAAAGGTCTTGAAACTGAACACCTTCTCAAAAGATAGTGTTGTGGACTCAGAAACAGTGTAGACCCCACTTGAGAAACCCACTATATAGCCACCTCCTGGGATACAATGGCTTGGCTGGACTAAATGGTTGAGCTGATGAAGTATGGGGTGGCCTATTGGATTTTCATCAAAACTGCTTTCTTTTCTGCCATAATAGATTGGACAGAAAGGGTCCAAACATGTTAAAGGGTGGGGAGCATCTCAGGATATTCCCCTAAGCCTAATATTAGTAGAGTATAGTAAGCAATAAGGCTTCAGACAGGTGTGACATGTCTTGCACACATTCCTCCAAGGAAGCCATTTTTTTTTCTCAATGAGAAATACTATAGAACTAGTCCCTACTTTTGCTACTTAGTTGTTATAGTTTTGATTGTGCCTTCTAATCATCTTGCCAAATTTATTGCCTCCAGAACATGACAAGGATGCTAACTTGTCCAGTAATGCCATCCTTTGGACATTGTGCATACTGCTTTCCAGGGATAACTAACTGACCTAGATTTTGCAAGATCCTTTTCTGTCACATGAAGGCTCCCATACACTCCAGACCCTCTTTGTTAGTGACCTCAGCAACCACCCCAGTGTGTAGAATGAGAATTTATTGAGTGCTTATCAAGTGCCAGGCACTGCTGGGCTTTACACATGTTATCTTATTTAATACTCAGTACACCTACACTTTTGGGACTACTTTTGACCCAATTTTATTAAGTAAAAACAGATAGATCGCATAAGTGATGGACTCAAGATCCAAAGTCAGCCTGCTTGGCTCCTGAGCCTTTGACTTTATCTGGTCCTGCCCTCATTCTGGCCAGTGGCCTGCTGCTGCTGCTAGCCTTAGGCTTGATGGAGTGCTATGGCCTTCTTTCCAGTCAAAGGGATGCTCTATTGTTTTAGGGAAATAAAATTCTACATTCATATTCTGCTGGGTCCTCCATCCACTTAATAAAAGAGGAGCCTCAAAATATAAAAACATCCAAGACTCCAAAAATGTATTTCCTACCCATAAACCCTATAAATGTTTCCTGAGGTTATTTAAAGCATTTACCATTGATCGGTCAGCCTTAAAAAACATTAACCAATAAAGTCCATCAGTCAACCTCAAGCTTTGCTGAGGTTTTCAGTGCCTCTTCCTCCCATCTGCTCTCTGAAGAGCCTTGTCCCATTTATAGAGGATGTTTATGGAAACATACCTTTCTGCCCAAATGTACACCGCTCTTCTCCTACACTCAGGCATAACTGACAGTTCCCTTCTTTTGCCCCTTTTGTGCCCATACAATCTTCTATCATTGCACACAAGACCTATTTTCACCCTTTCACTTGTTAGACTGTGAGACTTGCAGTGACTATGTTGAATTCAGCCTATACACTCAGCATCCAACTTGCAGCTGAAGAAATGCAAATGAGAATGCTTTTGGAGGTTGATGGGTCATCTAAAAAGTACCAACTTATAAATTCACCATCATCCATGCTCAAATAGAAACTCTATTTGTCCCAGAATTGATCTGACTCAGGGACTCTGAGTCACCCTAAGAAAGCTCACAAAAGACTTATGAATATGGTCAAGATGCCACTTTAATCAATTACAATAGGAAAAATTGGAAATCTAGTTCAAGTGACCTGGAACCCCCACCACTCCTGCTGAACTAGTGAGCCTGGAATCAGAGTTGGGGAGTTTTGCTATGATGTAGCATTAGATAGCAGGAGGCTCTGGTGTCTTAATATGTGCATTCTTCAAATCAGGAGTAACATATATTTGGGTCTGACCCATAATGCCCCCCTCTCATGGATGGTTTTCAGATGGAACTGTATCTGTAGTTCTGCTAACATTCTTGCTTCCTTTGTTAACATATTCTCCTTTGAAATGGTACATTGTTCTGAAGTACGAAGACTCTTATGAACTATTCTACAAGGAGGATGAAGTGAACACCAACAAAACTGAGAGGAGCTGAGCATCCAGATGTAGGGAACCGGTTTGTTTTGGTCTGGCAAATGTGACTTAGCTCTGTATGGAAAACCTACAGAAGTGAGGTGGGGGGCAGGAGGCAGACCTTCAAACTGAGTTTTCCCATGGGAATCTGGCTAGAAAATGCATACAGACTTCTATGGCTTGCTTTTGCTAAAACTCCAACATCCTGGTCTGAAACAGTAGATGTGTATTGTCTATCTTCAAGATAATTTCCAAAGCCTGCGTAAATTTTCCCAAAGACAGAGCTATCAGTTTACCATCTTTCCCTTCTGCATGTGTTATTTTCATTTCCTTGATTGTACCTAAAATATAGACAATAATATTCTATGTAATAGATAACAAATCCTTCTTTGATGTATGACCCAAGAAAAACAATAAAAGCTTATCTAGGCAAGTGTCAAAGTGCTCTCCTCTTGAGAGAGTGGCTAAGGCACTCAGAGGCGCTCTCCTCTAGAGAGAGTGGCCGTGCCGTTCCCTTTTTCTCCACAGGATTGCTATTACCTGTGCATTTATTCTCGTCTGCAGCCACAAGGAGTAGACCCTGCTTGCCGAAGTCTGACACATCCAGAGATGAGTAAGAGGCTTTTCCTGTCCTCAAGGAGCTTACAGTTCAGTGAGAGAAACAGTCAACAACCATTTTCAACATGTCAACAATCATTTTCAGCATAGGTGGATGTAGCGGAGGAAGCCTATGGAGGAGAAAGTGGGCAGTTTTCTTTTGGCCTGGCCTAATGATTTGTTTTTGCATTATTTCTCTGAGCTTGTGTAATAGTTTCAGGCTGTCACTTCTTTTATAACTAAGAAAGGAACACAAATAAAATCATCTACTGAAAGCAGAAATAACATGCAACTTACAAAGTTTACAAAGGCTAGAAAAAAACAGACTGTGCTGTGACTACAACACTTGTGTTCTGCAAGGGGTACAAGTGCTGTGACTTTTCTAGTAATACGTATGCAATTTTCTCAGTAGCAGGATTAGTATTAAATCCCAGGAGAAAGTTGCAAGAACCCATTTTCTCAAGTTATTTAAAACTCAGACTCAACACATTTTTTTACCACAGAATGAACCAGGTGACAGCACATTTGAGATAGCAAGGACATGCAAGTAAGTGGCTTCTAGCTGCTTTGCCTCAGCTATTTTTTGAAAAAGTTATTTTAAATTAAGGAAGTTTAAAAGGTTAGAATTTAATTCATCAAAAGGTGTGTGCAATATAACTGACCATTTAATTCAACTCAAATTTTAAATAATCATTTTTATTAAAATATGCTTGCTTGAATTTGGCAAAGTTTTTAAAGGTCAGTTATATTACACACACCTTTTGGGAACACATCATAACTGGGAACACTATTTTTGAAAATGCTTCAAAGTCTCTTAAAATATTTCCTCTGAGTTATGTTATATGCAGGGGCTTATGAATTATGTGTTGCTCCCTTTACTGATGAAGCAAAAGTTTATAAGGTTTTAGAGGCTGTTCCTTTCTTTTCTTTTATTATTCCAGAATTTAAAAAATTATTAGGTCCTTGTATATCACCTCTTAAAAATTGGTTTTCACTACAAAATTGAGAGGTTCAAATGGGATTTAAATAGTCAGAAATGCTTTTTGAATCATGCCAGTAATTTGATCCTGTAGCCTCAGACTGACTATCCAGAATAGGAAAGCAGAGGGAATAGTGGGGCTGAGACATCTACTCTGAAGTGAATGATTTACCAGAATGACCCATGGGAGGAGAGCCACCTCTTACCATAAGGAGCCTCAACTGTGTGTTCTTTGGAAGAGAATATGTAAAACCTTGAGGAAGAGAACACTTTGGACAAAAGCAAGCTAAGCTTCTGGTACAGACGGCAGACTGAGTGTGAAAAGCTTTGCGGTGCTCGGGTAATCTCTGAGAACAATCTGACTTCCAGGACAGACAGTGCTCAGCTCTCCTGCCAATCCCAGCTCTGGGGTTTCCTGCTGAAAACAGTAGGGATGCAGTTGGGTCTCAGTGGGTGTTGGTTGGAACAATATGTTGCAGCTCACTACAGCGCTCCTGAGGAGGAATCTGGCACCTGGACCCAGCCCTGTCATTTAGACAGGCACCAGGGACCAGAGGGCTTTTGTGCTACATCCAGCCCCCAGTCCAATAACATGCCAACCCAATCAACACATTTTCTCATTTTTTCTTAAAAGGAAAGTGAAAAATTGAGTGAACAAAGCTGTAACGTTTTGCAGGAGGGACTCAGGTCTTGCAGCAGCAGGTGCACCTCTGTAAGTAACGGCAGATGACCAGTCTGCCTACAACTGAATCTGACTTCCACCATGTGCACACTGTGTGTGTGATCTAGGATATGCCACCTGGCTTCCCTGAGTTCCACTTTACTTACCTCTTTTATGGTTAACCACAATAGGATCTGCTATTGGGATGAAGAAATGAGATATTCCCATGCATCCAAAGTGCTTAGTGTAGTGTTTGAAGGGGAGCAAGAGCCCAATGCCTGTTAAGTGCAGGGATTAAGAGCTTTTATAGCAGCCCAGTTCTTCTGGGCTGATAAATCTGGTTATTCTGAGCAGACTGTTTGAAGTATTCTTTATGTCAGTTAAGTCCAACACACGAGAAGGACACAAAATATGTTAGTGCCGAGTCTAGACAAGAAGGGCAGATTTGTGAGTTTCTAAGCTGAATTCTGACACGCAGATGAGTGAGAATAAGATCTGACTTCTTCCTTTTTCTTGAGACCTGAATTCATGGAAGACCTCTCTGAAAAAGTTGTATTGAATCACCTGTGTGTAGACTCCTAGGCAGAGGACAGGGTAAGGAGTCATACAGCTAGTTGGGTAACACTGATGTCCTTATTCCCTTTTTGATGTTTCCTTTAATGCACCAGGCTGCCTCTATTAGTGTCTTCTTGGAACCTCCAGAAATATTTTGGATATGCCACCGATATAGCTGGCTGTAATAAAAAGCATGTGGAACCACTTTCATCTACATAAAAAAAAACACAACAAAACCATCAAATCACTGCTATGTTCAGGGCTCTGCATTGCTGTCTAAATACCCAGCATCCTTCTGCTAATATCTTTCCTTTGCCAAAGGGCTCCTAGTCAGACAGATCTGAAACCCAGCATCATCTTTTACTCCTCCACTGTCTCATTGGCCCCTCTCTTACCAGTATCCTTACTCACTCACTATACATCTAGATTGTAGTAGCATCCTTTCAATGTGGCCCCTTGCCTTTAGGTTTGGCACTGGACACCAGGAATGTAATTTGAAATTAAAAATATAGAATAGAATCTTGGCTGAAGATTTAAGACTATATCTTGACTAGGACTGATGTCTTATATTGTGTGTTTTCTTTTTTATAAAATAGAAAATCAGTATTCTATCACCTAGAAATGACCAACACCAATTACTCACTACCAGCAATCTGTATATCCCTATATACTTCACATATATAATTTAAAAAAATGTCATGTACATAATTTGAAATCCTTTCTACATATTTCAGGAGCACTTTCATGAAAGTAAAACATATATACACTATTTTAATTGATGACATGACATTATATATTATTATATCACTATTCCTTAATTTGTTTAATCAATCCTTTATTGATATATTTTTATATGGCAACTGATGTTTTACTATTATAAACATTGTTACAGTAATTTACAAAATGCATATATCTTTGTACATTTTTTAGAGTATTTTCAAACAAATAAAGTCTTATCAAGGAAATCAAAAGGTATTTAATTGTAAGGCTTTTGGTGAATATTGTCAGATCTCCCTTTGGAAATTTTATACCGATTTACACTCTCAAAAGCTGTCTATAAGCATGCCTCTTTTCCTACACTATCACCAGGTTAATATTCTTTAATATCTTTGCCAATCTGATAGGTGAAAAGTGACTTCATTGTTATACAAATTTGTATTTACTTGTTATTAATGAGATTAGGCATCTATGGCATATTTAGATTATTTATATTTCTTATTTTGTGAGTTGCCTGTTCACATCTGGTCCTGCCCTTTTATTGATGTATCTTCATTTTTTTGTGCATATTAATTCTATCAAATATGCATGTGATTTTTGGCATTTGATGTTTGTATTTACTGATTATTATAATATAAATTCAAAATTTTTATATCTAAACTGTCAAACTTTTCATTACAATTTTTGACCTTATTTCTGCTCATAGAAAGGTTTTTCCTATTTTCAGACTAGCCACTATTTATCTACATCTTATTCAAGTATTTTTAAGGTTCCACTTATTACATTAAGATCAGATTAATCTTGAGTTTATGTTGATAAAAGGTGTCAGACATATTCCAGGAAGTGTGTTTGTGGTTTTATTTGCAGTAATTTACTGACAAATGCATTGTTTCCCCACTGGTCCGAAAAGCTGATATTATCATACACTATACTCATACTTATATGAATCTACTGAGGATCTTTGAGAGGGGAGATTAGAAGCAAAGACACAGGGAGGTTCAGGAAACTGAATGTAATGAGAAGGGGGGTAATAAGACTGGAAAGAAAGGGGTGATGCAAGAAATCTTGTGTTAATGAACAGATAAATATTGAGTAAATCTTATCTCCTCTGTGAAATGTGAAGATAAAAAAGGAGAGGTCAAAAGTAACTATGATTTTTTTGAACCAGGCAACTGAGAGGAAGTGCCATGTACAAAACTGTGAAAAGCAGAAGCTGGCTGTGAAGTACAAGATGATGATCAATTTGATCATTCAGATTTTGAGTTCATGGTCCCAAGAGAGTATTTATGTGATGATGATGATGATGATGATGATGATGGCGACAATGACAATGATGAGGGTGTGTGTATGTGAGAGAGAGACAGAGATGGAGAGCGAGATTGAGAAAGATTAAAACAAGATGCAGTTAACTTTTATTGAGCATCTACGGTAGCATTCAGCAATACCTGAAAAATTTTACTCTCTTCTTCAAAGAAGTAAAGCAATAGCTAGCACCTCCATGGAGTCTGAGAAATGAGCCATCAGCTTCTCCCTACACCTGTCCTCTGCCCTCTTTGCTCCCCTGCTGGCAGCTCTAGATCCTCACATCTCAGGCCCCTAGTGTGAGAGAGGAGGTGGGATTCCCATCCTAGAAGCCAGTCATGGGAGGGTGGAAAGCACTGGAAGGGAAAGAAGATAGGGAGAGGGCTTTTGCAGGACCTTATCTCTTGTGCTATTTCTTCTCAACTTCTTCCATGCTTATTGATCATGCAAGTGGAGACCAAGGAAAAGGAGCACAGAGTGAATGAGACAGTCCCTTCCCCCACTGCCCCATCGAACAGCTCACTCCTACTTGTTCCATGATAGGCTGGGCTGAGACCAGCAGAAGTTCAGAGCAGTCAGAGCAATCTTTTGCCCTGGCGAAAAGAATGCTACATTTCACAACTATAGTTGTAAGAACTACAGAAGTTCCTAGTGGTCACCTTGGAACACCAGACCTTTGTTTTGCAAGAATGTGAGCTGTGGTAGTTCAAGGTCAAAAAAATGTCAGTGGGATTTATTATGATTTCAGAAGACTTTGACAGTCTTCTCTGAGCAGACCATGGGCAACTGTGCTTGCAGGGTACATTGTGTTCCAAATGTTTGACTGGTTCAGATGTTGTTCAAATGTTCCAAATCACTGACTTACAGACACTGGGGTTTGAGCTCCTGTAAACTGGAAATGGACTAAGTTTTCCAATCCAGCAGCTGAAATGAAAGGAATTCAGTACTGGAGACATATGCAAGCATCCATATTGTATAAAACAAACCAACCAACAAACAAAAATTTTCAGCCAAGAGTTTTCCAAATATTTGCTTCAAATCAAAGACCCTGAAAGTTTAACACTGGTCAGAAGTGGTATAGAGCCTGGTTATTAAAATAAAAGCTTTATACTTTCAAATATTTATAGTATGCTTTGACATACCCTATATTCTTTTGTCCTTTAACAGCCCTTCCAGATATTATGTTCTTCATATTCCAGATGAAAAAGCTAAGGCTCAGATGAACAAAATACCATGTGTTGGAGCAGACCTGAGACTCAAGCTAAGACCTTGGGTTCCCTAACCAGTCTCTCCTCCTTCACCACCAGCACTGCTACAGGCTTTGAAGCTCTGCTCTTTGAGGCCATAGTTTTAGTTTGTAAGCAAAATCTTCACCTCCCAGACCATACATTCTTCTGGGCTCAGCCTGATTGACTTTGCTTGCCTGGCATGCAGGTGTCCATTCCATAGTCCCCAATATGGATGTATCAATGTTACTCGAAGTCAGTTATAGATTTAGTGAAGTGATTTCACAGGCTTAGCCTTCTTTTGATGAATCTAACAATTTAACCTACATGGAAATATGAACAGGCCAGGAGATAAAAACTTAGTGGACAGTGTTTTCAGAGCTAGTTAGTCAAAGCAGACCAGAGAACTGGACTCTTAGATTAAAGCCTATAGAGTTGTTATTTTCTACCTGTGAATACTTGAGGACGCATCTGTGATTTGTGGTAAATGTAAGGAGAGGACAGTCCAATGATTGTGAAAGATGATTTTAATATGTCTTTATAAAAATAACTCCCTCAATATAAATAACATTAGATGTTTCCCTTAATTTATTGGTCTATTATTACATTAATTTTTTATCCTCACCTGAGGACATGCTTACTGATATTAGAGTGATGGGAAGGAAAGGAAAGAGAGAAAAACATGATGCAAGAAAAAACATCGATCCATTGCCTCTCTTATGCTCCCTGATCAGGACCAAACCCACAACCCAGGCATGTGCCTTGACCGGCAATGGAGCCCATGATCTTTAGTTATGAAATGATGTTCCAACGACCTGAGCCACACCAGTGAGGGCAATTATTACATTAAATTTATGTTAATTTAAATTCTGCATCTAAAAGAATTCCATGGAAAGCTAGTTGCTACTTTTGCTAAGGCAGATGGTAAGTAATACACTATTCATGATATTGGCTTTCAGATAAAACAGGAGATAATAGGAATAAGGAGAGTTAAAAATGGTTCTTTTGAAAAGGAAAGGCAATGAAATTGGAATAAAAACCTTTGTGGGAAACCCAGAGGTGGACTTAGGAGCTCTCCCTACACTTGGCAAGTCTGAGAAAACTGTAATCATATGGCGTCTAGCTGAGGGTGAGCCTGAGGTGGGCTAGACAAGTGCCCAAGCTTGACTAGCACACTATTCCAGCTCTGCTCCTGGTACCAAGTCCATGTGGTCAGCAAATAGAATTGTCTGCAAGGGGGCCAGAAGCTGCAGTGGGGGTGTATCTAGGTACCAGAGTGGTCAACACACCCAAGCAAAGAAAGTGAGCTTGTAGGAGTAAAACATTCTCCTTCAGACTCCAACATAAAGCCTAGAAACTGTCTCTGTCAGGACAGTTAAACTGTTGCAGTGGAGTAAGAGATGATCATTTACCTTTTTAAAAATAAAGAATACAGTACCTTTGCCTTGTTTCAACATGCACTATCTTACCAGAGATGGAAGCTCTACTTATTTGTAACATGTTTGTATTTCTACAGCAAAAAAAGAAGAGCTTAGAAGAATAGGTTAAATCTGTTCCTTTCCCAGGAGCCTAAACTCTCCAGGTTCTGACATCAGGGCCTCCCTATCTCTCTGGTGGATGTATCACTTAATTGCAGGTGGGAGCTGCTCTTAAGTACTTCATTAACATTGCTGTATTCCACCTTGCTCTCCAAGAATTCTAGGATTATTCACCCAGGGCAGAGTTGACAACTTGGGGGCACACATTTGAGATTTCAATAAGTCTTAAGCTTCTGAAATACTTACATACACCAAATACTACGAAAGGAAATGAATAGATAGTTGTCCTCTCACCTTTTCTTTTCTATGGTCAACATCATCAAAAAGTCTGTTGGCATGTTTCTAAGCATGGCAAAACAGCAGTATTAAAGAGGAGAAATAAGGAATTTAAATTTAAGCTGACTGAAAAAATCAGCATATATGTGCAAATTAATTATAAAGTTCTGTACTATACATATACATATTTCATGTTTATCAGATTTTTTAATGGCATTGTCTGTGTGGTGAATGCTGTCAAATAACATTCATTTTTAGGATTACTTAAAGATGGATTTACATTTTAATTGAATGTGGAGAAGTTTTATTTTGACTTTCAGTGAAATGTCGGGCTTTTAAAACCTAATAAAGGTAAAATTCTTATTATTTTGGTAACATTTACTTATTCCTGATATATTTTATTTATTTTGGGGTGAAAAACTATTAAATTGTTATGAATATTGACAGAAACCGTCTCACTTTATTTATTTATTTATTTAATTGTTGTTCAAGTACAGTTTTCTGTCTTAGAATAACATGGACTGATATCCTTCACAACCTATAAATACAACATTCCTAATTTTCTAGTTTGCTTTATGGGAAATCAAGGAAGCACACAGAACAAAGCACACACATTAACCTTCGGGGTGGGTGCCGCAGAGGTTGCCTTGATATGTTTTATTCAGTTTCCTCTAACAAGAACTGAAGAAATGATGAAATTACTCTGAGACCAAATATCTTGTTAAAAACATGGGTATAATTCATTTGCTGAGAGGCATGCATTAAAACAAGTAATATCTACTGATTTTCTCTTTCTAAGCTACACTGACATTGAAATAGTTGGAGAACAATATAAGTAATGGATGTGTCTTTTTATGGAAGACATAATTTTTCACCTAAATGTTGGTACCTGCTCATTTTCTTTATCTCAGTAATGGCCCTTTGCCTGTCATGGCCCATGGACAAGTCAGGCCACCACCATCTTCCCAATACACATACCAATTCCCTACATGCATGTCTTTCACTGGTTTCACTGTAGTTGCCCTCACACGTCTTCCTGACTTAGGTATGTTAATCTTGTTGGGGATGGGTATTGAAAAACAGTCCTCTTGTCATAACCTTAGTAACTTCCTTCTCTCGGTTACTTCCTGAGAAAGTTGTTAGGTGCACAGGGCCATTACTGGGCATCTTGTGCACCTAACCATTGGAATTAGGAGTGAAAATAGAAAAGTTCAAGTCGGTTCAGCAAACGGTTATGCCCTATCTGTTCTGTGGTAGGTCCTGGGGTGCAGAGTGATAACCTGCTAAGTTGCAAGGAGCTCAAGGTCTAATAATGTCTTACACTGTCCCTTCCACTTTGCTCCACTGTTGTTCTTATCTGTGCTAATTCCTCTACCTCCTGGGATTGTGTTACACCTTTCCTCACTCTGTTCCTCTGGTATTATCTTTCTTTTAAACACAGCCAGCACCCCATCCCTAACTTTTTAGGAATACAGTTTGTAACTGAAGTCTCCTTAAAGGTTTCTGAATTAAGTAAGAAAAGTTATAAATATTTAACTTTTTCTAAGTTACTTGATCACAAACAGCAGTAAAACAATAAAGTAAACCCCATATTTGGGAGTAAAAGGAACCCCTCGTTTCTTGATTAATTTTGAACTTATTTGTAGTCTATTGGTGATATATGTTCTTAGGTATTAAAAATAAGACAAAGTAGTAATCACACTTGAAAACAATCTAATTTATTTTGAAAAAATAGAATGATTTGTGTGTGTGTGTCTTACAAATTATTTTTAAAAGAAGTATTAGAATTGAGACTTAGAAAAGCCATGGAGTATTTATATTTTTGCCTAAATTTTTAAAATTGAGATCTTTCTTTCACCTACCTCCACAAGCAGAAAGAACCTATTTAGATTTATCTACAAGAAAGTTGTCCTAACAGATGAGAAAACAGGAAGAAAATATGTGGGAAATGTTACAAAACTAAAATATTTCCCTAGGTCATCCAAATTTTTTAAGACAATAATTTCATCTCTCAGAAACATGTATACTCTGCCTGGTTAGTCAAGATGCTCTCAGCTCTTTACCTTTCTTTGCTCCTTACTTCTCTTTCCCTAAGTTCACTTATGACTCCCCTTCTGTCTCTTGCCCTCCCCCCTAAAAGTCACTATAGCTGTACTTTTCAGAGACTATAAAAACTAAATCCTGGCTGTTGAATAAATGATCCTTTCAACATCTCTGAAAATGCCCTAAATCCTCTTTATCTATTCTGATTAAACTTTCTTTTCTAAACAAACACATTTAACTGACTCACAGTTTTTAAATTTTTTCCTCCCTTTTTATTGCTCTAATACTATTTTCTATTGTTTATTTTAAGCATGCAGTATTTCAACTACATTTAGATTAAATAAGCTTTTTATGAAATTTAACCACTATTCATAGCAGTATGTTTTTAGGACTAACAAATGATTTGCTATTACATAGTCTGTTTCAAGCTGGAAAATGTTCCTAACAACATAGATACTCATGTGTGAATTTTGTACCCAGCTTCATTAATTTATAGTTTCACACAGAATGTTGCTTTTAAAAATATTTTTTATTTTAGAGCTCATATTATTACCTAACTTGGAGGTCACTTCATTCTCAACATATGAAGGACATAGTTATCAACACTCTAGCTTATAAATTCTGATTAGTCTATAATAATCGACTGAATTAAACATTACTATGTCAAGCAAGTGGCCTAGTACTTTTTGGTCATTAAAAAATCCAAATGGGATTGACAATTTGCTTCCTGATTGGGTAACAACTGGCCTGTTAAATTTCAATCACAGTGGTCACACCAAGTCAGGTTGTCCTACTGTGCCTATGGTAGATTCTGAGAACTCACTCACTGTAACTCTTTGCCCTCTATTAACTTTTTCAGGCTGTCCTTTACTTCCGTGTTCCGCAGGCTATAGATTAGGGGGTTGAGCATGGGAATCACAAGACTATAAAACACAGAGACCACTCTGTTGTACTTTCGTGAATTTCTTGCTTTAGGTTGCCTCAGGTACATGAAAAACAATGTTCCGTAGAAGATGATGACCACAGTGAGGTGAGAGGCACAGGTGGAAAATGCTTTGCACTTGCCTTCGGAAGACTGGATTTTTGTGATGGAAGAGAGGATGCAAATGTAGGAGATGAGGACAGTCAGGAAGGACCCAGTGAAGTTCACTGTCGAGAAGATCAAGAGCTGCTTTTCTTTGTTGCGGGTGTCTGAACAGGAGAGGGCAAGGAGAGGGGGGTCGGCACAGTAGAAATGGTGGATGACGTTTGAGTTGCAGAAAGACAACTGGAAAGTCAGAATTGTCTGCATCACAGAATTTAGGAAGCCATAGGTATAGACCCCTACCACCAACTCCTTGCAGACCCGCTGAGTCATAATGGCTGAGTAAATCAGGGGCTTGCAGATAGCCATGTAGCGGTCATAGGCCATTGTGGCCAAGAGGAAGCACTCAGTAGTAGCAAAGGCACTGGAGAAGTACAGCTGGGCAAAACAGCCCAAAAAGGAGATGGTTTTTTCCTTCACCAATAAATTTTGCAGCATCTTGGGCACAATGGAAGATGAATAACAAATGTCAATGAATGCCAGGTGGCTGAGGAAATAGTACATGGGAGTTTGGAGCCGGGAATCCACCTCAATGAGCAGTATCATGCCAAGGTTTCCAAGCAGGGTGATGAGATAAATGAACAGGAACACCATGAAGAGTGGAAGCTGAAGCTCAGGGTGGTCTGTGAATCCCATGAGGACAAATTCTGTCACTGTCGTATGATTGTGTCTGGCCATTTTGTTCTCTTGTTGGAAAAAGAAAAAAATATGGCTGCCAAGTGATTAGGTATTTACAAATAAAAGCTTCTTACCTCTTGTTCTAGTACAAGATGACAAAAAAATGGGACTTCATGCTCCCAGTGGTTAAAGGTTGCCTTTAGCCAATAGGCTTTATTTTGCTAAGACAGACCCAGGAATGTCTGAGCTCAGTCATTTTCTCTTTTGATGGAGATTGAGATACTGACCTTCAAGTAAACTGCGCAAAATTATACTCCCAACAATATTATACAAGAATACTGACTTTGTCACAAACCCAGTTTTATCAAATTTTAAACCTTTGCCACTGTGAGGGTGGATATTGGTAACTCATGCCCGCCTGATTTGTTTGTTTTAAAACAATTATGAGTTCTGGTTAGCATTTTGTCAAAAAATTATTTGCATGTATATTTCTTTTTCTGTGATTAGTCAGTGCTATTGCTAATCTTTTATTATGTTGCTGGTCTTGTGACCACTTTATTTACAGGGCTCTTTTTTTTTGTATGTTTTCCATTACCATTTATCCCTCTTATCTCGTCTTCCATCTCCACCCTTCCCTCCACAGTCACCACACTGTTGACCATGTCAATGAGTTCTTTCTCTTTTTGGCTTGATCCCTCTACCCCAACCCCACCACCAGAGCTGTCATCATGCTTTCTATCTGTGAGTCTTTCTCTGTTTTGCTTGTTAGTTCAGTTTGTTCATTAGATTCCACATATGAATGAGATCATTTGTTAAGGAAATCAGCCATTTGTTTTGCGATATGCATTACAAATTGTTTTGGTTTGTCACTTAGTGTTGGTATGGTAATTTTTCTTTGTGCTACACAGTAAATTTTAAAATGGTCTGGTGTCAAGTATACCAGTCTTTTTCTTTTCCAATTTTGATCTTTGTGACATGGTTAGATAAGTGTTCAATTTAAAATTATTTTAAAAATATCTCTTTTGTTCCATTCTAGAGGTTTACTAGATTTCATTTTTTACACCAAATCTTATGTAAATTTTTACATTTACATAAATCTTTGATCTATCTGGAGTTTGAGTTTAAAATAAGGAATAAGATCATCAAATCTTTTTATTTATTTCTTCAAATAGCTTGCCAGGTATGCTAATGCCATTTAGTGGTAAATTGATTTCCACATGATTCAGTTGATTTAAAACTCCAACCTTATCATACAGTAAACCACAACCAGTTCCTTTTTGCTTGATCCCTCCATTCCCTAACCTCCCCCTCCCTGGCTGTCTTCCTGCTATCTATGAGTCTGTCTCTATTTTGCTTGTTAGTTCAGTTTGTTCACTGAATTCCACATATGAGTGAAGTCATATGGTATTTGTCTTTTTCTGACTGGCTCATTTCACTTAACATAATACTATCTAGGGCCATCCATGCTGCTGCACACAAAGAGTAAAGTTTTCTCTTTTTTACGGCCTAGTGGTATTTCATTGTATAAATGTTCCATAGTTGTTTTATCTACTCATCTACAGATGGATAAAACACAACTAGTTGGATCAATTTCTAATTCTTTTTCTTTGCAGTCTCTTCTAGAACAGCCAAACATTATATATATAATTTAATTTTAAAACCTGGTGGCCAATTTTATTTTGACATTTGAGTCCTATTTTCTATAATTAAGGCATGCATTTTATTTATTAAAAACTTTCCTGAATAGAGCTTTAAAGTTTTCTTTAAACTTTACAGATAAACATCCTTACATATTTCTTTGAAGTCTATTCACAGGTATTTTATCTTTTCATAACTATTGGAAATGAAATCTTTTTCTTTTAACTTTGTGTGTTAGGCATTATTTACATATAGGAGAGTTACTGATTTTTATAAATCAATGTTTTAAAGATTTTACTTATTTAATTGTAGAGAAAGGAAAGGGAGGGAGAAAGAGTGGGAGAAAAATATCAATCTGTGAGAGCAACACTGATGGGTTGCCTCTCTCATGCCCGCAATCCACACGTATGTCCTGACCAGGAATTGAACTGGCGTCCTTTTGGTTTGCAGAAAGACACCCAAGTCAATGAGCCATATCAGTCAGGGCAGATTTTTGCAAATTCATTTTGTAACTATTTTCCTATCATTTAATGATTTTTAAAAGATGACTGTCTTGGGTTTTCCAAATACAAATTCATATAATATAAAAGGGATATTAATTTCCTCCCTTACTTCTATATAGTCTCTTTCATTCCTTTCTCCTATCCATTAGTATTGGCTAGTACTCTCAGAGCAATATTTAAAAAATGACAATGGTGGAAATTTTTACCTTTCAACTTCTTAAAGGATTCTTCAAGTGCAAAGATACTCTCAGGCATTATAAACAGAGAGGATATACACATGCTGTGCAACATAACTGATATTTGGAAAGACAAGGCATTAACGAACTGCAAATGTTTGGTGTAGTGAAGCATAGGTTCCCTAGGAACAAGCCTACCTTTGACATTGGGTAAGAACAACAAATGGAGGCCCATATATCACATGCCTAATATGCACAATTTACAAAATAAAGATAATAAAATATGTTCTATCCTTCCCCCACCCTTAACAAATATATTTTATAATAATTTGGAAGATAGAATACTTGGAATTCTTGGAGTTCATGCTGGACTGAGGTGCTGAAGGGAACCCATCTCTACCCACACTCATGGCTGCAGACGTGTGCAGATGGCAGCCTACAGGTACACACTCTATTTGGCCGCTGCCAAGAGCTATCCCTTGGCTACTCTAAAAGCCTAGGTGTGTGAACACCAGCAGTGTGGTTCTCCCTTACAAAGGTGATCTGGGAAGGACTCTTACAGACTCTGGGAGTAAGTGAAGGGCCATTTGGGCAGGAATTTTAGGGTCCTGTTTTCTGGACGATGGTCTGTAAAGGGTGGATATAAGGTACTCTAGCTGGGCACTTATCCCATGGGGTGGGGTGCAGTAGAAAGAGGCCCAGAATTGCCTTAAAGAATGTGGCCAAGGCAGGGTCTCTTGTCTGGATCTGAAGGTAATGCAGCCTGTGAGTGATAACGTGACTAGAAATGCATGTCTGTATTCTGTAGGGAGCAGGCAGCCTTTGAAATGAACTGAGTTTGCCATTGGAAGATGGAAAGAACCTGAAAATGTGGGAGGTGGATTAGAGGAGAGCATTTTGGGAGGGGACAATTGAGCAAGGAGTTGAATCAAAACAGCTCAGAGCATGTTTGGGGGACTCTGAGCATTTTGGGGGTAAAAACAAGTATATATAAAAGAGATTAGTGACAAACAAACTGGGTGGGAATAGAGTATACCATATTGTTAAGAGTTTTGTGTGCTAGGGAGATTTTAATAACTACTGAATGTAGACCCCATCAACAGAAATTTGAGCAGTAGAATGACTTGACTAGGGCTCAGCTTTCAGGGAGTTAATTTGGCAGTACATGCAAAATGGACTGAAGAGAAAAGGGTGTCAGTAGGACCACTGACTAGGATGTAAAAACTGTGGAAATTAATGAGATCATTCAGGGAGAGAAAAATAGGTAACAGCAAGGGTTAAAAAGGACAGCTATTTGGGAAAGGTGTATCTTTAAGGCTGGGGATAGGAGCAGCAGTCTTAGGTGCCTAAAGATGTTCAGACTAGCTCATACCAGGAAGTGGTAAGAAATCTGTTAAGTACAGGCATTTACAACACACCTGGCTTATAAGAGATGAGATCTGTTTTGTTGTAGTCTTATTTCTTTCAGTAATAGCTTAGAACAAAACCAAACCTTGAGATCTTTAGGCAAGGACATAATCTTAATCAGTAAAATATATGTTGCTCTGGATTTTTTGCTATCTATAGGCAAGAAAACATTCTTCTGAATTCACGACTTTCTTCTCCAGATGCTCCATGACTTACAGTGGGGTTACATCCTAACAAACCCATTTTAAGTTGAAAATGTTGTCAATTATAATGCATTTAATACACCTAACCTACCAAACATTAGCCTAGCCTACCTTAAATGTGCTCAGAACACTTAGTAATTGCCTTCCTCTTCTTAGCAGAAGTAGGAGACACAGATGGGCATTCTGTAGACATGATGGAATGCAAAAACACAAAACACAATATTCAAAACATGCTGACAGCACAGTGTGCTGTAGAGTGCCTGCTGTTTACCTGGTGATCACATGCACAACTGGGAGCTGCAGCTTGCTGCCATGGTCTCATGCCAAAAGAGAATATTGTACCACATATTAACCAGCCTAGGGAAGATCAATTGATTTTGTTTTAATTATATTTTATTGCTTATGCTAGTACAGTTTAGCCAATTTTCCCTCATTTTACCCCCCTCCACCCTGCACCCCCAACCCTCCAGCTCCCCCCCCACTTAGTTCATGCCCTTGGGTCATACATATAAGTTCTCTGAGTTCTCTGTTTTCTATGCCATTTTTATCTCTCTCATTTCTTTTATGCCTACTAATTATGCTTCTTCTTCCCTGTACCTTTCCCCCATATTCCTTACCTCCCCCTCTCCACTGAAAACCCTCCATGTGATGCGCATTTCTCTGATTCTGTTCCTTTTTTAGTTGTTTGCTTAGTTTTTGTTTTCATTTCTTTTATTTTTTTAGGTTCATTTGTTGATAGTTGTGAGTTTGTTGTCATTTTACTATCTATATTTTTTATCTTCCTTTTCTTAGATAAGTCCCTTTAACATTTCATATAATATTGACTTGGTGATGATGAACTCCTTTAACTTGACCTTATTTGGGAAGCACTTTATCTGCCCTTCCATTCTAAATAATAGCTTTGCTGGATAGAATAATCTTGGATGTAGGTCCTTGCCTTTCATGAACTCAAATACTTCTTTCTAGCACCATCTTGCCTGCAATGTTTCTTTTGAGAAATCAGCTGATAGCCTTATTGGCACTTCTTTGTAGGTAACTTTTTCCTTTTCCATGGGTTCTTTAAGGATTTTCTCTTTCTCTTTAATCTTGGGTAATTTACTGATGATGTGCCTTGGTGTGTTCCTCTTTGGGTCCACCTTCTCTGGGACTCTCTAGGCTTTCTGGACTTCCTGAAAGTCTATTTCCTTTGCCAGATTGGGGAAGTTTTCCTTAATTATTTGTTCAAATAAGTTTTCAAATTCTTGCTGTTGTTCTTCTCCTTTAGGCTCCCCTAGAATTTGGATGTTGGAACATTTCAGGTTGTCCCAGAGGTTTGTAAGAGTCTCTTCACTTTTTTGATCTCTTGTTTCTTCATTGTGTTCCAGTTGGATGTTTATTTCTTCCTTTTTTTCAAAATTGTTGATTTGTATCCTGGCTTCCTTCTTGTCAGTGTTGGTTCACTGAATATTTTGCTTTATTTCATTGTGGGTATCTTTCATTTGTTCTTTCATTTTTCAACCAAGTTCAATCAGTTCTGTGAGCATTTTGATTATCAGAGCTTTAAATTCTCCATCAGATAGGCTGGCTATATCCTCATGGCTTAGCTGTCTTTCTGAGGTTTTGCACTGTTCTTTCATTTTGGCTCAATTTCTTTGTTTGGGGCCCTTGTTAAGTTGTAAGGGGGTGGGTCCTTAGGTATTCACCTGGGCAGGGCAAACCTCCTTGCTGCACTGGCCTGTTGCCTGTCAGGAGAGGGGCCAGAGAGAGAACAGTGCAACTTGCCTGCTCATCTCTGGCCCACTTTTTAGTGATCTCTCTCATGTGAGACTGGGAGTTTCTCCCACCGTGGCAACCTCCATATCCCCCATCCACCTTTGAGTCTCAGTTTCTCCTTAAGTCAGCCCTTCCCACCCAGCCTGCCACCTCACAGCAGCTAGTCCCACCCCCATGGACTGCAGCCTCAGGTTTCTCTCCAATTGTTGCCTCACTGGTCTGGTTGTTCTGTTTGACTGTTTCTTTAATTCCAGGGTTCACAGAGTTTGATGAAGTTTGATTTTTCTGGCACTTCTGGTTATTTATTTATTTTAGATTGGCTGTGATCCTTTTTTTGGTTGTGTGAGGAAGCAAAGGGTTTCTACTTATACCTCCATTTTGGCCGGAACTCTCAGAAATTTCATTTTCAAAGTACTGTTTCTACTAAAAGCATATTGCTTTCCCAGTACTGCAAAGTCGAAAAATTTTAAGTCGAATAATTGTAAGTCAGCAAGTGTCTGTATAACTGTTCTCACTTCAAGTTATAATGTCTAGTTTAGTAACTGGAATGGTTAATAACTATAGAAGAACCCAAGAACCCAGTGGGCAGACTCTAGCCTTATTCAACAGCTTTTGCACGATAGATTTTTTACTAAGTTGGCTATAATGATAAAATGGCACGTTTGCCTCTGAAATTTCTAAAACCTGGTTAATGCTTTCAAGTGTCCAGATTTAAAAAATGTCTTTTCCATTAGTTAAATATTTATTCATTATTTCTCCAAAGGAGATGTTTTTCTGCCCTTTTCTCAAGGGTAATTAAGATTGAAGCTTATTGATAAAATCAACATTTAGTCTATTAGTCCTTATACTGTAACTAGACCTGATGACAAGTTCCAGGAAAAACAAAAAAAATCTCTAATAATTAATATTTGATTTATAATTTTCTACCTAAGAGAAAACTAATGGCTTCTTAAAAAAAACTCAACAAAATACTGAGTATTGTGATTTAGTTACTCTCAAACTTAACTACCAGTGACTGAACATATTTAGTGTGCCAAGATTCTATTTTATATACATTATTTTATTTAATACAATTATTTCCCTCAATTTTTAGTGAAAAAACTGAGACACTGAAATATGCGGTAATTTTTCTAAATTCATAAAGCACATAAAGTAAATGCGTCAGGATTTGAAACTAGGTAGTTTTAATTTGCATCTCTCTGATAGCTAATGATATTGAGCATCTCTTCATGTGTCTCTGGATATTCTGTATGTCCTCTTTGGAGAAGTGTCTGTTCAAGCAGAGAGGAAGAAGGAGCTACTACCCTTTGCAACAACATGGATGGAACTGGAAAGCATTATGCTGAGTGAAATAGGCCAGGCATTGAAGGACAAATACTATATGATCTCACCTTTGACAGGAAGCTAAACCATAAAACAAACACGCAAACAGAATAAAAACAAAGACACTGAAATAGAGAACAAGGGGGCAGTGACCAGAGGGGAAAGAGAAGGAAATTTAAAAGGAAAAATGGGGAGGGATTTTGAGGAACAAGTATGAAAGACACAGGGATGAGGACTGGGGGAAGGGAATGGGAGAGAGGGGGGAGACAGGGCGGGGGGGGGCTGGGATGGGAGAAATAGACAAAAATGTACTTGAAAAATAACTAAATAAAAAATTAAAAAAAAAAAGAAACCAGGTAGGCTGATTCCGGAGCCCCCAGCGTAAGCTATACCACCTCCCCATTTATGATTGCTCAGAGTGTATTCATTGTATCCTCAGAAAATTCATTCATGATTTTTCTCTTTTTTTCTAATTTGAACACCTAAAAGAAAAGTGTAGGCACATTAGAGTGAGTTCAGTCATGTTTTTCTTAGTTCTTTCAGGCACTTTTAATCTTTATTGTTGTGTAGCTGATATTGTCAACCTTTGATAGTTCAGAATGTTGTTTTGTGTTTTCATATTCATTGCTTCAACAAGTCAAACAACTTTGTTGACTAACTTAGGAAATATTCTTAGCTCCGGGAAAGGAAGAGGCACATGAACAACTTTGAGAATCCGATGAAAGCTAATCATCTGTTCCTAGAAAGTTTCACTCATACAAAATTTTGCATGCAATTTCAGAGACTTCGTGAGTTTATCAGATTCCTGTTACTGCTTCCTCATAGACCAATGACAAAAAAATCCCAGCTTTCCAAATAAGAGTCAACCAACCATTTCCCATTTACTTCTGTGAGAAGAAAAGCACACCTGTCCAATAGCCCTGTGCTCTTCTAGAATTGAAACTGTTCTCTTGGCTGCCTTGTAGTTTTTATTATGACAGCCGTATAAGTAGATACAACTTACCCACCCTATTGGACAGTCAGGATTCCCAGTGCCAAGGAAGCAGCCATGTAGAGTATTTCCAACTGGACAAACAGACTCCTTCATGTCTTGCTGCAAGGTTTGGTTTCTGTGTTGTCCACCAACAAACCTGTATTTATAACATTAAAGGGTAAAGAGTCTGTTTTTTCTTGTTATTCCATAGCTTTCTGGGTACCAAGGAAGGTTCTGTATTTTACACCTGATTTAAACCACCCTTGGGAATTAATATCCCTGAGTCATTTTGGTAATTAATGATGCCTCAGGTTATGATGCTTTGGGGAATGTTCTTTGGATGACTATTAAGTCTTTGATGCTTGGAGACAGACTTCCTGCCCTTGGCAGGGCATCTGCAGTGGGTGGCCTTGAAGTTGTGGCTGGGGTAGAGAACCAGTTAATATTTTATAGGGAATTAAGCACAGTCATGCAAAGATTGTATAACTAAGATACATCCATGAGATATTTTTGCTTGCAAAGAAAACAAGGCCTCGGCTAGCGTATTTATCACAAAATATAGTGTAAAAGTACTCTTTGTTTCTCCTATTTTCATTTTCTCTATTGTTTCCTGTTGAATCAAATGAAGTAATAAGATCATATTCAAAAGCAGGTCACTGACTAAATGTTCTACTGGTCCCAGAGTTCTCCTTACTTTTGCTCGTCTCCATTCATTCTGGATTGAAAATGGGGCAATCTGTACTACCTGCTGTGGCTAGGTCAAGTTTTCAATGCACTGGGTCTTTCCATGGCCACTGGGGAAGAGATGAGTGCCTGGTTCTCTAAGCCATTCATTATGGCGATTTATCACTGCCCACATCCCCACCACTCAAAGCAAGGCTGAGCTAAGATGACAGCATTCTCCAATTTAAAAGTACATTCTCTATCTCTCAACATTTCCCAAGTTCAGTAATTCATACCAAAGAGGAGGATGCTGGAACAGAAGTGTATTTGTGTCAGGTCTGTAGACATTATTCTAATGGTCTTTCCTATCAACTGTGTCCTTTTAAGTAACTTGTGGCGTGTAAGGCTATGACTTTTCATTCTGGTTAGGGGGAAGAATTTCTAGGCTATATTTGGTGTTGAGTGAAATGTAAGTTTGATCTTAAAATATGGGGCATTACTGACTTCTTCATGCTAAATTTAAAGCATAATATGATAAGGACATATTAGTGGTAAGACAATAAGGTGTTGGTATGTGACTAGGACTGCAGGTGTGTCCTCCTTTCTCATGGGTGGCCATTCAAAGAGCTTGCAGAACCCTCATGACTCTCTCTTTCCTGCTCTTTTAATTATGACTTTATGTGAAAATTGTACTTTATTGACCAACTGCATACCCAGAACTATCACCATTAATTAACTAATTCATACTTCAAAGCTATTGTTACATGTTACATGGTAGGTTTTATAATTGTCTCCAGACATTTAAACTTATTTACAAGCAAATGTACTTGACTTTGAGGATCTTTTTGGTTTATGTTTACTCATGTCCGATTTGAAATTTAAATTCTTTATTTGCCCATATTTCAGATTACCTTTGCATTTGTCATTGTACTATTATTATTTATTTGCATATTCCTCCCCCAAGTATTTAACTTGTAAATGTACAAGCTTAAAACACACTTTGTAAGTAACTTGAAAAGTTAAACAAAAATTGAAATACTCATCTTCTTAATTATTATAGAACTTTATATAATATAAACTGGTTGAAAGATGAAATAAGAGCTAGTATGTAAGCATTAAATGAGAGAAAGCAAGAGTGGCTGTATTAATATGTAGTATTCAGTGCATTGAAAATTGCTGGAGACATAGTGGGATATAACATAACAAAAAAAACCTTGAAATGCTATTGTACAATACTATAGTTTTGCAAAATGTTACCATTTGGAAAAATTCAGTAAAGGGTATATGGGATTTTTGTGTTATGATTTCTTACAACTGTACATGAATCTATAATTATTTCAAAAGAAAACACTTAGTTTAAATGTAAAGGTGGCATCATCTAAAAATATGTACAAAACATAAGCATTTATTTTGTCCCTGAAAAATTTCTATTTCAAAATGAAATTATATCTGGTACACTGTGTTTATTCTTGTGAGTCCTAAAATAGTTAGAATGATTTAGCAATCCATCAAAAGTTTTCTTACACAGTCATAAGAATGTTTAGATATTCTTAGACAAGATGTGTATACATGTAATTTCCTCTGTCTTGAGTTTTCATTGGAATGTTCAAAAACAAGTAATATACTCAAGGGGCTGCATCCCAAAAGAGCCCAAATCTCATATATACAGCCTTGTTCTACAGTGACCATTATTTGGCAATTGTCCTTATTGCTGAGGTACCAGCAGCTGCAGGTATCAATTTTCTTTATATGTTGATATAAAAATGCTTTTTCTAGTTTTTATATTAGAAGTTAAGGTTTGGTTATTCTAAGGAAATAATCATTTGCTGAGCACCCACTTAACTGTGTGAGCGGGGTTTGCTGTTATCATGTACATCCTCTTATTTCACACAAGCCTACCAGCTATATATGTGTGTGTGTGTGTGTGTGTGTGTGTGTGTATTTAATAAAGTGATGAAGGTGGAAGAGTTTATGTAAATCATCTAAGATTCCACAGATAATGGCAAAGGTATAACTTGAACCCAAGCCTGTAACACTCCAGAGCTCATGGCATTTTGCACAACACTTTGCTTCCAGGTCATAATAGCACACATAACTAACTCTGAATTTGTGTCATACACATCTATTTTCTTTAAAATTTTAAGCTTTCATTCAGTCTTGGGTCCATACTTAGTTAATAAAGTTCTATGCCAGCCCTGAATAAAGATAAGGAAGCTAGGGCTTTGAAGTTCAGACTCACAATTACAATGTCTTCATAACATGGCATACTATTGCTCAGTTATTCACAGGTAACATCATTCAAGCATTTCTATTAAGAATAAAACTGTGATGTGTAGCTGGTTCCACACACAACTGATGGTGTGCATGTATGGGTGAATACAATCTTCTTGACATTTAATATGTGAAGAAAAAAACATTATTTGAAGTTTTAGTTGGTCTCTATGGCTCAGGAAACACCTGACACCTAACAATGTGATGCAAGAATGAGTTAAGTTTGTTAAGTGAAAAATTTTTTAAATTCCTGGCCTACATCAATAAATATATATACTATCAAGTTTTACATGAGGTATTGTGTGCAAAAGCACTTTGTACCAAACTCATACTAGTGTGTCTATGTTTTTGTAATTTTTATTACATAGCCACTGTAAAATAAGTAGGCAAATTATAATATATTTTTCTGTCCTAATATCTACTTGTTTTGCTTTCAGCGGGCACCATTTCCAGTATAGATGGGGACTAGAAACTATACAACTGTGAAAGAATTCATCATTTTGGGGTTAACAGAGAATGCTACAGCTTGTGTCATTTTATTTATTGTGTTTCTAGGAATCTATGTGGTCACCTTAATGGGCAATGTCAGCATAATCATGTTAATCAGAAGCAGCCCTCAGCTTCACACACCAATGTACCTTTTCCTCTGTCATTTGGCCTTTGTAGACATTGGTTATTCCTCATCTGTCACACCCATTATGCTCACAGGCTTCCTCAAGAAAGGAACCTCCATCAGTGTTGCTGGTTGTATAGCCCAGCTCTGTTCTGCAGTCACATTTGGGACAGCTGAGTGCTTCCTGCTGGCTGCCATGGCCTATGATCGCTATGTGGCCATTTGCTCCCCACTGCTCTACTCTACGCACATGTCCCCCAGAATCTGCATTCTCTTAGTGGGGATGTCCTATGTAGGGGGGTGTGTAAATGCTTGGACATTCACAGGTTGTTTATTGAGTCTATCCTTCTGTGGACCTAATAAAGTCAATCACTTTTTCTGTGACTATTCACCACTTCTGAAGCTTTCCTGTTTTCATGAGTTTACTTCTGAAATAATTCCGGCCATCTCTTCTGGCTCCATCATTGTGGTCACTGTGTTTATCATTGTTCTGTCTTATGTCTACATCCTTTTCTCAATCCTGAAGATGTGTTCCACTGAGGGACGCCACAAAGCCTTCTCCACCTGCTCATCTCACCTCACAGCAGTCACCCTTTTCTATGGGACCATCACATTTATTTATGTTATGCCCAAGTCCAGCTACTCAACTGACCAGAACAAAGTGGCGTCTGTGTTCTACACGGTGGTGATCCCGATGCTGAACCCTCTCATCTACAGTCTGAGGAACAAAGAGGTGAAAGAAGCCATGCAAAAACTGATGGCTAGAGCACATTGGTGGTCCTAAAGTAATCTGATTTTAATAATAAACACTATATAGTGAGGACCTCTTCTGCAGATGAATGGATAATATACCAAGTAAATTTCATTGTATATTCATAGTATTCTAGACTCATAGATTTCCTTGTTATTCTCAAGAAAAATTTCAGTGTAAAGAATAACTGTGCATGCACTAGGAATATCTAGTGAAAAATAGTTGCTTTATCCTTACTTCACCTACCATTTGTTGCATCTACAAGTATTGTACAAACATTTTCAAGTAAGTTCTGTGCTCTTTGAATGCAGTATTTGGAATGAACAGCTGGAAGCATCAGGAATTCCTTGACTGGGAAATAGAGAAGAGTGTGGCCATCCAAAATCTCACTATCTGAAGAGGTGGTATCTGTGCTGTACAGATAATGTAAGGGTTGAAATCAATGATTCTGGTAGTTGTTAATCTTCTGGTGCTTTGTGATCTGTGTGTGACCAACAGAATTCTTCCCACAGTATCCCTGCAGGTGAGCCTCTTCAAGCTAATCAGAAAGTACCTTAAAACCCTATTCAGCTACTAGTTTTTTTCCTTTCAGGAATTTATTTGACAAAATACATTAAGGAGTCCCAAGAAGAAACCATACCAGGAGTTAACTCACATGATCCTTTTTCCATGAAGAAGGTTACTTTTTTTAAAAGGTTGTTTCAATCTTTTCAAATGTATGCTGCATACTTAAAATTTTTTAAATTAAATTTCTTGGCTAACATTAGTTAATAAGATTATATGAGCTTTAAGTGCATAGTTCTATAATACATCATCTGTATATTGCATTGTATGTTCACTGCCCAAAGTCAAGTCTCCCTCTGTCACCATATATTTTGACCCTCTGTACCCTCTTCTCCCTCCCACATCCTCCTTCCCCTTTGGTAACTACCATGTTGTTTCTGCTGAAGAGTTTTTTAGTTTCTTATAGGGAACCAATCAGCATGGCAGTGGCAAGTGTAAGCCTGTTGGGAGCTGCCCTGCCTGGTTTCAGGAGGTGTAACCCCCCATGGCTAAGGCTGAGTGAGCAACCTTCGGACCATAAGCCACTAAGGAGACAAAGCTTATCTCCTTGGCAGGAGCTTCACTTCTGCTCCTTCCATAACTGGCCTCCAGTGCTTGATCAGTTAGCCAATGACAGGTAAGATTCCCCAAGGGGGGGAACGACCTAAGACAGGCATGATCACATGGAGGCCCCAGGGAAGGACTTGGGTGGTTATAGCAAAAGAGGGTGATGGACCCTCGCCCCTCGGCTTTGATGAAGCCTGAGCTCTCATTCTGTCCACGTGAAGTGTCCTCAATTTCCTTGGCTAGCTTGACTCCTCTTCCTGATTTATGCCTGAAACAATGACACAGGGTGGTGCAGACCTGTACTAGAAAGGGCGACTCCCCAGAAGCTCAGGCCTGAAAAAGAATACATAAAATCCTGTGAAGCCTGCTTTGCTAAGAATGCTCTTCGTTAAATGGAAAAGGCCCAAGCAGGAAATGATGAGTTTGTTTCCCAAAGTTTTATAGCCTTTTAGCTGATAGACACTGACTCAGAAGCCCTAACAGTTCTTTGTATGCTATCTACTGTTTGATCCTTACTGCCTGACAATGATTAATGAGCTGTACCTCTATTCCTGCACAAATTAAACCCCATAAAAACCTGTCTAGGCAAGGGTCAGTGCGCTCTCCCCTTGAGAGAGTGGCCAGGCCATTCTGAGAAGCTCCCCCCTTGAGGGAGTAGCCATGTCATCCCTTTTCCTCCACAGGAATCGAAAGTCTGTGTGAATTTGTCTCATATCTCATCCATGATGCGGGCAGGTTCACGTATCAGTAGTCCAGCATTGATTCAGAAAACTGATTAAATGTGAAGCGGCACCCAGAAGCCAGGTGTGCAGATCGCCTTTCCTGTGGGGAATCAGGCCTACATTGTACCTAGGCTGCTTTGAGACTTGCTTTTGCTAACACTCTCTCACCCTGACTTGAAACTACTTTAATGTATATCTCTAAAGCAACTCCCTAAAGTTTGTACTAAGTCATCCTCAAAGATGAAATGTAACCAAATCAATCTTTTTTTATTGTTCCCTTGCATTTGCAACATTTTTTTCTTTTTTGTTATCTGTAAAAAATAATCACTTAATGTAAATCTAAGGATAATGAATGAAACGCTCCTTGATGTCATACAACCGGAAAGCAATAAAAGCCTGTCCAGGCAAGGGTTGAGGCATTCTCCCCTTGAGAGAGTGGCGAAGGCACTCTCTCTCTTTCAGAGAGTGGCCATGCCGTTCCTTTTTCTCCACAGGACTTCTGTAGTCCGTGTGAATTTGTTCACTGCATCCACAACACACAGACTCTGCTGGCCGGAGTCTGTATCAGTTTCTGTTTTATGTCCCATATATGAGTGAAATATTATGGTTCTTGTGTTTTTCTATCTGACTTATTTTGCTTAGCATGCTATTTTCAAGATCCCTGTTGTTGCAAATGGCAGTAATTCATCTTTCCTTATGGCTGTGTAGTATTCCATTGTGTATATATATGCCACATCTTCTTCATCCAATCATCCACTGAAGAACACAGGCAGTTTCCATATCTTGGCCACCATGGATAGTGCTGCAAATGAGCCTAGAAGTACATATATCTTTTCAAATAAATGTTTTCCAAATTTGAGGGTAAATACCCAGAAGAGGGGTTGCCAAGGCTATTCTTAATTTTTTGACGAATCTCCATACTATTTCCCACAGTGACTGTACCAGTTTACATTCCCACCAACAGAGAATGAGGGGTCTTTTTTCTCTACAACCTCTCCAAAATTTATTTGTTGTCTTGTTGCTAATAGGTATTCTAACAGGTGTAAGGTGGTATCTCACTGTGGTTTTTTAAAAGTTATATTTTACTGTTTATGCAGTTACAGTTGTCCCAGTTTTCCCCCTTTGCTCTCCTGCACCCAGCTCCTCCCCTCCTTCATGCAATCCCCACACCACTGTCCATGTCCATGGGTCATGCATATATGTTCTTTGGCTAGTCTATTCCCTATGCTGTACTTTACATGTTCATGATTATTCTGTAGCTATCAATTTATATTTCATAATCCCTTCACCTTTTTTGCCCATTCCCTGAACCCCTCTCCCATCTGGCAACCATCAAAATGTTCTCTGTATCTATGTTTCCTTTCTACTTATATGTCTGTTTTGGATTTTATATTCCATTGGTGATAGATACATATTTATTGCCATTTTGTTGTTTGTATTTTTGATCTTCTTCTCCTTCTTCAAGAAGACCCTTTAACATTTCATATAATACTGGTTTGATGATGATGAACTCCTTTAGCTTCTTCTTGTCTGGGAAGAACTTTATCTGTATTTTGATTCTTAGTGACTGCTTTGCTGGGTAGAATAATCTTGGTTGTAGGTCTTCCTTCCCTTTTCATTGCTTTGAATAGTTCTTGCCAATCCCTTCTAACCTGTGAAGATTCTTTTGAGATTCATTGACAGTCTTATATGAGCTCCCTTGAAGGTAACTAACTTCTCTTGCTGCTTTTAAGATATTCTGTCTTTAACCTTTAACATTTTAATTATGATGTTTCTTGCTGTGGGCCTCTATGCATTCATGTTGTTTTGGACTCTCTGCACCTCCTGGACTAGTATGTTTATTTCCCTCTTCAAGTCAGGGAAAGCACTGAGTGCAGTTTTTTCCCAGACAGAAATGTGAGCAGAGGCCATTGTTTCTTTCCTGAGTCCTCCCCTTACAGAGCTACGGAGAGACAGAGCTGGTAGGCAAGCACCATATCTGTGACTCCATCAACATGGCTCACACTGTTTTCCCCACCCTAGTGATTCTGTGCGATCTGCCCTACCTAATTTTCAGGCCCACCCAAGCTGTTTCCAGTTCCTTTTCCATACAAATGGTTCTTCTTGGCACATGTTTCACATTTTTCTAAATTCCTTCAAACAAGCAGCACCTGGCTTCAGTAACCCCCATACCTCTTGATAAGCTGCTCTACTTGATAATGGCCCAGCACTATCAGTTACCAGCCTCGGTTAACAGCTTGGTCTCACCTGAGAACCTCTAAGCCCAACATGTGTAGTAGTCATCTGCAGATTTCTTTCTAGCTTATGTTGTGTGATTCTGGACAGAACACAGGCAGTCACTGACTTTGGATGAATCAAGAGCTACCAAGACTCAACTACAACACATGTAGAAGGGTGTACATAGTCGTACATAGTCCGCATGGTGAGTACATCTTGAGTATTCAGCTTGGGTAATAGGGGAGGCTGTGCCACTGGACCCTACAGAACACCTACTAAACCAGGCCATACTACCAAGTCTGGGAGATATAGCAGCAAACACAGGGAGGCTGCCAAAAAAAAGGAGGAAAAGAAGCATGGCCCAAATGAAAGAACAGAAAAAATCTCCAGGAAAAGAACTAAGCAAAATGGAAACAAGCACCTACTAGATGCAGAGTTTAAAATACTGGTTATAAGGATGGTCAGTAAACTTAGTGAGAATGTCAACAGCATAAAAAATACCAGTCAGAAACAAAGGATACACTAACTGAAATAAAAGAAAAATTTACAGAGAATCAACATAGAATGGATGAAGCTCAGAATCAAATCAGCAACTTGGATAAGGAAGTATTAACAACCAATTGAAACTGCAAAAAGGAAAAAAGAGACCAAAAGAACGATAGTGTAAGGAGTCTCTGGGACAACTTCAAGTGTACCAACATTTGCATCATGGGGGTTTGAGAAGGAAAAGAGAGCAAGAAATTGATAGCCTATTTGAAAAAAAGCATTGTGGCTTTGATTTGAATTTACCTCATAGCTTGTGTAGTTAAGCACATTTTCATATATCTGATGATCATTTGTATGGGAGAAGTGTTTGTTTGGGTCCTCTGCCCATTTTTAAATTTAATTGTTTGTGCGTGTGTGTGTGTGTGTGTGTGTGTGTTATATGAGTTCTTTATATATTTTGGATATTAGCTCCTTATCTGAGGTATTGTGTGCAAATATCTGTCTCATTCAGTTGGTTGTGTTTTTATTTGTTGATTGTTTCTTTTGCTGTGCAGAAGCTTTTTTGTTTGATATAGTCCCATTCATTTTTGCTTTTGCTTCCTTTGTGTTTGAGGTCAAATTCATAAAATCCTGCCTAAGACCAAAGACCTATCTTTTTTTCTATGTAATTTATTGTTTCAGGTCTTATATTTAGGTTCTTGTTTCATTTTCAATTAATTTCTTGTGTATGTTGACAAACAGCAGTCTAATTTTATTCTTGTGCATGTGGCTTTCTAATTTTCCCAGTACCATTTATTAAAGAGGCTTCCTTTTTGCTCTGACAAGTGATTCTTAGTTGGTTGGGGTTGACCCATAAAGTGAAAGGTCACCAGTTTGAGTCCCAGTCAGGGCACATACCTGGTTTGTGGGTTGTATCAGGGTACATTCAAGAGGCAACCAATTGATGTTTCTGTCTTACGTTAATGTTTCTCTCCCTGTTTTTTCTCTCCCTTCCCCTCTCTCTAAATATTTTGGAAACAATAAATAAAATTTTAAGAAAATTAAAGTTATGCCAGAGGACAATATTAATAGCTGGAAACTTGAAGGATTAAGAAACTGATTTTTGGAATTAGTGTTTCAGGGTTTTTAGGGTATAATTCCAGGAGGGGTATCACAGGTTCAAAAGGCAGTTCCATCTTTAGTGTTTTGAGGAAATCCCATACTGTTATCCACACTGGGTGCACAGTCTGCATGCCACCAACAGTGCACTAGGGTTCCCTTTTTTCCACAACCTCACCAGAACTTGTATTTTGATTTATTTAACATGGGCGTTCTCTGGTATGAAGTGCTACCTCACTGTGGTTTTAATTTGCTTCTCTCTGATGGTTAGTAGTGCAGAGCATATTTTCATGTGTCTATGTGCCTTCCGTATGTCTTCCTTGGAGAAATGTCTGTTCAGGCCCTTTGCTCATTTTTAATTGGATTGTTTTTCTTTCTGGTTTGGAGTCATGTGAGTTCTTTATATATTTTAGAGATCACCTTTGTCCAAGGTATCATTGGCAAATACATTTTCCCATATAGTTGCTTCCCTTTTCATTTTGCTGATAGTTTCTTTAGCCGTGCACAAGCTTTTTAATTTGATGAAGTCCCATTTTTTTATTCCTTCTTTTATATCCCTTGTCTTAGGGGATGTATCAGTGAAATATTGCTGCATGGAATGTCTGAAATTTCCTGACTACGTTCTCCTTTAGGACTTTTATGGTGTTACTTCTTATATCTAAGCATTTTATCCATTTTGAGTTTATTTTGGTGTATGTATGGTATGGTGATGAAAGACAAACACTGGTATGGTGATGAAAGACAAATCTCACCTATGATTGGAACATAATAAAAAACAAACAAATGAGTAAAATAGAACCAGAGACATGGAAATAAAGAACAAACTGACAGTGATCTGAGGGGAGAGGGAATAATGGAGGAAACAAGGTGAAGGGGCAAGTCAAGGACCATGAATACAGGACTCATGGGCACAGACAATAGGGTGGGGATTGACTGTGGGAGTGGCGGGGGCGGGCAGGAGAGAGCAACTGGGAAAAAGGTGGGACAACTGTAACTGAACAATAATAATAATAAAATAAAATAAAAATACAACATAAAATATAATGTCTTAAAAAATAAAACTGATTTTAAGGTAATACAGTATTTGAGATGAAAATTTACTAAGCTAGTTATTATATTTGTTGTATGGATATGAATAAAATGTTGGAAAACATATGTGATTAGTAATTACTGGAACTGAAAACATAAGTTTTGGGGAGTAAGATTTACATTTATTCTCTACTGAGCTAGAATAAAGTTGATTAGCTTATTTGTAATAATTGTGCCTATGAGATCCCACTTTGACTCTACCTGTTTACTGCTATATATCTTCGAAAACTCAATACGACTGCATTCTAGTGCTTGTTATCTGTAAAAATATATTAATTTTTATTTTATCTTTGAAATAGAATGTTGAATTAAAATTTATTTTTTCATATTTAATGTTGATTACTCTGACCTTCTTATAATAAATTCAACAAATGATATTTATAATGGTCCTCTCAAACTTGTGAAAGCCACATTTTTTTCCTTGTATCAATTATGTTCATGTATATAAAAAGGAAAACAGGCACAAACAGAGATACAAATTCTAAGTTTTCTTTAGTAAAACATATTATTTAAGAATATTAATAAAAATAATTAAATAAAAAAGAATATTAATAAATTTCAATTGCAAACAAATTTTATGAATCAAAAGTTGTGATCTACAGGAAGTTGTACTATAGGTATGTAAAGAAAGGAAAAATGCATGACAGTTTTTTCTTCTAAGTCATTTTAACCAAGTGTGTGTACTATTTAATGGCACTACAATGAGTAATATTAAATTATTTTAATAAATAATTCACTCTGGTGGTTCTGTGGAAGACCAAATGAACATATAGGAAAATAAAACAGCTTTTGTAGTGTCAAAATAAAGAGAAGTGGACATGTGACAAGAATTAGGACGTAAGACCAACAGGAGTTGGTCATGGGTGAATGCACAAGACTAAGTTAGGATCCTGAGTACTGGTCTGACGCTCAGAGCCAGGCTGTAGGTCTAGCCAGCTTAGGAAATTAGAGTGTTGAGGGTGGGAAGCAAAAACTGTAGGTCAGGGACTAGATGAGAACCAGCGGTCACAACTGAGACAGTTAGGTCTTGATGTCGTCAGTAGAATTTAAGAGAATTTGATGACAGTAGAGGTTAAGAGAACTTGAATTTAAAACTTGGATTGAATTATACCACTTGAATATATGTCAGAAATATCTTGAACTAAGACTCAGGTTACTCTGTAAAATTAGGATAATGGGAATTCTTAGCTCACCAAGTTATTGTGAGGATTACATGAGAGTGTGTATATAAAGTGTTAAGCAAGTGCTTGGCAAAGAGTAAATCCTGAAGGAAAGTTGGTTAGTATTTTAGTAGAATTTCCATTGAGTGGTGGGTGTATCAGCAGGGTGAGACAGAACTTTCTAAAAATAAGAGTTAGCAAGAGAATTAGCTAAGCCTTCAGGCTGGAGACAGCTCTTTCTAACATCATCTATCTACTCCAATAAGCCACTAGTCATCGGTAGTCATCCCTTTGAGACATGTGGATTAACTCTGACCTGAAAGTCATTCAGACCTCTTTTTACTTCATTTTCTATATCTACAACTTTATATTTATTTATTTATTTATTTATTTATTTATTTATTTATTTATTTATTTATTTATTGCTAGGAAATATATACATGTTTTATATTTTAAATAACTGTGTTATTTAAATTTCAACATTACGTGGCATTCCACTTCAAGGATCCCTGAGGCACCTAAAGGAGTGTCTTACACATATCACAACAAAACACATAAAATACACACACATTGAGAAAATAAAGCTAAGGTTACCATTTTATAGTGGAAGTTTATTATTACTTAACCTGAAATAGAAAAGTACACTTAGAAACAATATTTGCTATGAAATAATTTACCATTTATACCCTTAATGATTATCAACTAGAAGTGCACCAAAATCTAGATATTAAAAATTGACTAGTTCAGAGGACTTCTGGCCAAGATGGAGGCATAGGTAGACACACTGCGCCTCCTCGCACAACCAAAACAGGGGAAACAATTTTAAAAACAAAAACCAACCAGAACTGACAGAAAATTGAACCATATGGAAATCTGACAACCAAGGAGTTAAAGAGGAAACATTCATCCAAACCGGTAGGAGGGGCAGAGTCAGGCAGCTGGGCAGCGAGGACTCCTGGCAAGATGGCAGCTGAAGGATTGGGGTGGGCAAGGTGGCAGCTGGCAGTCAGGGTGGTTTCGCATTTGTGTGCAGATAAACTGGGAGGAACAACTGGTGAGTGAGACAGACCACACAACCCAGAGTTCCAGTGCAGGGAAATAAAACCTCAAACCTCTGACTGAAAACACCTGTGGGGATTGAGGCACCAGTGGGAGAAACTCCCAGCCTCACAGGAGAGTTTGTTGGAGAAATCAGCAGGGTCCTAGAATATACACAAAACCACCCACCTAGGAATCAGCACCAGAAGGGCCCAATTTGATTGTGGGTAGTGGGGGAAATGACTGAAAACCAGCAGAGAGCTGAGCAAGTGGTATTGTTCCCTTTTAGACCCCTCCCCTACATACAGTGCCACAACACAGTGTGTGAGTTGCCCCGCCCTGTGAACATCCAAGGCTCCACCCATTACTACATAAAGAAGCACACAAAGACAAAACATGGTCCAAATGAAAGAACAGACCAAAGCTATAGAAAAAATATAACTAAGTGATGAAGAGATAGCCAACCTATCAGATGAACAGTTCAAAATACTGGTAATCGGGATGCTCACAGAATTGGTTGAATATGGTCACAAATTAAATGAAAAAAATGAAGGCTGTGCAAAGTGAAATAATGAAAAATGTAAAGGGAACCAACAGTAATGTGAAGGTAACTGGGACTGAAATCAATGGAGTGGACCAAAAGGAAGAAAGAAATATTCTACCAGAACAAACTGAAGAAACAATAATTCAGAAAAATGAGGAGAGGCTTAGGAACTGCCAGGAAATCTTTAAACGTTGCAACATCTTAATCATTGGGGTGCCAGAAGGAGAAGAGGAAGAGCAAGAAACTGAAAACTTATTTCAACAAATAATTAAGGAGAACTTCCCCAATCTAGCAAAGGAAATTGACTTCCAGGAAATCCAGGAAGCTCAGAGAGTCCCAAAGAAGTTGGACCCAAGGAGGAACACACCCAGGCACATCAGAATTACACTAGCCAAGATAAAAGATAAGGAGAGAATCTTAAAAGCAGCAAGAGAAAAGGAGACAGTTACCTACAAAGGAGTACCCATAAGACTGTCAGATGATTTCTCAAAAGAAACCATGATGGCAAGAAAGGCCTGGAAAGAAGTGTTCCAAGTCATGAAAGGCAAGGACCTACATCCAAAATTACTCTACACAGCAAAGCTATCATTTAGAATTGGAAAGCAGATAAAGTGCTTCTCAGATAAGGTCAAGTTAAAGGAGTTCAGCATCACCAAGCCCTTATTATACGAAATGTTAAAGGGACTTATCTAAGAAAGGGAAGATAAAAAATATGAACAGTAAAATGCCAAAAAACTCAGTTATTAACAACCAAACCTAAAACTAAAACAAAAACAAACTAAGCAAACAACTAGAACAGGAACAAAATCACAGAAATGGAGATCACATGGAAAGTTATCAGTAGGGGAGTGGGTGGGGAGAGATGGGGATAAGGTACAGAGAATAAGTAGCATAAATAGTAGGTAGAAGATAGACAGAGGGAGGTTAAGAATAGTATAGGAAATGTAGAAGCCGAAGAACTTATATATATTATGCACAAACATGAATTAAAGGGGGGAATAGAGGGGAGAGGGGGTGGGCAGGGCTGACAGGAATAAAGTGGGGGAAAATGGGACAAATGTAATAGCATAATCAATAAAATATATTTTTTAAAAATTGACAAGTTCAAAATTAACAGACCTCTTAAAGATTAGTTGTGTTCATTTGAAGTGGACTGTCAATACTCACTTGAGAATGTAACAATGATCCCTGGTGCTTTGGAATTCACATTAGAGTCTCTACAATCTTCAGAGATTTATCCCCAAAGGCAAACAATAATAGAAACATGGTAGTATATAACAACAATGATTTTGAATTTATTGCTGGAAGATGAATATAATCTGATTGTGAATAATCTGATATGATAATTTCTATTTCCCTTCTGAAAACACTTTATACTCTAAAGTTGTACTCACAAGTCATGGTGCAGAAACTGGGCAGATAGATGTAGTCCAGCAGTCAGCAAGCAAGTAATCTTAGCTGACAATCTAAATTCTAAGTCTCTGTAGTGTGTCTAAAGAGGCAGGATTCAAGGGAGCAGGATTCCTCATTAATCCAGCCATGGGACCAGAAAATCACAGGGCCTTTCACACTACGTAAACTTGGCAGTCAGCCTTAATGCTAATAAATTTACCAGTTTTGAGATGCTTTAGAGACTTATTGTTTGTACATATTCTGTGGGAAATCTTCCTTTATTCATTGTTTTGAGTGTTTTAGCTTAGAGGCAACCAGATACTTTTACCAAGTCAAGAATATACAGCCAGAAAATTTGGAGATGAGGATCAACCTGGCCGTGAGCTGGGTGAACCTGGGTAAACTTCTAAACATTTTAGATGTAACTTTATTCAGCTGTATATTGTGTTGAAACTAAAATTATTTCATTCTATAATACTCCAATTATAAAGCATCTTTATATTAGAAAATGATTCAATTTGTTTGAGTAAATATATTTTAATTATGTCCTAAATGGTAAGCAAATGTTTTGTGTAATAGTTTAGATTGATATTTCAAACTACTTGATAAAACAGTATTTTAATTGTAAATGTTAAATATACATAATAAATATATAGTACTTTATTAATAAACCTAACTTAAAAGTCCTTTCTATTTCTTCTTGGTCCTATAAAATTTTTTTCTAATTTTCATTTGAAAATGGTCTTGTTTTACCAAGAGAAATTGTAAACTTTGCGATTAACTAGGCACCCCTTTTATACATTAGCTGTCAAAGAGTAGAAAAGATCAATTTACTTTATAGCATATTACTAAAGAAATATACTAGGTTCAAATTGTCTGCTATTCACAACTAGATTCACCACTCGACATGTAAACTTAGGTAAATACTTAACATTGTTAAAATAAGTTTCTTCATTAATAAATAAAATAGAGGTTTCTAATGTTACTTCATGAAAGTTAACATAGAACTATACATGTAAAATTCTGAACTCTATGCCTACCATTAGTCAGCTTTCCATAAATGTTAGTTCTAAAAGTCTCCATTACATGATCATATACTTATATATATTTATTTTTTTGGTTACACTGAACATTCCTTTTTGCTATTCTCATGTCTTATGTCTAGATTAAAAGCTACTTTCAGTACATTTTATAAATAAATACGGAGGAAAGATCTACATTATTTGAAGCAGGTTCTCTAGTGTTTGGGCTAAAAACAATTGTTAAAATATATAGACTCATTATACATAAATATACACTATGGGCTCTAAAGCAAAAAGAAGTTCCAAACTTAGCTAGAATAATTTGTTTACAATAAGCTCTGTGTGTATTAAAGCAGGTTCATTATGGTAGCAGCAACATTATTTCATGGATTCCTTGGGGCCTGGGAACCACACTGGACTGGCAGACTTCATTTTACTGGGCTTAACTGATGACCCAGTTCTTCGAGTCATCCTCTTCGTGATCATCCTGTGTATCTACCTGGTGACCATATCTGGCAATCTCAGCACAATCCTTCTTATCAGAATCTCTTCTCAGCTCCATCATCCTATGTATTTTTTTCTGAGCCACCTGGCTTTTGCTGACATGTGCTTTTCAACTTCTGTCACACCCAATATGCTTGTAAACTTCCTGGTGCAGAGAAATCCAATCTCCTATCATGGATGTGGCATGCAGCTTGGTTCAACTGCTGTCTTTGGGACAGTCGAGTGCTTTCTTCTGGCTACAATGGCATAAGATCACTTTGTGGCAATCTGTAACCCACTGCTTTATTCAACCAAAATGTCCACACAAGTCTGTGTTCAGTTCCTCATAGTGGTTTATGTGGGTGGTTTTTTCAATTCTTGCCCTTTTACTGTTTCCTTCTATGTTTTACTGTTCTGTGGACCAAATCATGTCAATTATTTTTTCTGTGACTTTGCTCCTCTAGTGGAACTCTCCTGTTCTGATAGCAGTATCCCTGCAGTTGTCCCCTTATTTGTTGCTGGCTCCATCATTGTGGTCACGGTGTTGCTCGTGCTTGTCTCCTACATCTACATCCTCATCACCATCCTGAAGGTGAACCCAATGAGGGGCACCACAAGGCCTTCTCTACCTGCACTGCCCACCTCACAGTGGTCACTCTGTATTTTGGGATTATTTATTTGTTCATGTGATGTCCAAGTCCACCTTCTCAAGTAACCTGAACAAGGTGGCATCTGTGTTCTACAATGTGGTCATCCCTATGCTGAACCCTATTATCTACAGTCTCAGGAACAGTGACATTAAGGGGGTTTCTGAAGAGAAAGCTTGGCAGAATATTTTTGTAGTGAAGTTTGATATTTTTTATGATTTTATATAATAATATGTCATAAATAAAACAAAAGGAAATTGAGTTGTCTGTTGTCTAAATACAATGGTCCATATGTGGTTATTTTGTGTGTGGAGCTTTTCAGTGAAGGTAGGGAGTGAATTTTCTGATGTCAAAGGTAACTTCAAGGTACATAGTAAGTTGTTGTTAATAACATTAACTTATAATCAGAAACAAAAAAACATAAAAATGAAAAAATACTTAATATGCTGAAAATCCTCTTAAAAGATTATTTTTTCAAAAGCTGTTCTCTGCCATAAGTTAAGGTTATTATACCTCCAGGCCTTTAAGGCTGTGTCTCCTTATAATAGCAGCTTATCCTGAAATGAGAGAGATGCTTACACTTAGAATTGTGTATTGATGCAGGCTCTGGCCAGTAGAGTCCGTGGTGTTGTGGATGCAACAAACAAATTCACATGGACTGCAGAAGTCCTGTGGAGAAAAAGGGATGCATGGCCACTCTCTGAGAGAGAGAGAGAGCACCTCATCCCTTGCCTGGACAGGCTTTTATTGCTTTCCAGTAGCATTACATCAAAGAAGGTTCTCATTCATTATGCTCAGGTTTGCTTTAGGTGATTACTTTTCACAGATAACAAAGGAAAGGATGTTATTGATTACTTCCTCAAGATTAAGAAGAAAAAATGTTGCAAATGCAAGAGAACAGTAAGAGTGATTGGTCTGGTTACACTCCATCCTTGGGAGAATTAGCACAAACTTCAGGACTTCAGTTACTTTAAAAATAAGCAGCAAACATTTTCAGTTTCAATTCAGGATGACGGAGTTTTAGCAAAAGCAAGCCTCAAAGCAGCCTAGGTATAATGTAGGCCTGGTTTCCCACAGGAAAGCTGGTCTGTGGGTTTGGCTCCAATGTGCTGACTAGCGCCTGTTGGTTTTCTGATAGGGCTGGGCTGCATTCACCAATGCCAAGCAGATGGGTTCCCTATAAGTGTATATTCTGAGTGGAAATGACCAAGTGCAACCAGAAAGTAAAACTATTGAGGACATTTTTCTTATAGGAAAGTTATCTGCTGGGATGTACTTTGTAGACCTGTAAATTGTGACCTGTGTTCCTGATCTCTGGCTCCAGGATAGTTCTAAGGAAGCCCATACAAGAATAGGATGAGATGTCCCTGATTAACCTGGGAGTTCTGTCAGGTCAAAACAATGACTTCTATGTTGCAACGAGCAGGGTTCCTGAACTCCTCAGGGACAGAGTGAGCAAACTCTTGAAGTGACTTGTTCATGGTTAGACTCATTTGTGTTAAGGAAGCTTTAGAGAACTGGATTGTGTTTCCTGTGAAGCCTAACTGACATCTATCACTGACTACCATATGTATTTATCTTTCCCCACCCTCTTCTTAGTGTTGTAGCCAAACTTTTTTTATCTATGAATTTCCAGCACAAACTGTATATAAATTGATCATCTCCTTTCACCAAAATTGCTCCCTTCCAATGTTCTGTATTTTAGCAAGAGATATCACCATTCAATCGATTAATTCTGAACTATTAATTTTCCTCCATGCATTGTACATTATCTTGCACATTCTGAGCCCAATATTTATCACCTACTTATCTTATTTTTATTGTCAGCACCTCTATTTTAAACTACCACCTGATGCATTGGTTTTACAATAGTACTCATGTGATAGCTAATTTTATGTGTCAAGTTGACTAGGCTATGGCAACCAGCTGTTTGGTCAAACACCCATCTAGATTTTACTGTGAAGGTTACTGTTTAGATGTGATTAACACTTAAATCAGTAGACTTTGAGTCAAGCAGGTCACCCTCAGCAATGTGGGTAGCTCTTATCCAAGTAGTTGAAAGCCTTAAAACTGCAATCCCCCCAAAAAGAGGGGGACCTGCAGTCCTCCCCAAAAGACAAAGGGCATTGTCTCCAGGCTCCCTTATAACTCAAAAGTGTGAGTTATATCATCTCTTACTGAAATTATCTGTCTGGACTGCCCTTGGATTCTGGAATTGCCCACTCCCATGCTGTGTAAGCCAGTTCCTTAGTAATCAATCACTCGCTTATTCTCTATCTCTGTATGAATGTATGTATGTGTGCATACATACATGTATATGTCTCCTATTGATTCTACTTCTGGAGAATCCTCACTAACACAAACCTAACTAGCTTTCCTACTGCCTCTCTCACTCTCTTCCCATCATTTTCCATATGCCAACCATGGCCGTAACTCTAAATAGATTAAGTTCCTTCATTAATAGCCCTAATGATGTTATAATAAGGTTACAATTCTGAACATGGTTTATAAAGTCTTGAACATGGCCCATATTTCTTTTTTGACCCTCATATCTCTTCCCTTGATCTCTAAATACATAAAGTCTAGGACTGATCATTTGGTTTCCTTGGCAGGAGAATCAGAGCTATTGTTCCCTGTTTTTTAATTAATTTATTTTTTTATTGTTAAGTATAATTGTCTCCATTTCTTCCCCCATCCCCACCTCCTACCCTCGATCCTACCCCCTTTGGCTTTGTCCATGGCTTTGCCCTTTATACATGTTCCTTAATGACCCTTCTCCTATGTTCCCCCATTATCCATCTCCCCCCTCCCCTCTGATCACTGTCAGTTTGTTCTTTATTTCAATGTCCCTGGTTCTATTTTGCTCATTTGTTTGTTTTGTTGGTTAGGTTCTACTTATAGGTGAGATCAGATAGTACTTGCCTTTCACCACCTGGCTTATATCACTTAGCATAATGCTCTCCAAATCCACCCATGCTGTCACAAAAGGTAGAAGCTCCTTCTTTCTTTCTCCTGCATAGTGTGCCATTGTGTAAATGTACCACAGTTTTTTGATCCACTCATTTATTCATGGGCACTTAGGTTCCTTCCAACACTTGGCTACT
Organism: Artibeus jamaicensis; assembly: GCF_021234435.1. Classification (NCBI taxonomy): domain Eukaryota; kingdom Metazoa; phylum Chordata; class Mammalia; order Chiroptera; family Phyllostomidae; genus Artibeus; species Artibeus jamaicensis. The sequence goes on along the minus strand of NW_026521953.1, from coordinate 911,539 downwards.
GCAAATTGTGCTACTATGAACATTGGGGTGCACAGGTTCTTTTGAGGTGGTGTTTCAGGGTTCTTAGGGTATGATCCCAGCAGTGGAATTGCCAGGTCAAAAGGTAGTTCCATTTTCAGTTTACTGAGAAAATTCCATAGTGTTTTCCACAGTGGCTATACCAGTCTGTATTCTCAACAGTGTACTGGGGTTCCCTTTTCTCCACAATAACACCAGAACTTGTTGTTGGTTGATTCATGATGGCCATTCTGACTGGTGTGATGTGGTATCTCATCGTGTTTTTAATTTGCATCTCTTTGATGGCTAGTGATGCTGAAAATATTTTAATTTGTCTCTGGGCCCTCTGTATGTTCTCCCTGGAGAAGTGTCTGCTCAGGTCCTTTGCCCATTTTTTAAATTGGGTTGTTTGTCTTCCTGGAGTGGAGTAGTGTGAGTTTTTTATATATTTTGGAGATCAAACCCTGTCCAAGGTATCATTTGCAAATATATTTTCCCATATGGTTGGTTCCCTTTTCATTTTGCTAATGTTTGCTTTAGTTGTGCAGAAGCTTTTTATTTTAAATCCTTCAACATGCCCATGTTCTTTATCACATCAGGATCATATCATATGCAGTAGCATATGAGATGTATTTTTCACCCCACCTGAGTAATGCGAAATCGTACTACAGGTACTAACCTAAATGCTGCTTTCTATCCTCTAGAAAGTCTTGTTGAGGTTTCTATGAAATTAAGTACACCTATTATCCCTCTGTAGAACCTTGAATATTTTCTTTAGAATACCCAATGCACGTTAAAGACAAACATTCAGTATTTGTTTTCTCCACAATGTTGGAAGCTTCATATAGACAACTACAATGTCTTTCCTCTCTTCCCATGCATCTATGTTCACAGTTCTTGCAACACAATAAGCATAAATGGTTAGCTGAAATGAAACAATTAATAAGTGAATGGCTAGCTGAATGAAGCTTTTGCTGTGTCATAAACCACTGGTTCTGCTGGCTTTGAGTCCTGGTTACTGACCTGTTGAATGTTTCATCCTGATTCAAGCAACTGAATGAATGTCTGTATCAGATCTTGCTACAACTGTGACAAGCCATTACACAAAATGATGCTCTCCACAATTATGTCCTTGCTTCCATACTGATTAATTTAGATTGGCAACAAGAGTTGCAGAATTGCTGTGGCTATTCAGAGTGTTTATGGTTCCCTATACATTTTTGTATATATTTTCTTTTGTATATATTTTCCCTATATATTTTCTTTTTTAAATAAATATTTTTTATTAATTATGCCATTACAGTTGTTCTATTTCCCCTTCATTCCCCTCTACCTTGCACACCCCCTCCCCCACCATTCTCCCCCTTTAGTTTATGACCACATGTCTCAAGTTCTGTAGATTCTGTATTTCCCGTACTATTTTTGCCCTCCCCCTATCTACTTTCTACCTACCATCTATGCTACTTATTTTCTGTACCTTTCCCCCCCTTCTCCTTCTCCCATTCCCCTGTTGCTAACCCTCCTTGAGATCTTCATTTCTATGGTTCTGCTCCTGATCTAGCTGTCCTCTTATTTTGCTTTTGTGTTAGGCGTAGTTCTTAATAACTGTGACTTTGCTGTGTCCTTTCACTGTTCATCTTTTTTATCTACTTTTTCTTAGGTAAGTCCCTTTAACATTTCATATACTAAGGGCTTGGTGATGATGAACTCCTTGAATCTGATCTTATCTGAGAAGCACTTTATCTGCTCTTCCATTCTAAATGAAAGCTTTGCTGGATAGAGCAATCTTGGTTGCAGGTCTTTGGATTTCATGACTTGGAATACTTCTTTCCAGCCCCTTCTTGCCTGTAAGGTCTCTTCTGAAAAATCCACTGACAGTCTGATGGGAACTCCTTTGTAGGTGACTGTCCCCTTATTCTAGGATTCTCTCCTTTATTTTAATCTTGGCTAATGTAATTATGATGTGTCTTGGTGTGTTCCTTCTTGAGTCCAACTTCTTTTGGACTCTCTGAGCTTCCTCAATCTCCTGAAAGTCAATTTCCTTTGCCAGATTGGGGAAGTTCTCCTTTATTATTTGTTCAAATAAGTTTTCCACTGGTGGCTGTTCCTCTTCCCCTTCTTGTACCCCTATAATTTGGATGTTCGAGCGTTAAAAGATGTCCTGGAGGTTCCTAAGCCTCTCCTCATTTTTTTTGAATTCTTGTTTCTTCATCCTTTTCTGTTTGGTCATTTTTTTCTTCCTTCTGGTCTACTCCTTTGATCTGAGTCCAAGTTTCCTTTCCATTACTATTGGTTTCCTGTGCATTTCCCTTCATTTCAATTAGTTTAGCCTTCATATGTTCCTCTAATTTGTGACTAAAGTGGACCAGTTCTGTGAGCATCCTGATCACCAGTGTTTTGAACTGTGCGTCTGAGAGTTTTGCTATTTCTTCATTGCTTAGATTTATCGGCTCCGGGGCTCTGAGTTGTTCTTGAGCCATGTTTCGATCTGTTCGTGCCTGTTATGTATGAGGAGCGGAGCCTTAGGTGTTCACCAGAGTGAGGCCACCCAAGTCGCTGGTTTGTGACACTGTATGTGGGGGCAGGGTCAGAGAGGGACAATGGCAGTTCCCTCTGACGCTTCCTGCCACTGGGGCCTGTGCAGTTGGTCTCACTTATCACTTCTTCACTGGTTTAACTGCACGGAAATGTGTGATCACGATCAGCCCTCAGTGGGTCCGCCTGCCTCTCCACACCTGGAATCCGCCCACGGCTGCTGGCGCACCTGGGTCGCGTGCCAGGGTCAGTCCAGTGGGTCTTTCCTGCCCAACCCCGCTCTTCTGCTGGCTCTGCCTCTCTTACCGGTTTGGCTTAAGGGTTCACTGTTGTCAGACTTCTGTGTAATTCAATTTTCTGTGGTTTGGCTGCGTTTTTGTTGCTAAAACTTTGTTGTTTTTAAACTTGGTTGTGTGAGAATGGTGCAGTGCTTCCATCTTTGCCTCTATCTTGGCGGAAATCCTGGAACATTTTTCTAATTCTCTGAAATACACCATTGGTGTATCTTCATAGGAATTGCAGTTGAGATATCCCTCCAGGACCTCAGGCACCACTGTGGAAGTGGGGTCAGCCCTTTTCATATCTCTGCCCTTTTTACCAGTCTTGATGTGGCTTCTTCTATAAATTGTGGTTATAAGATTTCTGTTCAGCAAGTCAGCAGTTGGTTATAAAGTTGGATTGTTCTATTAGGTTGACCAAAAAGTTCATATATTTTTTCTGTACGATTGTTCTAATAGTGCTCAGTTGCCTTTAACTTCATTTGAAATAATTTTGTTAGATTGTATTCTGACAGCTCTCATTCTCACAGTGTGCATTAAACAAATCTTAATCAAAATTGAACTTTTGTTTAGCCATTTTGATATTGAAGATGGAAGAAAATACACATTTTTGTTTTATTATGCTTTATTATTTCAAGAAAGGTAGAAATGCAACTGGAGTGCAAAAAAATGTATTTATTTGTGCAGTATATGGGGAAGGTGCCATGACTGACCAGATGTTTCAAAAGTGGTTTGTGAAGTTGTTGTCCTATTGACATTTTGGCCAAATAATTCTTTGCTGTAGGATTGTCTTGGGCATTGGAAGATGTTTGGCAGCACCCCTGGCCTCTACCCAGTAGAAGCCAATATTAGGAGGTAGTTGACATACTCATATGTAAATCATTAGTTATTGGTGAAAATGAAAAATGTTTCTTTTATTGTACAGAAAAAAAACTAACCACTTTTTGGCTAACCCAATATACTTTATGTTTTTGAGTATCCTTATAATCATTGCTCTACAGTCTATATCAGATAAATTGCTTGCCTGCATTTCATTTAGTTCTTCTTCTAGAGAATGCTCTAGTTCTTTCATTTGGAGCCTATTTCTTTGTCTTCCCATTTTGGCTGCTTCTTTGTATTTAATGCATTATACAGATCTACAAAGACTTTGGTGCAGCCCTATGTTGGACACTGTCTGTGGATGGCCCTCCGCAACCTGTTTGGAGTGATTAGTAATCCACAGCTAGTGGATTACTTAAGCTTCACAGGATGGAGCAGGAAGGATTCCTGTGGGTGGGGCCATTGCTTCCACTCAGGCTGATGCTGCTTGGTTGGGAGTGTTGTAACCAAGAAAGATGGCTTCAGCAGTATGGGGAATGAGTCAGCACAGGGATCCTGGTGGCTGATCCTTCAGCTCTCTCTACAGAGCCACCAATCCCAGACTTTCCTCGAGAACCTCTAATCTACGCTGCCCTCCCTCCACTGCAGCCCAGGGCAAAAATAATGATATTTTTGCATCGCCTCTTTAAGAGGCTCTCTCCATCTCTACATGGCAGACAGAAACCTGCTGTTTTTCACAGCCACCTGTTGTTTGGGCTCCTTTCCCAGTTCTGGTGCTCAAGCCTGAGAGCCCTGTTTGAGATTTTGGGATTTAGTCCCCTCACTTCTCAGGGGGAACACCCTGGCCACTGAAATATCCCTCCAGAACTTCTGCTGCTGCCCTTGAGCATCCAGCCAGCCCTCTCATGTCTCTGCACTACATACCAATCTCAATGTGGTGATGTGGTTTCTTCCATAAGTCCTTGGTAATTAGGCTTCTCTGCAGCTAGTGTGTGTATACACACACACACACACACACACACACACACACACACACACATGGATCTACTTCTGAACTATCCTTCTTGATCTGTATGTCTATCATTTTACCAGTACCATACTGTCATAATTACTTTGGTTTTACAGTAAGTGTTCAAATCATGTAGTGCTAATCTGCCAATATTGTCATTTTTAAAAATTACTTTTACTTTCTGGCTTATTTTCGCATTCACAAATAATCAGCTTCTCTACTCATATAAAAGCTGTTTTATACTCTTTGTCCATATTGCATTGAATCTGTAGATCAGTGTTTGTAGAGCCAGCCCCTTAATGACATCAAGTCTCCCTATCCATAAACATGGTATCTCTTACTCCAGTTAGTTACGTCTTTTTTCTTTTTCTCTTCAATGTTTTATAATTTTTAGTGAAGAAGTGTTACAAGTTTTTGGTAAATTTATTCCTAAATATTTATGGGTTTTCGCATGTTATAAATGTACTTTTCTGTTTTAACCTTCCTGTTGTTTGCTATCATATAAATATAATTGTTTGCATTAGCTTTTTATCCTGCAATCTTACTAAATTAGTTATACAATGTTTTGTATAACTAAAACCTAAGATTTCTTAGGTTTTTCTGTATGAACATTTACTTACATCTTTATATTTATTACATCTTTCCTTTATACCTCCAAAACCTCACTTCTCTTATCCCATTGCACTGAGACATGGACTTGCATGGTCTAAGTCTTGCTTTCAGATGCTCTCAACAGTCATCAACTGCTTTGAGCTGGGAATTCCCAAGTCCAGACCCTTTCTAGTCTCATGGTGATGATATAAATGGGGGTAGATCACTACCCAAGAAATACATTTAGTGCAATCTATGACATTTCCACTCTTTAATAGGTTATAATTTCTTTGTAAGTCCAGACTATGGAACTATGTTTGTTGTTAACAACCTAATTTCAAGGCTTAGAATTTTAAAATACCCTTTTAATTCTTACAATTAAAGGAAAGTATATGTGTCAAATGGGACTCTTTGTTTTTAACATGTGTTTAAATGTGGATAAACTTCCAGTCAAATCTTGTGATTGTGGTGCCCGGACCTGATTTTCTAAAAGATGGGAATCAATCCAGTTTTACCATCCTACACTTTGTTTTTAAATCTTCACAACCTAGACATTTCTGGAGCAAGAGTTTGTTCAAGAGCCTGATGCTAAGGCTTCATCATGCTACGCAAATCCTCTGGAAAAGTAACAGCTGGAATCATGAGACTGATGAGTGGCATCACAGTAGAGATTAAGTGCATGGAATCAGAGCACTGAGTCCACGTCTCTCCCAACAAACTATTGAATCTCCCTGAGACTCAGTAATCTAATCTGTACATTGAAGAAAATGTAGAGCACCAGGATCATGGAGTTGCTGTGAAAATTAAATGGAGAAGCACAGCAGTTTTGGACCCAAAGTTTCTGGACTCAAACACTGGATGCACAGCCTCCTAGCTGTATGATTTTGGGCAATCTATTTAATACCTCTGTGCCCCAGATTATGTATTTGTAAAATAGAAACCCTAGTTCTACTTAATGCAGTTTTGGTGAGAAATAAACCAGTTAATATATGTAATATGAATAGAACAGAACTTGGCACATATTAAGGGAAAATTATTGTTTGCTAAATAAATTAAATAAGAAAAAGTGCTTGGCACCTACAGGTGTTAAAATAGTAATAATTATAGTAATAACAATTGGTTTACAAGTGCATAAAAATGAGAAAAGAGGTATGAATTTAATTTAAGTAATTACATCAGTTATGCAGCATTTGGTAGCTCCTCAGTGTGATACAGATAAACACAACATTTACAGGTCATTTGACATAGTAAAAATGGATCCTAGGAATGTAATCTGACAAATTGCCTTTCTCAGGGCCTCCTTCACATCTCTGTTCCTCAGACTGTAGATGAAAGGGTTCAACATGGGAATCACCACCGTGTAGAACAGAGATACCACTTTGTTCTGGTCAGTTGAGTAGCTGGACTTGGGCATGACATAAATGAAGGTAATAGTTCCATAGTAGAGAGTAACTGCAGTGAGGTGGGAGGTGCAGGTGGAGAAGGCTTTCTGTCGTCCTTCAGCAGAATGCATCTTCAGGATGGCGGTGAGGATGCAGATGTAAGAGACAGATATCACAAACACTGTGCCCACAATAATGGACCCAGAAGTGATGGAAGGAATAATTTCAATAATAGAGATATCTGAGCAGGAAATTTTTAACAAAGGGGAGAAATCACAGAAAAAGTGATCTACCTGATTTGGCCCACAGAAAGACAAACTCAATAAACAGCCAGTAAATGTCGAACCATTCACACACCCACCCAAGTAGGACATCCCCACTAAGAGAATGCAGATTCTGGGGGACATGTGTGTGGAGTAGAGCAGTGGGGAGCAGATGGCCACATAGCGATCATAGGCCATGGCAGCCAGCAGGAAGCACTCAGCTGTCCCAAATGTGACCATAGAACAGAGCTGGGCTGTACAGTCGGCAACACTGACAGAGGTTCCTTTCTTGAGGAAGCCTGTGAGCAAAATGGGTGTGACGGATGAGGACTCACCAATGTCTACAAAGGCCAAATGACAGAGGAAAAGGTACATTGGTGTGTGAAGCTGAGGGCTGCTTCTGATTAACATGATTATGCTGACATTGCCCATTAAGATGACAACATAGATTCCTAGAAACACAATAAATAAAATGACACAAGCTGTAGCATTCTCTGTTAATCCCAAAATGATGAACTCAGTCACGCTGGTGTGGTTTCCAACCTCCATGTCCTCTGTGAATTATTCCTCCTGAGGGAAATGTGAATATTTTCTATGCTTCCCCGTGTTTTGCCATTGTGTTGTGACAGAGGCAGAGTTCCTCTGTTTTTGAGGCAGTTCTGCAAAAGCAGAATTCATGATGAATAATAACAGAGAAATTACAGTATAATGCAATAATTTTAGGACATACTAAAGATTCAGTGAAAATTAGAAAATAAAGTTATGCTTATCAGACTGAGAAGACAGAAGTGTGAAAATAATTTTAAATACTGCTGTAAAATATTATAAAATAATTTAATTGGTACTTAATTTACCTGAAAATTTCACTTCTGCACATCTTTTTTTCCCATTAACTTCAGCTAAATAAAAATCCCTGCAGATACAACCCACAGATTTATAAATCGTTTTTGTATGCATTTTCTCTTATTATTTTAACACATATATTAACAACTAAAGACTCACTGACAAATCTTTAATAATGCTTCACAATCCGTTTTGATTTATTGTACTTTGGTGGCATAAGTAAGTAGTATTTACTGTAATCATGTAATATACTCTACTTTTTAATTTATAATTGTAATCAATATTATCAAAATATATCTGTTTCCTAAGAATTTCCATATGTGAAATGCTGAATGGAAAACTCATCAAGCTCCTTAGCATGTTATTGACAAAGGTTCATAATTTATCTCCAATTAGTTTTCAAAATGTAATTAAACAAATATATCTTCCTATATATGTGTTTCCTTGAAATTTTTGTGCTGTTAAGAGTCATGTTAACATGAAACTGAATGTTTCCACTCAGTCTTATTGGTTCTAATTTGCAAGAAAACACAATGTTCTGATAACAACAGTATTTTAGTTCTTATTGTTGTAACTTCTTACCCTAAGTGGTAAATATTGGAACAAAATTAAAAGGTCTTAGTTTTGAATTAGGAAGCATTTAATATTTCCAATAGTGGGACTTAGTTCTTTGACTGAATGGATGGTAAGATAGAATGAACCAATAAGTGGGAATCCACAGTTCATTACAAAGTACGTTTTTATCTCTTCTTTGATTGCATTAAGTGCATTTAAATTACACTAGTAACAGGTAGCTTGCTGCCATTGCTGTAAGCTCTACCTGTAAAAATCTGTTTTTTGTCTTATCAATGATCCTCAGGAGCAAACCTTGTCCTTTCTGTAGAAAAACTGTGACATATTTGAATATATCTAGCTTGCCCCTACTGCCTTTTCTTTCCTAAACTTAAGTATCTGTACTTCTCTGGCCATTCTACCTGTGGCACACTTTTCAGATGCCTCACACTGGTCCTTGTGGATCTCTGAATATACACTGGGGCCGAGCCTGGGACTGGACATGGGTCTGAGCACTGAGCAGCACTGTGGGGCGGCCTCTGCATCACTGTGCACACTGCGTGAGCCTCGATCTGTGCTGACAGCAGTCATGAAGGAGAAGAGAGGAAAACTGATCCTAGACCTCCCACTGGCCAGCCATTTTAACTTCCCCACAAAAGCTCTGTGCCTCTCAATGTTTTCATTTGTAAAATGGGTATCATTGTCTCTGTAATGCAGCTATGATGTGAGATTAAAAGAAATTATATTTATCAAGTACCCAAAGGTGTTTGGTCATACATCAGGGCTAAGTAGCTATTATTTATTAGGTAAAAATGATGTGTTGGTAGCTTTTCTGTTTAATTTCTTGATCAGAAGTATACATGGCTTCTCTTTCAATACATGGCAGGAGATTTTTCACTACAAATCCAAAACTAAGACTGGAAGTATAATATCTGATGCCATCACACTTTGGACTATGTCATTCAGATGCATAAGGAGGCAACGGATTCTTGCTGCTCCCTTCCTCCCTCCACTGCCCACCTAGGATTCCTTCTCGAGCTCGTCACTCTGCTACCCATTCATGCTTGCCCACCTGCAGCAGGGACTCTGACTTTCAACTATCCCTTCACTCAATGCGTGGTGCCTGCAATGCACTAGAAGGCATAGGACTATGTGAGCCTCATCCAACCTGAATATCTGGTGGTTTCTTTCCAATTCCTTCCATTGTTTCAGTTACACAAGCACAGCAGTGGCTCTGGCTGGGTAGCCTGGTTTAAGTGGCCAGAATAACCATTCTGCAGCGGATCCCTTGCGGAGGCCACAGTTCCCACAGTGGCCCAGAGCTAAGTTGATGAGATAGCTTCTTTATTTTCATTTCATGTAACAAATTCAAATTTAAAGTACTTAAACAAAAATCCATAAATATTACACTGACCTTCAGAGCCTGAATTGTTGAGGATGAATTCCACAGAGAATCTTATAAAGCACAAGTTTTCCACTTAGTTTTAGAAGTGGTTGTGGACTGAATACTTGACACTGTAAACTACTCAATGCTCCCCTTGATCAAGGACCAGAGTTACATAAGTGCTGTGAGGGTGAGGGTGGTTATCTGTGTGGGTGATGGGAGGAAAAGGAAGCCTGTAATAGATCACAACAAATCCCCTGAGGCTGTTTTTGCTTGCCCCATTGAGAAATATGTTCTCTCATATAGCAAACCTTGTAAAGCCTAGTGAGTCATTAAGGTCAGGCTGCCCTTACCAAAGGGACAGCTATATGCCATGTGTCCTGGGGAATTCCTTCTCTTCTATTTAATGAAAATGAAGGAGAAAGTTCTTGGTCTCCAAGAGCATGGGAAACATTCGGAACAATAGCTAAGTACTTTATTAGCATTAGATGGATGATGCCATTGTGCTTTTCAATGAGGTAACCTTTGAGTCAATATGAACAGGAACATTAGAATTGAAGAAGGGAAAGAAGAAAACTACTGCTTTGACTTAGTGACTATTTAGCTATACAAAAAAATTAAGACAATTGTCTTTGAAATTCAGGACACATGGGATGGTCCCCTATTTAAGTGACTTGGAACTCTTTTCTTCTCACTGCTCAACAGGATAATTCGAGGAATTCTTCTGAGGCATCTAACTACCCACATTCAACTGAGCCAGCAGGCAATAGCCAGAACATTATATATCCCACCTTGCTTTATATGTTGCTAAATGTTACCATTAAGATCCATTATTTCTACAGCTCTTTTCACACATTCCGATAAGATGAGGCATCTCCAATTGATTCACTTTGCTATTCATAACCATCATTTTCCATCCTCAAGTTCTGCTCAAGGCTTGATTCCCTTACTTCTTGTACCATTCATTTGTCCACCCCCATTCCAGAATTCTCTGACCCCAAGTGAAAAAATATCCTTCAACCTAAAACATCAAAATAGTTTACTGTAACATATAAAGCTTCCTTACTTCCTGGTTTAAGTGGCCAGAATAACCATTCTGCAGAGGATCCCTTGCTGAGGGCAGTGGCCCAGAGCTAGTTGTGGTAGCTTCTTTATTTTCATTTCATGTAACAAATTCAAATTTAAAGTACTTAAATCCATAATATTACTGTTGGCCTGTCAAGAGTGGATTGCAAATCCAGAACAAGAAGGAGCAAGGCCAAATCTTCACAATGGTCATCACCAGTAGAGCTGCAGCTTGCTCAATCCTTCTTCTGCATTAAATTGTATTATTCATCTTTTTGGACAGTGGCAGTGGTCAGTGCTCCATAAGCCCTGAGAAGTTGAGAGCAAACCCATCACTCATCCAGTCACTAATTTAGTCAAGCCAGCATCCAAACTAAATTGAGGCCCTGCTATCCAAAACACAAAACAACCAAATTTCAACCCAGATAGAATTTATCATGCAGTGTCATATGAACTACAATGAAGGAATGTAGAAGCAGCTTCAGAAATATAGGAGAAAGAATGATTTACTTTGCACCTAAGGGGGTCAGGAAAGGTGGCCTAAATAGGTCAGGTGCTGACAAAGGTACATTTTCATGGGTCCTGATGAAAGCTTTGCCCAGAGACTTGGAAAAAGAACCATCGGTACAGAAATTATACTGGAGAGATGGAGACAAGAGTCAGTCCCATCAAGGCTCTAATTCCAACTCTGCAGACAAAACAGTCCCTTTGGCTGAGGACTTCAGGTAGTGGGGAGAGAGCCATGGAGTAATGTGAGCAAATAAACAAAAACAAAGCACAGTCCACTGTTACTCAAAATGTGGTCCATGGACTGGTGGCCATGAGCAAATTGTTAATTACCACTGCATGACAAAATATGGGCCAGAAGTTGAGGGCAACTGTTTATACATTTTCATTGCAATTTGAGAGTGTAATAGAGTAAATTTAAGTGTGTTAATTCTAATAATAAGAATGCATTTATATTTTTGTTCATATTTAATTTTTAGTTGTTCTATAGTTGTTTTATTATTTTATAAAAATTCTTTATGCATGGATGCTTTAAAAAATAGTTTGAAAAACCTAGGTTTTCAAAGGTGTGACCCTTTTAACCAGGAGACCAGGGTTCAATTAGAGATGTATGAGCTCAGGAAAACTGCTTAACCTCTTAGAGACTCAATTTCATGGTTTCTAAAATGAAGTTAACATTCCCACCCAATATGCTCACCATAACATATAGTTACTTGGAAAAGTGAACTGAAGGTATGGATGGATCTCACATATGTCATAAATAGAAGAAAGTGCCCAAGCATTTTGATTTGGACAGGTCACACTCATCAGAATTTGGTGGATCCCCATTACCTTTCTCAAATTATTGTATTTCTTCCTCAATCCCACACACTGCCTCCTATGAGATCCATGACGTTGCAATTACAACACCTTCTGTTTGCCATATTGATCTCCCTGCCATTCCTCATTCCTTGAGGACTTTAGCACCTGCACTAAATTTTTTCTCTCCATCTCTCTATCTTGTCATCAGCAAGGACAACTTCTAATTACTTGCATATCTGAACTGATAATCTAACTGAAAATTCCTCCACATTTGTGACTCTAATGCTTTTTATTCATCTATATTCTCCTTACAAAACCCTCTGTCAAATTCATACCCTAAATATCACTCATTTTCAGTTCTGTGCCTCTTAAGAATATGTAAAACTAAAAACATGTTGTTAAATAAAGCCTAATCAGCGAAAGGCCAGCAGAAACAGATGTACAACGCAATGAGATAAAGTTTATTGGCTCAGTGCAGTGGTGAAATGCTTGCTCTCCAGAAGATGACCACATGCCTCTGAATCATGGAGAGAAGATAAGTGCTTTTTGAAAAGTTTGGATTCTTATTGAAGGATTCTGAGGACAGGAAAGGAGATGTGGAGATCAGTTCTGACTGGTTGCTTTTTCTGAGGTGAGATTAAAAAAAGGGAGTAACCTGGGACTGTACATTGTCATGAAATGAGGGCCATTCAGCAACTGTGCATCTCCAGAAATAAGTGGGACCAGCACATCAAAACTAGATGTATTACTGGAACATGTATAAAAACCCATGAAAAAAGACTAGGGGCTGGGGGGAAGATTGAATGTGGGAGGTGGGGGCGAGTAGGGTGGGGGAGAGTAAGGGGAGGAAAAGGGGATAACGGTAATTGAGCAACAATAAAAAACTAGATGTATGACTGGATGGAAAGAAAGCAGTAGTCATTAAAAATTAGATCATTATGGCTTTTTACTGCTACTGCATAAACTTGGAATAAACTAATCTTTCAACACCTTTTAAAAACTGGATTGCTTATTCTCTTATTGAGTCATGAAGGCTTTTTATATGCTTTTGATACAAATCCTTTAATAGATGTAAATGGTAAATAATTTATTACAATGTGTATATTGGCCTTTTATTTTTAGTAATATCTTTTGAAACTATTAATGCTTTAATTTTTATGAAGTCTGGATTATTAATTTTCAAGTTCATGTGTTTTGTGTTATATAAGATATCCTTGCCTCAGGTCAATCAAATTTCCTCTATACTCTTTTCCTTGAAATTGTATAGTGTTTGTTTACATTTATTCCTAAACTCTCTTTCATCATAATTTTTGTTTTATGTATGAAGTAAGCATTGAGAGATGTTTTTCTTTTTAACAGATAGTCACTTCACCAAGTCTCCCCAGGGAAAGACTCTTGACCTGTCCCTCTGAGCCCCACTCTGCTGAGCTCAGTCCCACAGGCGGACTGGTGAGCTACTCAGACCTGGAAACTTCAGAGAGTGTCTCTCTGGGAAGCTCTTGTCAGGACTCAGATGGGCACTGGGTTGTGCCGCTGTGACTCGGGCCATCCTTATCCTACCTGTGAGCTCAGCCAGCACTATTCCCCAAACAGGGGACCTTTTTGACTTGTCCTTCCAGCTCCCCAGGGCTCTGCCCTACTGAGCTTGCTCCTGTAGAGGGGCTGGCTGGCTGCACCAACCTGAACCCTCAAAGTGCTCCTCCTGGGGGAGCTAGGGTTGGTGTATCTGGCAGAGACTGTATCCTCCCCCCCCTCACTGAGTGTCTGATCATGCTGCCTCCAAGCAGAAGGTCTACTGTCCCCATCCTCCTGATCCTACTCATGCTGCGCTAACAAGTTCGTACCTTGTGTAAGGGTGTGTGGGTTGTGGCCAGCTAGGGCTCACTCCTACAGTCTTTCCTCAGAGGACCCTGGAGGAAAAGCAGGCAACCTCATGGGGTGGCAGAGTAGCTGACAGATGTAGGCAGATCTCAGGGTGCCCTGAGCATTTAACTGATCTGCTCCAGGCTCAGAAATGGTGGTATCTAGCTCTTGTACATAGCTTGTCCCCTCCCATGCTCACCCAGGCCTACTAGAGACAGCCACAAACAGTGAATAGCATGGAGCTCCAGACAAGTAGCCCAAGGCCAGTTATATGCAGCCTCTGACAATGACCTGCACCAGAACCACCCTGCCAAGTGGACTCAGAACCAACATAACCATGGTGGGCCTCAGACCACACCAGAGCTAGGCACAACTAGCCACATGCACAGCATACCTAGAGGGGGATTCTGGCAGGCACCAAACCTTGCTGGAAACTCTGCCTCTGTGGTAAGCACCTGCACAGTGACTCATATACTGTGATTAAGGTCTATGCTATAGCCAGACTGAAGTTTAACCCATGAATGGGTCAACAGTATTCAAAACTCAACTGTTACTGGAGGGTATAACATAATCCATAAAAGCGGTGTTCCTGCAGCACCTAGCTCAGGTGAGTTGGAAGGACAGATAGAAAGCTTCCCAGACAAGAAAAGATAAAGGAGTACATCATCACCAAACCAATATTATATGAAAAATTAAGCATCTCCTTTAAGTAGAAGAAGAAGATAAGAAATATGAAGAATAAAATAGCACTACATATACCCACAAGTAACTGAATCTACAAAGGCAAAATAAATAAACAAGAAAAACAAAGAGAATCATAGATACAGAGAATGTTTTGATGGTTGCTAGATGGGAGGGGTGTCGGTGGGATGGACAAAAAAGGTGAAGGGTTAACAAGTACAAATTGGTTGTTACACAGCAGTCACGGGGATGTAAAGTACAGCACAGGGAACATAGCAGCCAAAGAATATATATGCATGATCCACAGACATGGACAATGGTGTAGGGACTGGTGTAGGGACTGAGGCTGGTGGAGCCTGAATGAAGGGGGCAAGGGGAGAAAAATTGGGGCAACTGAAATAGCATGAACAATACAATATAATTTAGATTAAAAATAAAATAAATTTCCCCAATTACTTCTAAAAAAGAAATATAAGGTAGCTGAATATATAAAAAACAAGATATATATATATATATACATATATATACATACAGTCTAAAAGAGATTCGCATCAGAACAAATGATACACAAAGTCTGTAAATGAACAGATGGAAGAAGATACTCCATACAAATGAAACAAACAAAAAGATGGCATAGCAATACTTATATCAAACAAAATAGACTTCAAAACAAAGCCATAACAAGAGACAAATAAGGACACTAAATAATACTAAAGGGATCAAACCAATTAGAGAATATAACCCTTCTAAATATATATGCACCCAACATAGGAGCACCTCAATATATAAAACAATCTTGGTGGACATAAAGGGAGAGACTGACAATAGCACAGTCATAGCAGGGGATTTAGCACCTCTACATCAGTGGATAGATCTTCCAGACAAAAAAATCAACAAGGCAACAGTGGCCCTAAGAACACATTTGACCACATGGATTTAATTGAAATGTATGACAGGACAGCTGAATATACATTCTTTGCAAGTACACTCGGGGCATTCTCTAAAATAGGCCATGTGTTAGAATATAAAACAAGTCTTAATAATATCAAAGAGGTTTAGATCATAACCAGCATCTTCTGAACACATTGGTATGAATCTAGGAATCAAGTACAATACCCCCCCCCCCGAAAAACCCACAAACAGATGGAGGCTAAATAACGCTTTAGTAACAGCAACAAAATAGAAAGGGAACCAACTGTATGGGAAAACATATTTGTTAATGATACCTCAGCCAAGAGTTTAATCTCCAAAATATGTAAGAAACTCACACGACTCCACACAAGGAAGATGAACAATCCAATTAAAAATAGGAAAAGGACCTGAACAGACACTTCTCCAAGGAGAGCCCGTAGACCCATGAAAAAATGGTGAACATCACTAGTCATCAGAGAAATGCAAGTTGAAACAACAATGAAATATGACTTCACATCAGTCAGAATGGCCATCATAAACAAATCAAGAAACAACAAATGCTGGTGACACTGTGGAAAAAAATGGAACCCTAGTACACTGTTGATGGGAAAAAAAACTGCTGCATCCACTGTGAAAAACAGTGTGGAATTTCCTCAAAACACTAAATATGGAACTGCCTTTCAATCCAGTGGAGATTATACCCTAGATCCTGAATCACCAATCCAAAAGAACCTATGCACCCCAATTGTAATAGCAGCATTATTTATAATAGCCAAGTGCTGGGAACAGCCTAAGTTCCCGTCAGTAAATAAGTGGATCAAAAAAACTGTGCTACTTTTACACAATAGGATACCATGCAGCAGAACGAAAGAACAAACTCCTACCTATTGCAACAGTATGGATGGAACTATAAAGTATTATGCCAAGTGAAATAAGTCTGGCAGTGAAAGACAAATACCTCATGATCTCACCTATAAGTGAACTTAATCAACAAACAAATGAGCAAAATAGAACCAGAGATATGGAAATATAGAACAATCTGACAGTGACCAGAGGGGCGGCACGAAGGGAATAATGGGAAAGAAGGTGAAGGAGCAAACCAAGGAACAGGAATAGAGGATACATGGGCATGGACAATGGGGTGGAGATTGACTGTGGGAGTAGGGCAGAGGAGAACAATGGGGGAAAAGATATGAAAACTGTAACTAAACAACAAAAAAGTGAAGAAACAAACAAAATAACATGTTAGTAAACAATGAATGAATCAACAATGAGATCAAGAAAGAAATCAAACTGTCAGCCAAGATGGAGGCATAGGTAGACATACTGTGCCTCCTTGCACAACCAAAATTAAGAACAACACAAATATAAAAACAAAAAAAAACAATCAGAACTGACAGGAAAAAGCAGTGGCTGGTGACTCAGGTGCACAGGCAGCGGGTGGCAGACCGCAAGCCGCCAAGCAGACCCAGTGAGGCACCCAAGGTGGCTGGCTGACCAAGGTCTCACATTTGCCCACAGATTAACCAAAAGAAAATGGGCAGCGAGACAGACCATGCAACCCAGGGCCCCAGTACCAGGAAATAAAGCCTAAAACCACCAACTGAAAACCCCTGTGGGGGTTCAGGTGCTGGGAGAGACTCCCAGCCTCACAGGAGAGTTCCTTGGACACCCACAGGGTCCTAGAATGTACACAAGCCCACCCACCTGGGAACCAGCACCAGAAGGGCCCAATTTGCTTGTGAGTTGTGGCACAAAAGACTGGAATCCAAGAGAGAGCCGAGCAAGTGCCATTGTTCCCTCTCTGACCTTGCCCCCACATACAGAGTCACAACCAAGCAACTGGGTTGCCCCATCCTGGTGAACACCTAAGGCTCCGCCACTCATACGTAACAGGTGTTACCAGGCTGAAAAAAATGGCTCAAATGGAAGAACATATCGAAGCCCCAGAGCCAATACATCTAAGCCAAGATGAAATACAATAATTTTCTTTTTTTCGTGTTACCTGGTGTTAGAGTCAGGATAATCTAGAATGGTAAAATGAGCCTGAGAGTCTTTCCCCCTCCTGATTTTTTTGGGAATAGTTTTAGAAGGACAGTTAGTTCTTTAAATATTTGAGAAAATTTGCCTGTGAAGCCATCTGGTCCAGGATGTGTTTGCTGGGAGTTTTTTGATTACTACTTTTATTTCATTAGTTGTAATTGGTATAGCCAGATTGTCTGATTCTTTCTGATTCAGCTTTGGAGGATTGTATGTAGGAATTTATCCATTTCATCCAGATTGTCCAATTTTTTGGCATATAATTATTTGCAATATGTTCTTACTAACATCCTTTGTATTTCTGTACTGTCAGTTGTTACTTTTCTTTCTTTTGTGATTTTATTTTGGGGGCCTCTGTTTTTTTTTCTTGATGAATCTGATTAAATGTTCATCAGTTGTGTTTATCTTTTCAAAGAATCAGCTGTTGGTTTCATTGATCTTTTATATTGTTGATATTGATTCTGTTGAATTTTCTTCTGATCTTTATTATTTCCTTCTTTGTACTCACTTTGGGCTTTCTTTTATATGTTTTTCCTAGTTTAGGTATAAGGCTCAGTTGATTGAGATTTTTCTTGCTTCTTGAGGTAGTCCTGTAATGTTATGAATTTCCCTCTTGGGACTGCTTTTGCTATGTCCCATAGATTTGGGGCTGTTGTGTGTTCATTTACATTTGTCTCAAGGTAAATTTTGATTTCTTTCTTTTTTAAAAAATATATTTTATTGATGCTATTACAGTTGTCCCATTCCCCCCCTTCATTCCCTTCCACCCTGCACATCCCTCCCACCCACATTCCCCCTGCCTTTAGTTCATGTCCATGGGTTTTAAGTTCTTTAGCTTCTACATTTCCCATACTATTCCTGCCCTCCCCCTATTTCCTACCTACTATCTATGCTACTTATTCTCTGTACTTTTTCCCCCTCTCTCCTCCTCCCACTCCCCTGTTGCTAACCCTCCATGTGATCTCCATTTCTGTGGTTCTGATCCTGTTTTAGTTGTTTGCTTTTGTTTTAGTTATGGTTGTTAATAACTGTGAGTTTGCTGTCTTTACTGTTCATATTTTTTATCTTCTTTTTCTTAGGTAAGTCTCTTTTTACATTTCATATAATAAGGGGTTGGTGGTGATGATCTCTGTTAACTCAACCTTATCTGGAAAGCATTTTACCTGCCCTTCCATTCTAAATGAAAGCTTTGCTGGATAGAACAATCTTGGATGTAGGTACTTGCCTTTCATGACCTGGAATACTTCTTTCCAGCCCCTTCTTGCCTGCAACATCTCTATTGAGAAATGAGCTGACAGTCTGATGGGAACTCCTTTGTAGGTGACTGTCCCCTTATCTCATGCTGCTTCTAGAATCCTCTCCATTTTAATCTTGAGTAATGTAATTATGATGTGCCTTTATGTGTTCCCCCTTGGGTCCACCTTTTTGGGACTCTCTGAGCTTCCTGGAAGTCTATTTCCTTTGCCAGATTGGGGAAGTTTTCCTTTATTATTTGTTCAAATAAGTTTTCCACTTATTGCTCTTCCTCTTCTTCTTCTGGTACCCCTGTAATTCGGATGTTGGAACGTTTAAAGATGTCCTGGAGGTTCCTAAGCCTCTCCTCATTTTTTGAATTCTTGTTTCTTCATTCTGTTCTGTTTTGTTATTTCTTCTTTCTGGTCCACTCCATTTATTTGATTCCCATTGCTGTTGGTTCCCTGTGTATTTTTCTTCATTTCACTTAGTGTAACCTTCATTTTTTCATCTAATTTGCAACAAAAATCAGCCAGTTCTGTGAGCAGTCTGATTTCAATCAGTGCTTTTAGGCTGTATTTCCCAACACTGGGGCCCTGGGTTGCATGGTCTGTATTTCTGCCTGTTTTTGCCCAGTTTATCTGCATGCAAATGTGTGACCGCGATCAGCTGCACACTGCCTGCACTTCTTGGTCAGTGTCCCTGATGAACATAGACATGAAAATCTTCAACAAAATATTAGCAAGTGGGATCCAGCAATACATTAAAAAGACCATATTCTCTGATCAATTAGGATTTAGTCTGGGGATCCATGGTTGGCACAATATTTGAAAATCAATAAAACTGATACCCCACATAAACAAAATGAAGAATAAAAAGCATACTGTCACATCACTAGATGTGAAAAAGCATTAATAAAATACAGATTTCATTTATGGTAAAAAAAGAAAACAAATACAAAACTCCCAGCAAAGTGAGGATAGACGGAACATATCTCAGCATAATAAATGCCATAAAAGACAAACCCACAGCTAACATGATACTCAATGGACAAAAACTAGAAGCATTTCCCTTGAGATCAGGAACAAGATGGAGATGTCTGCTTTCACCTCTCTTATTCAATACAGTACTAGTAGTTCTAGCCACAGCAATCAGACAAGAAGAAGAAATAAAAGACATCCTAATTGTAAAAAAAAAAAGAAGTAAAGCTGTCATTATTTGCAGATGGCATGATACTGTATATAGAGAACTCTAAACATTCTACAAAAAAACTAATAGAACTGTAAAAGGAATTCAGTAAAGTAGCAGGATACAAAGTAAATATCCAGATGTTAGTTGCATTTTTTATACACCATTGATGAACTGTTAGAAAGAAAATAATCCTAGGAATAAATTTAATTGAGGATGTAAAAGACATGCACTCAAGAAATTATAAGACACCAAAGGAAGAAACTGAATAAGATACAAATAAGTAGAAGCATATACAGTGTTCATGGATAGGAAGAATCATCATTAAAATGTCCATATTACCCAAACCAGTCTACAGATTAAATGTAATTCCTATCAGGATACCAAAGGTATATTTCACAGAACTAGAACAAATATTCCAAATATTTATGTTGAACCACACACACAAAAAAACAAATAGCCACAGCAACTACATTGAGAAATAAGAACAAAGTTGGAGTACTCAAGCTACCTGATTTCAAACCATACCACAAAGCCATTGTAATCAAAACAGCATGATTCTGGCAGGAAAAAACAGGCACATGAGGTTGTCCACAAGGTACCCTGCCATGTAGTATGAAAAATGAGAAACATTTATTAAAGAAGATACAAGAAACATTATATATAGGACAGTGACACCTCAGCCCTCAGACGGTAACACTTCAAAGTAGATACCTTGGGACTTCACACAATGCTCCCATTCATCATCAGCTGCCCCTCTATTTTGAGACTCATGCACTGTTGGTGGGAATAAAGATTAGTGCATCCGCTGTGAAAAGCAGTATAGAATTATTTCAAAAAATTAAAAATGGATGGCCTAATGACCTAACAATTCTAATTCTGGGAATATATCCAAAGAAACCCAAAACATTAATTTTAAAGAATAAATGCACCAAAGTGTCCATTGCAGCATTACTTCCAATACCCAAGATTTGGAAGCAGCCCAAGTGTCCATCAGTAGATGACTAGATAGGCAATAGACTACTACTCAGCTGTGGGAAAAAAAAGGAAATCTTGTCGTTTTGGACAGCATGCATGCACCTGGGGAGTGTTATGCTCTATGAAACCCAGGCAGAGAAAGACTAGTACAATATGATTCCACTCATATGAGGAAACTAATGAACAAAATAAACCAACAAAGTAGAAGCAGACTCAGAGAGAACAGACTGACAGCTATTAGAGGGGAGGGGTTTGTGGGGCTGGGTGAAGAGATTAAGCAAGCAAACAAGCAAACAACTCATGGACACAGACAACAACAGCATGGTGATTACCAGAGGAGAAGTGGAATGAGGGAGGTTGAAGAGGGTATAAATGGTTGAGGGAGGCATAACTTGGGGTAGTGAACACACAATACAATATCCAGATACTAGATTATAGAATTGTACAATTGAAACCGATATTATTTTATGAATTAATGTCAACCCAATTAACTCAATTTTAAAAAAAGAGTCAAGAGTGGTTACCTGTGGGGATTTGAAAAGGAGGAGAAAATGAACAATTATCTCTTCTGAGCCATTTTAACCAAGTACATATAACTGACAGCACTAAAATGAGTGATATGAAATTATTTTATTAAGTAACTCAGGCTGCTCTGTGGAAGACCAAATGTACATATACGAAAATCAATTGTACCATTTTTCACTGTTAAGATAAACTGGACATGTGATAGAAATCAGGAGGTAAGACCAACAGGAGTTGGTCATGGGTGAACATATGAGAATAAGTTAGGATCCTGAGTACAGACCTGGTGCTCGGGGTCAGACCTTAGGTCTAGCCAGTTTTAGGGAATTAGGCAGACTGCTTTGGGTGGGAAGAAAAAACTGTAGGTCAAGAACCAATTGGGAACCAGTGGTCACATCTGAGGCTCTCAAGTCTCAAAGTCAACTAGAGGACAGTAGCAGTTAAAAGTATACATTCTGCCATCAGTCTGACTTAAATTTTAAAACTTAGATTGAATTATACCACTTGAATATATGTGAGAAGTATCTTGAAGTAAGACTAAGGATACTCGGTAAAATTAGGATAATGGGAATTCTTAGCTCACCAAATTATTGTGAGGATTCAATAAACACATGTAAATACAGTGCTAAACAAGTGCTTGGCAAAGAGTAAATTCTGAGTGAAAGCTGGTTAGTATTATTAGAATTTCCAGTGAGCAATACATCAGCAGGGTGAGATAGAACTTTCTAAAATAAGGGTTAGCAAGAGAATTAGCTGAGTCTTCAGGCTGGAGACAGCTGTTTCTACCATCATCCATTTACTCCAGTAAGCCACTAGTCATCTGTAGTCATCCTTTTGAGGCATGTGGATTAACTCTGACCTGGAAGTCATTCAGACCTCTTTTGACTTCATAGTTCTATATCTACAACTTCAAAGACATACACACACACATATTTACTTTTTGCTAG
This sequence comes from Artibeus jamaicensis, assembly GCF_021234435.1. NCBI lineage: Eukaryota > Metazoa > Chordata > Mammalia > Chiroptera > Phyllostomidae > Artibeus > Artibeus jamaicensis. The sequence goes on along the minus strand of NW_026521953.1, from coordinate 889,149 downwards.
AAAAAATACACATTTGAAATAATTGTGTTATTTAAATTTCAACTTTATGTGGTGTTCCACTCCAAGGATCCCCAAGGCACCTAAAGGAGTGTCTTACACATATCATGACAAAACACATAAAACACACACACATTGAGGGAATAAAGCTAAGGTTACCTCTTTATATTAAAGTTTAATATTCCTTAACCTAAAATAGCAAAGAATACTTACAACCAGTATTTAGCTATGAACTAATTTATTATTTATGCTCTCAACAATTATCAACTGAAAGAACCAATATCTAGATATTAAGAAAAAATGAGTAGTTCAAAATTAGCAGACCCCTTAAAGACAAATTGTGTTCATGTAAAGTGAACTGCTCGACACCCACTTGAGATGTGATAATGTGATAATGATCCCTGGTGCTTTGGAATTCACATTGGAGTCTCTACAATCTTCAGAGATTTATCCCCAAAGGCAAACAATAATAAAAGGCACCATTGCTACTATATAATAATAATGACTTATCTGTAAGTTGAGTGAATTTCATATCAAGAGGTAAGATTTGGGCTTTTGTGGGTAATCTATGATTTCTGTTTATTCTCTAAAGTTGCACTCATAAGATGCAGTGGAAAAACAAGACAGACGTAACCTGGCAGTCGGCTAGCAAGTAACCTTAACTGAATTAACCTAAATTTCTACAGTCCAGTAGTGGGTATAAACAAATATAATTCAGGGTACCAGGATACCTCCTGTATCCACCCATAAGACCAGAAAGTCATAATATCTTTCAAACTATCTAACCTTGGCATTCAACTATAATGCTAATAAATTCAATAGCTTGAGATACTTTGGGGGCTTACTGTTTGTAAATATCCAAATGCTTTAGCTTACAGACAACAAGATACTTTTCACAAAGTTGAGAATATAGAGCCAGAAAACTTGGAGGTGAGGTTCAACTTGATCATGGGTTAGGTAAACCTGGGTAAAATGAACATTTTAGGCTGTAGCTTTATTCAGCTGCATTATTGTGCTGAAACTTAATTTATTTCATTCTATAATACCCTAACTATGAAACATTGATATATTAGGAAATGATTTATTTATTTAAATAAATTTATACACTAGGATATTTCAAACTACTTGATGTTAACAATATTTTAATTGTAATGTTAAAGGTATATAATAAATTTACAAAGTGTCTTTGTTCATAATGTCAATTTAAAAATCCTTAGTATTTCTTCTGTGCTGTAGTAAAAAATTATATTTCTCCTTTCAAGAAAATTTTACCCTTTGTGACAGCATGGATGGGCCTGGAGAACATTATGCTAAGTCAGTCAGAGAAAGACAAATACCATACAAGTTCACTCATACGTGGAATCTAATGAATGAACTGAACTAACAATCAAAATAGAGACAGACTCACATAGAAAGCAGCTGACAGCTGTGAGAGTGGGTGGTTGGGGGTGGAGGGATTGAGCAAAAAAGAAAAGGAACTCATGAGCATGGACAACAGGATGGTGATTATGGGGTGGGTGGAGGTGGAAGAGGATATAAGTGGGGAAAATGGTAATGGAAAAATACAATTAAAAAGGATAACTAAATGAAAAAATTTGTACTTCTTTTTTAAAAATGAACTTGTTTTACTGATACAAATTTAAACTTTCTTATTAACTATGCACCTCCTTTATACATTAGCTGTAAAAATGGTACTTTGTTACCAATGCATTTATGACTCAACTACATCATGAATATTATTCCATTTAATTTATAGTGTAGTTACAAAAGGAATGGACTGGATTCAAACTGCCTGGAGATTCACTACTTGATCCCACCCTTTGCTAGGTAAACTTGGTAAGTTACTTAACAATGGCAAATCAGTTACTTCATCTATAAATATAAGTCCTCAGTATTATTTCTTGGAAATTAATATCTAAAATCTTTATACTGTGCTTAGCATTTAGTAACTTTTCAATAAATGTTAGCTATTACTCACATCTCCATTATGTAATCCTATATTTACGCAGGAATCTTCCGTGTTACACTGGGCTAGACAATTCCTATTTGCTATTCTCATAAGTCTTAGTTCTCAGTGCTTAGATTTCAAGCCAATTTAAGTACATTCTATAAATTAATAATATAAAAAGAAAAAGTAATATTATTTGAAGCAGGTTCTCTAGTGTTGCTGATAAAAAACAATTTATTTTTTATCTTTACTATATATCTTCCATTACCATTTAGTCCCTTAATACCCCCTCCCCCCAGTAATCACCACACTGTTGTCCTTGTCCATGAGTCCTTTCTCCTTTCTGCTCAATCCCTCCACCCCTTCACCTACTCCCTCACTAGCTGTCAAAAATATACAAGATTCATTGTACATAGCTCTGGACTCTACAAAATGTCCAAACTTAGCTTGAGTAATTATTTTGTTTAGAATAATTTTTATGTGCATGAATGAAGATAAACCATGAAATTCACACCTTTTTTATTGTTGACACTATTACAGATACCCCCACTGTCCCCCCACCCCTTGCCTCTCTCCACCCAGCCCTTGTCCCCCCAACTCCCAGCTTTCATCCCATTGTTGTCTGTGTCCGTGGACTATACATAAATGCATATGTGTCCTTTGGTGGACCTCTTCCAGTCCTCCCCACCCGCCTCCCCTCTGAGATTTGTCAGTCTGCTTCATGTATCCATGCCTCTGGCTTTATTTTGTTCATCTGTCTATTTTATTCATTAGATTCCACATTTAAGTGCTGATATTAATGTAATGTTTCATCACAGGTTCGTTTGGGTAGCAGCAACTTTATCTCATGGATTCCCTGAGGTCTGGGAACCACACTGGACTGACAGACTTCATCTTATTGGGCTTAACTGATGACCCAGTCCTTCAAGTCATCCTCTTTGTGATCATCCTGTGTATCTACCTGGTGACCATATCTGGCAATCTCAGCACAATCCTTCTTATCAGAATCTCTTCTCAGCTCCATCATCCTATGTATTTTTTTCTGAGCCACCTGGCTTTTGCTGACATGTGCTTTTCAACTTCTGTCACACCCAATATGCTTGAAAACTTCCTGCTGCAGAGAAATCCAATCTCCTATCATGGATGTGGCATGCAGCTTGGTTCAACTGCTGTCTTTGGGACAGTTGAGTGCTTCCTTCTGGCTACAATGGCATATGATCGCTTTGTGGCAATCTGTAATCCACTGCTTTATTCAACCAAAATGTCCACACAAGTCTGTGTTCAGTTCCTCATAGTGGCTTACGTGGGTGGTTTTCTCAATGCTTCCTCCTTTATTATCTGCTTCTATTTTTTATTCTTCTGTGGTCCAAATCAAATCAATCATTTTTTCTGTGATTTTGCTCCTCTAGTGGAAGTCTCCTGTTCTGAGATCAGTATTCTTGTAGTTGTCCCCTCATTTACATCTGGCTCCATCATTGTGGTCACAGTGTTTGCCATATTTGTATCCTACATCTACATCCTCATCACCATCCTGAAGATGAATTCCAACGAGGGGCGCCAGAAGGCCTTCTCCACCTGCTCATCCCACCTCACAGTGGTCACCCTGTTCTATGGAACCATCACATTCATATATGTGATGCCCAAGTCCACCTTCTCGACTGACCAGAACAAAGTGGTGTCTGTGTTCTACACAGTGGTGATTCCCATGCTGAACCCCATCATTTATAGCCTCCAGAACAATGAAATCAAGAGGGCTCTGAAAAGAGTACTTCGCAAAAAAACATTTTCTTAGTAAGAATATGTTACTTTGTGAGATTTGATATAATATTTCATAAATATAACAATAAAAAGAAATTGAGTATCTGTATTCAAAATATATTTATCTATATGGAATTAGCCAATGTGAGATAAATTTATTTATTAGCCAAATTATAGATAAATTTATTTATTAGCCAAATAAATTTATCTATATGGAATTAGCTTTTTGTGAGAATAGGAGGTGAATTTTCTGGTATCAAATAATGTGGGTGGCTTTCATCCAATCAGTTGAAATGATTAAAAACAAAACAAAACAAATGGAGGTGTCTGATAAACCACTGGTTCTGTCTCCTTGATGTCTCAGAACTCAATACTGTGACATTAGTTCTTAGTGAAATTTTTATTCTGCTGGACTGCATTTGAATTTTGGAAGTGCTACCTCCACAACTGTTCGAGCCAATTTCTTAAAACACCTATTTCTCTATCACTCTAGCCTTCTATCTATCTCTTATTGGTTTTGTTTCTCTAGAGAATACTAATACAACTGTAACTAGTTTTCTTCTTCCTGCTCTTATTCTTTTCCCATCATTCTCCACATATGAATCATAACCTTAAATCTAAATAGTTCAGTTCCTTTGTTAATATCCCCCAAGGATCTTAGAATAAAGGCAACACTTCTGAACATGGCTTACAAAGTCTTGAATATAGCCCATCCTTCTTTTTTGCCTCTCATCACTTTTCCCTTGATCTCTAAACACTTGGACTCTAGGAATTGGTTGTGGTTTTCTTTAAATCTTTAAGTATATCCATGTTCTTTACCACATCAATACTATCTCATATGCAGTAGCTCTAACTAAAATGTATTTTTCACCTCACCTGGGTAATGTCTAATGATCCTATAGGTACTAACCTAAAGGCTGTTTTCTATCCTGTGGGGTCTGTTTGAGGTTCCAACCAAATTAAGAACACCTGTTATCCCTCTGTAGGACCCTGTATGTTTTCTTCAGGATACTCAATACGCATTATAATCGAACATTCAGTATTTGTTTTCTCCACAATGCTGGAGAAACACATTGAGGTTGCATATAGACAGCTACAATGTCTTTCCTCTCTCCCCATGCATCTATGTTCACACAGTTGCTGCAACACAGTAAGCATAAATGCTTAGTTGAAATGAAACAATTAATACATGAATGGCTAGTTGAATAAAGCTTTTGCTGTGTCATGAATGACTGGCTCTGGTAGCTTTGAGTCCTGACCACTGATCTGTTGAATGTTTCATCCTGGTTCAAGTGACCGAATGTCTGTGTCAGATTTTGCTATAACTCTGAAAGGCCATTATACAAACCCAGGTTCTCCACAATTATGCCCCTGTCTCCACAATGATGAATTCAGTTTGTCAACTAGAATCACAGCATAGTTATTAAAAGTTTTGTGAACATTGTCTTTTGAACAAAGCTTCCCTTGTGTCTTTGCCTGGTTGGATAGTTAGAAGATCTAGAAGTCAAATACTAGTAAGGGTAGTATTATGAAAATTCAAACAAGAGGATATAACCCTAAAAAATATTTATGCACCCAACATTGGAGCACCCAAATATACAAAGCAAATATTGACAGACATAAAAGTAGAGATCAACAATAATATAGACATAGAAGGATACTTTAACACTTTGGTATCAATGGATATATCACTCAAACAGAAAAATCAATAAGGAAAGAGCAATCTTAAATGACACATTAGATGGGATGAATTTAATTGGCATTTTTTAGGACATTTCATGTCACTTCTATGAATACACATTCTTTTCCAGTGCACATGGTATATTTTCTTTAAAAAATGTTTTATTTGTTTTTAGGTAGAGGGAAAGGGAGGGACAAAGAGAGGGAGAAAAACATTGATGTGTGAAAGAAAGACTGATCAACTGCCTCTTGCATGTACCTTAACTGAGACTGGGCATGTAACTCAAGCCTGCGCCTTGACCAGGATTTAAACCAGTGACCTTATGCTTTGTAGAACAATGCCCAACCAACTGACCCACACTGGTCAGGGTTCACATGGTATATTTTCCAGGACATACCACATATAAAGCTATAAAACAAGTTTCAGTAAATTTAAGATTGAAATCATATCATGCACCTTCTCTGATCACAATGGTATGAAAACTAGAAATCACAAGAAGAAACCTGAGCAACATACACACATGTGGAAGCTAAGTAACATGCTACTACACAATGAATGGATTAACTATGAGATCAAGGAAGAAATAAAAGAATACCTTGAGACAAATGAAAATTAAACCACAACAACACAAAAGTCTATGGGACAGAGACAAAGCAGTTATAACAGCTTAATCCATAGCAATAAAGGTCTACCTCAAGAAACAAGAAAAATCTCAAATAAACAATCTAAGTTTACATCTAAAGGAACTAAAAAAAGAACAACAAACAAAGTTCAAATTGAGTAGGAGGAAGGAAATAAAGTTTAGAGTGAAAATTTAAAAATTGACTCTAAAATAATAATTGAAAAAATCAGTGAAAACAAGAGCTACTTTTTTGGGTAAACAAAATTGATAAAACTTTATTCAGACTCATGAAGAAAAAATGTAAGGGTCAAATAAATAAAATCAGAAATAAAAGAGGATAACTGACAACCAGCACCTAAAAAACACAAAAATTATTTTAAAATTATGAACAATTATATCCCAACAAATTGGACAATCTGAAAGAAATAAATAAAATCCTAGAAACATACAATCCTCCAAGGCTACATCAGGTAGAAAAATAAAATCTGAATAGACTAATAACTACTCACAAAGTATAATCAGTAATTCAAAAACTCCAAACAAAGTCCTGAAGATGGCTTCACAGGTAAATTTTATGGAATGTGTGAAGAAAAATTAATACTTATTCTCAAACTGTTCCAAAAAAGTGAATGAATGGATGGTTCCCTAACTCGCTTTATGAGGCCAGCATTACCCTGATACCAAAAACAGACTAGTACATTATATATATATATATATATATATATATATATCCCAATATACCTGATAAACTTGAATGCAAAAATCCTGAACAAAATATCTGCAAATTAAATTCAGCAATACATTAAAAGGATCATATACCATAATCAAGTGGGATTTATTCTGGGGATGCAAGGTTGATTCAATATCTACAAATCAATTAATGTGACATACCACATAAACAAAATAAAAGAAAATCATATAATCATATCAATAGATGCAAAAAAAGCATTTGAGAAAATGCAACATTCATGATAAGAACTCTCAACAAAGGGGATAAATGGAACATAGCCTTATTATGTTTCATAAATGGAACATAATAAAGGCCATATTTGACAAATACCCACAGCTAACATTATATTCCACAGTGAAAAACTGAAAGTGTTTTAGTTTAAGATCAAGGAATAAGACAAGGATTTTCACTTTTACTGCTTTTACTCAATGAAGTATTGGAAGATTTAGCCACAGCAATCAGACAACAAAAAGAAATAAAAAGATCTGAACTGAGACAGAAGACGTGAAATAGCCATTATTTACAGATGACATAAAACTATATACAGAGAACCCTAAAGAATCTATTAATAAATTCTTAGAATTAGTAAATTCAGTTCAGTACCAGGATACAAAATTAATATTTAGAAGTCAGCTGACTTTTTATACACCAAATAACAAATTATCACAACAACAAATTGAGAAAATTATCCCTTCCAAAATTGCATCAAGAAGAAAAAATATGGGGAGGATGCTGGGAAGATGGCGACCAAGTAGGATAGAGCGGAATCTAGCTCCTGTATTCGTGGGTGAAAATCCTGGCAGATCTATAGAGAAACAGCACAATAAACCATTGGTTACCGAGCATTTATGAAATTAAAAGACCAGAGATTGTGACTGACACTGAAACACCAGACAGCAGCAGAGTTAGCTACGGGAGCTGGGACACATGCGGCCCCTGTGATGCCGCCATAGCAACAGGCTGGGGAGCCAGGGAGTCAGCTACAAGAGCTGGGACACTGGAGGACCCTGTGCCGCCGCCATAGAGACGGGCCTGGGTGCTGGGGAACCACCGACAGGCCAGGGAACCAGCTATGGGAGCCAGGACATTCTCAGCCCCTGTGCCACTGCCATAGCGACGGGACTGGACACCAGGGAGACAGGTACGGGAGCTGGGACACTCTCGACCCCTGTGCTGCTGCCGTAGCAATGGGCCTGGATGCTGGAGGAGTCAGGTACTGGAGCCGGGACACTCAGCAGTGGTAGGCGACCAGCACAGGGACCAGTGTGAAAGTAGGTGGAGACAGAGAACATCAAGATACTTGAAGGAGTCTGCACCACTGAACTTCACAAGTATCATACCACAGAAGTTCACACCATAAACCCAGGGTGTCAGAACAGATCAATTTTAGAAGCTGAGGCTAACAAGAAGAGTCTCAAACAATGGGAAGACAAAGACACAATCCCCAAATGAAAGAAAAAGCAGAAACTTCAGAAAGAATGTTAGATGAAATAGGGGCTAATCAACTATCAGACAGTGAATTCAAAGCACTGGTTATTACGAAGTTCAAAGAGCTCACAATGAGCTATCAGAAACTACAGGGGAACTACAATGATCTATCTGCAAACTACATCGACATGAAAAAGGAAATAGGAAATATCAGGAAGGGACAAGAGGAAATGAAGAGTACAATTTCCAAATTGAGGAACACAGTAGAAAGTTTCAAAAGTAGGATAGATGAGGTGGAGGATAGGATTAGCGAGTTGGAGGACAAAGTAGAAAGCATCTCACAGAAAGAGCAAGAAAAATGAAAACAGGCTCCAAGAGAATGAAGAGGGATGAAGAGAAATGCAAGATAATATGAAATGTAATAATATCCAAATAATAGGGATACCAGGAGAAGAAGAACAAGGGATAGAAAATGTATTTGAAAGAGTAATGAGAGAAAATTTCCCTAATTTGATGAGAGAAAAAGTCACACAAATCCAGGAATCACAGGAGAGTCCCAATCAAGAGGAACCCAAGGAGGCCCACTTCAAGACACATCATCATTAAAATTGCAAAATTCCAAGACAAAGAGAGAATCTTAAAGGCAGCAAGGGAGAAAAAAGAAATAACACACAAGGGAACCCCAATAAGGTTAGCTACTGACTTCTCAATGGAAACATTCCAAGCAAGAAGAGAATGGCAAGAAATATTCCAAGTAATGAGAACCAGAGGCCTACAACCAAGGCTACTTAACCCAGCAAGGCTCTCAATCAAGATAGAAGGCCAAATAAAGAGCTTCCAAGACAAAAGAAGTCTAAAAGAATATGCCTCCACCAAACCAGCTCTACACGAAATACTAAAAAGACTGCTTTAAGGGAAGGAAAAAAAAGAGGGAGACAGAGAGAAACACAGGTACAAAAATGGCAATGAATAAGTACCTATCAATAATAACCTTAAATGTAAATGGATTAAATGCTCCAATCAAAAGACACAGAACACCTCAGTGGATAAGAAAGCATGACCCACACATATGCTGCCTACAAGAGACCCACCTCAGGACAAAAGACCATCACAGACTAAAAGTGAAAGGCTGGAAACAAGTTTTCCAAGTAAACGGACAAGAAAAAAAAGCTGGAGTAGCAATTCTCATATCAGACAAAATAGACTTCAAAAAAAGGGCCATAAAGAGAGACTCAGAAGGTCACTTCATTATACTCAAGGGAAGAATCCAGCAAGAAGACATTAACATTGTAAACATATATGCACCAAACATAGGAGCACCCAAATATATCAAGAAAATCTTAGAAGATTTCAAGAAAGATCTTGACAGCAACACAATTATAGTAGGGGATTTTAACACCCCACTGTCAAAAAAGGACAGATCTTCCAAACAAATTATCAACAAAGATATTGCAGCATTAAACAACACCCTAGAGGAAATGGACTTAACTGATATACATAGAGCTCTTCATCCCAAAGAAGCTAAATACACATTCTTTTCAAATGCACATGGAACATTTTCAAAGACAGACCACATGATAGGACACAAAATGAGCCTCAAAAAATTCAAGAAAATTGAAATCATACCAAGCATCTTCTCTGACCACAAGGGACTGAAACTGGAAACCAACCCCAAAGAAAAAAACCCAAAGCACCCAAAATCATGGAGACTGAATGGTATGCTATTAAACAACGAATGGGTCAAGAATGAAATTAGAAAAGAAATCAAAACATTTCTGGAAACAAATGAAAATGATCTCACAACCCAAAACTTATGGGACACAGTCAAGGCAGTCCTGAGAGGGAAGTTTACAGCAATACAGGCTTACCTAAAGAAGATAGAAACATTTCAAACAAACAACCTAACCCTACCCATGCAACAACTCGAGGAACAACAACGAAGACAGTCCAGAGAAAGTAGAAGGAAGGAAATAACCAAGATCAGAGCAGAATTAAATGACATAGAAACTAACAGCACAATTCTAAGGATCAATGAATCCAGGAGTTGGTTCTTTGAGAAGATAAACAAAATAGACAAGCCTTTAAGTAGGCTCATCAAGAAAAGAACAGAGAAGACACAAACAAACACAATCAGAAAGGAAAGAGGAGAGATTACAACTGATACCACAGAAATAGAAGGGATTGTAAGAAATTACTATGAAGAACTGTATGCCAAGAAATTTGAGAACCTAGGGGAAATGGACACATTTCTAGAAAAACACAATCTTCCAAAACTTAATGAAAAAGAAACAGAAAATCTGAACACACCAATAACAGCAAGAGAAATTGAAGGAGTAATCAAAAAACTCCCATCACACAAAAGCCCTGGACCAGATGGTTTCACAGGAGAATTCTACAAAGCATTTAAGGAAGAGCTAACCCCTATTCTCCACAGACTATTCCAAAAAAATCCAGAAGAATGGAAAACTCTCAAATTCTTTTTATGAAGCCAGCATCGTCCTGTTTCCAAAACCAGATAGAGACACAACAAAGAAAGAAAACTCCAGGCCAATATCGCTGATGAACATAGATGCTAAAGTCCTCAACAAAATATTGGCAAATCGCATCCAACAATATATCAAAAAGATCAGACACCATGACCAAGTGGGATTCATCCCAGAGACGCAAGGATGGTTCAATATTCGCAAATCAGTAAATGTAATACATCACATAAACAAAAGCAAAGACAAAAACCACGTGATCATATCAATAGATGTGGAAAAAGCTTCTGATAAGGTACAACACCCATTTATAATAAAAACACTCAGCAAAGTTGGAATAGAGGGAGCATTCCTCAATATAATAAAGGCCATATATGAGAGACCTACAGCAAACATCATACTCAATGGGCACAAACTAAAAGCTTTTCCACTAAGATCAGGAACAAGATAAGGATGTCCACTTTCACCACTTCTATTCAATATAGTATTGGAAGTTTTAGCCACAGCCATCAGGCAAGAAAAGGAAATAAAAGGCATCCAAATAGGAAAGGAGGAAGCAAAACTGTCACTGTTTGCAGATGACATGATAGTGTACATGGAAAATCCTATAGACTCTACCAAAAAACTGCTCAAACTAATTACTGAATTTGGCAAAACAGCAGGTTACAAAGTCAATATCCGGAAATCAAAGGCATTTTTGTATATCGACAATGAATCAGCAGAAGCAGAAATCAAGAAAAAAATCCCATTTGATATAGCAAAAACAAAAATAAAATATCTGGGAATCAACCTAACTAAGGAGGTAAAAAACCCATATGCAGAAAACTACACAGCCCTGAAGAAAGAAATCAGGGAAGACACAAACAAATGGAAACATATACCGTGTTCATGGATTGGAAGAATTAACATCATCAAAATGTCCATACTACCCAAATATACAGATTCAATGCAATACCTATTAAAATACCAATGGCATATTTCACAGACATAGAAAAAACACTTCAAAAATTTATATGGAACCATAAACAACCCCGAGTAGCAGCTGCTCTTTTGAGAAAGAAGAACAAAGGAGGGATCACAATACCTGATATCAAACTGTATTACAAGGCCACTGTAATCAAAACAGCCTGGTACTGGCATTAAAAACAGGCACACAGACAAATGGAATAGAACAGAGAACCCAGATATAAACCCAACTCTCTATGGTCAATTAATATTCCACAAAGGGGGCAGTAACATAAAATGGAGTAAAGATAGCCTCTTCAACAAATGGTGTTGGGAGAACTGCACAGCTACATGCAAAAAAATGAAACTTCAGCACCAAATTACACCATACACCAAAATAAATTCAAGGTGGTTAAAAGACTTAAATGTAAGCCGTGACACCATTAAAGTCCTAGAGGAGAACATCGGCAAGAAAATCTCAGATATTTCACGCAGCAACTTTTTTACCAACATGTCCCCTAGAGCAAGGAATATAAAGGAAAGAATAAACAAATGGGATCTCATCAAAATAAAAAACTTCTGTGTGGCTAAAGAAAACAGTATTAAATTAAAAAGACAACCAACTGTATGGGAAAACATATTTGCCAATGATACCTCAGACAAAGGTTTAATCTCCAGAATATACAAAGAACTTACACAACTCCACTCTAAGTAGACAACTAACCCAATTTAAAAAAATGGGAAAAGGAGTTGAACAGACACTTCTCCAAGGAGGACATACAGAATATCCAGAGACACATGAAGAGATGCTCAATATCTTTAGCTATCAGGGAGATGCAAATTAAAACCACAATGAGATATCACTTTACATTGGTCAGGATGGCTATCATAAACAAAGCAACAAACAACAAATTTTGGAGAGGTTGTGGGGAAAAGGGGTCCTTAGTTCACTGTTGGTGGGATGGCAGACTGGTACAACCATTATGGAAAACAGTATGGAATTTTCTCAGAAAAATAAAAATCGACCTGCCTTTTGACCCAGCAATTCCACTGCTAGGATTATATCCTAAGAATCCTAAAACATCAATTTCAAAGAACCTATGCACCACAATGTTCATAGCAGCACAATTTACAATAGCCAATTGTTGGAAGCAACCTAGGTACCTGTCAGTAAATGAATGGATCAAAAAATTGTGATGCATATACACAATGGAATTCTACGCAGCAGAGAGAAAGAAGGAGCTACTACCCTTTGCAACAACATGGATGGAACTGGAAAGCATTATGCTGAGTGAAATAGGCCAGGTGTTGAAAGACAAATACCATATGATCTCACCTTTGACAGGAAGCTAAACAACAAAACAAACAAGCAGGCAGAAAAAAACAAAGACACTGAAATAGAGAACAAGGGGACAGTGACCAGAGGGGAGAGGGAAGGGAATTTAAATGGGAAAAAGGGGAGAGATTTGGAGAAACAAATAGGAAGGACACAGGGACTAGAACTAAGGGGGATGGAAATGGGAGGGAAGTGGGGAGCATGGGGCAGGGGAGGCTGGGATGGGAGAACTAGACAAAAAGCTATACTTGAAAAATAACTAAATAAAATTTTAAAAAAGAAGAAGAAAAAATATGTGGGAATAAATTTAACCAAGAAGGTATAATACCTATACTTGGAAAACTATAAGACACTGATGAAAAAAATTAAGGATACAAATAAATGGAATAATATCCTGAGCTCATAGAGAGGAAGAATTAACATCATTACAATGCCCAAAGTACCCAAAACAAGTTATAGATTAAATCAAATTCCTATCAAAATGCCAATGGCATTTTTTCACAGGACTAGTACAGATAATCCTAAAATTTACACGTAATCACAGAAAGCTCTAAATATTAAAATAATCTTGAGAAAGAAAAAGTTGGTGGTATCATGCTACCTGATAAATTACCGTGGTTATAGTAATCAAGATAGCACAGTACTGGTATACAAGCAGGCATATAGATCAATGAAACAGAATAGCCAATAAATAAATGTATGCCAATATAATCAATTAATCTATGACAAAAAAGGTAGAAGTACACAATAGGGAAAAGACCATCTTTTCAATACATGATGTTGAAAAAACAGTTCACAAAAGAAACCTTGCAGGCAAGAAGGGGCTGGAAAGAAGTATCTGAAGTCATGGAAGGCAAGGACCTACATCCAAGATTGCTCTAACCAGCAAAGATTTCCTTTAGAATGGAAGGGCAGATAAAGTGCCTCCCAGACAAGGTCAAGTTAAAGGAGTTCATCATCACAAAGTCATTATTATATAAAATGCTAAAGGGACTTCTCTAAGAAAAAGAAGATTAAAAATATGAAGAGTACAATGACAACAAACCCACATCTATCAACAAATGAACATAAAAGAAAAGAAAAACAATGAAAAGAAAAACTAAGCAAACAACTAGAACAGAATCAGGGGGATTTCACACAGAGGGATTTCAGTTGGTGGGGAGGAAGGAATAGAGGGGAAAAGGTATGGGAACCAGAAGCATGGTTCATAGGCATAAGGTAAATGAGGAGAGAGAAAAAATGGTGTGGGAACCAGAGGACTCAAAGAACTTATATGTACAACCCATGGACATGAACTAAGGGTGGGGAATGCTGGAGGGTTGAGGAGGCAGGGTGAAAGAATGATCAAGGCAGAAAATTGGGAATACTGTAATAGCATAATCAATAAAACCGTAATAGCATAATCAATAAAAATATTAATAAAAATCAGTATAAATGAAAAAAGAAGGGTTGCAATCCATTTCCATCTCTTAGAACCCACATGGGACATGAAGGCTCTCTGAGTGAAAAGAATGCAGCACAGACAAGGGAGAACATGAAAGCTGACACAGGATCCACATGGCTCTCATGGAATGTCCACCCACAAAACCCAGCCACTGCGCACATGCAGAAAGGCTGAATCCCCATCTAAGGTCTCAGTCAATAGTCATCATCAAAACCCAGATAAGCACAGACAAGATATGCAGTGTCTCTGTTATCTCTATTGAGTCCTATCTACATGAATTTACTTGCTTGAGTCTAGTAAGTTTTGCCATCGTTTATTACTCAAGAGTAGATCATCAGAACAATCTAGGTGGTGGACATATTGTTGTTAATGGTCTAATTTTTTTCAGCATGGCTTTATGTTTTCAAAATTTCATAAAATACTAGAAAACATTTTTGAGTGGCACTGCAGTAAATGGAGATATCAATCACCATGGATTTTTCTGTTCAGCAAGACCTTCTAAGAAGAGTTACTTCATGAGAAAGCAGCCACAGCAATCATTCTATGTGTTCATATTCTTTTCTACCTTTCTTCTGACAAATTCCCTGGGCAACAGCAATCAGTTTGACAGGTCCTCTCTCCCTTGCCCTGTATACAGGACAGAGACCTATGGGGCTTGGCAAAAGTTCAGAACTATAAAAATAGAGTATTGAGTAGGAAGTAAAATAAACCTGAAGGAATCATCCACACTTCAAACTGTACTTGAGCAAGTAGAGTTTCAATTACTTGGTTTGATCTTTCAGATAAATAAGAACAAACTTGACTGAATAATTGTGATACTACATCAGAATAAAAACATTATTTTGTGAAGTTCCAAGTCCATAAAGGACAATCTTCCTGGTATCCCATGGAGAGGAAGAAACTCCAAGTGGTGGCAAGGGTAATGGTCTCAGGTGACCACAAAATTCTCATTGGGTGTTACAGAAAACTCAGCTCCAGACATAAAGAACAGAGGAGTTTTACCCTATTGTCATAAGAAACCCCGTAAGTTCAGAGTGAATGCATCAGCATTCACAATAGAGTAAATGCATCACAGGGATTCTAAGGGCAAAATGGCTTAAACACTTATGCCTAGATATTACAGAAAGAACTGCAGAACACTGTGCATAAGCAACGAGTTCCTCATGTAGCTTAATATTTTTTTCTTTTTAAAAAATTACAAGTGACTTCTCTTGTCATAAGGTGGGAAGTTCATTTTATATTTCTACTTAACCATGAACATTGTGTTCTGTCCACGAATAACCAAGGTGCTGTGGGTGTTAATCAACAGTTAAAAGGTACTGAAAATACTAAGAGTACAGTTGAACTGAAGATGAATGTTATTGCTTTTCTATTCCTGGCACAATCTGCACAGTGATAAGAGCAATGAGGAGGTCAGAAATCTGAAAACTGAGGATAGGACTGCAAACGCTAGACCAGAGCACAGTGTGCCAGGAGGGATTGACTTCACACAGCCAACAAGACAGAAGAGCTGATACAGTGTTACAGGCAACTGTGAGTAGGTAAGTGTTGGGAACCGCTCTGCCCGATTTCAGGAATTGTAACCCTAATCCCTCCGTGGCTAAGGATGAGCGGGTGACCTCCAGAATGCAAGCCACAGGAGACAAGGCTTGTCTCTGGTAGCAAATGCTGTCTCAGTTTCCTCCCTGCCCCCAAAGCATGGTCGAAAGTCCATGATGGGTAAGTCTCCTCATAGCAGGGAATAACCTAAGTCAGACTCAACCACTTGGGAGGCCACCATGGAAGGACTCTGGGGGCTGCAACAAAGAGGGAGCAATGGACTCTTACACTATGGCTATGTGACATAGCCCAAGTCCCCATGTTCTCTGGAAGAAGTGCTTCCTGGCTCTAACCCCCTTAAGCCTGAATACCTGATGGGGAGGGGTGCAGCTCCTTGCCTGGCCAGAGCGTGTTGGGGGGATAGGGAAATCTAGCATTACAAAAAATTCCTGATAAACCTGTGAAATCTGCTCTGCTAAGAGTGCTTTCATATTTATGATAAGGGTCCGAGCAGGAAATGAGTATGTCTCCCAAAGTTTCTGCAACTCTCTTCCTGACAGACACTGACTCAGACTGAGCCCTCAGATTTCTTTGAAATGTTATCTACTGTTTGATCCTTGCCACCCTGTATTCCTATGTATTACAACCCAATAAAAGCCCTTGGAGGAAGGGGCTCAAGGCCTCTTTCCCCTGAGAAACTGGCCACTGCTCAAGGCCTTTTTCCTTAGAAAAACTGGCCACCTCTCCTCCTCAAGGAGATCACATCATGTCTTGTCATGTTTACTTTCATCCTTGGTAGACGGGGGGACTTATAAGGAAAGTTGCCCCCACAGGTAAGTACTGCTGAACATCTATAAGAAAGTTGTCTATAACCCATGTGATATTTTAGCAAATGGAAGTAGAATTAGCAGACACTGAGCACTTATAATCTGGTAGGTCTACATGCACAGCATTGTAAACCTGCAAGGAGGTACATGTAGGGCCATGTTACATAGGAGAAGACTCATTATCAGGGAAATTAATTACTGTATGTAATTTGTACGTAATAGAAGAAGGGCTTTGATTGGAACCCAGGCCCCTTTAATCCTGCTCAATTCCCATTACTAAATAATTCCTGGTCTAATCTCAAGGCTTATTAGGTGATTTCATTGTATCAGCAGAATTAAGCAGGAAAGAGTAAAGAAAATCATGTATTCCATCCTTCTGCAATTTCCATATTTCCCTCATTATTTAATTGTAAACTTCACTCTACACCATTAGCAACTTGATTCTTTGTGTCTCTGCACATCCTCCTCGATTCCTTCGATCACTCACTATGTCTTCAAAATAATGCACTTGTGATTTATACAAAGAAGCATACCTTTGGTGGGTCTAATACACCCTCATTGAGAGAACTAAGAAAAAAATATGCATACATACATACATATACAAAGATACGAATTTAGGAAGCCATGTATGGAAAATTTGAGCCTCATGAACCTATAATTTACATAAATTTTCTTAAGTTTTCTATGAGAATTCATGTGTAAAGCTCAAGAAAACAGACTCTTTTATTTTCCTACCCTGTAATCAACACTGATCTGAAAATATTAATTAAAAATTCCAGAAACAAAAATATTTATCATAAATTGTGAGCCAATCTGAGTAGCATAAGGAAGTCTCACACCATCCTATTCTGTTCGACCCAGGATGTGAATCATCCCTTTGTCCAGCAAATCCATGCTGTATATGCACTGTGCCCCACCCCTACTTGTTAGTCACTCAGTAAGTGTCCTGGTTATCAAATCAACTTTCACGACACCACAGTCCTTGTGTTCAATTAATCCACGTAGTACTTAATAATGGCCCAAGTGCTCAAAATAGTAATGTTAGCAATTCAAATATGCCCAAGAGAAGCGATAAAGTGCTTCCTTTATATGAAAAACTATATACCATATTTTGCCATGTATAATGCACTCCCATGTACAATGCACACCCATGTTTTTGTGAGAGTTATGCATGGGATTACAATATGCACGGTATGTAATCATTACACCCATGTATAATGTGCATCCTTATTTTTCCCTCAAAAATCTGAAGTATTTGTTATACTGGCAAAAAGAAGTATGTGTTATAATGGCAATATACTGCATTTATCTATAGAAATAAAACATTTTATAGCATTCACTAGTACCTGCAGGTTCAGGCATCACTGGGGTTCTTGACATATAGGCTGTGGATAAGGGAGGACTACTGTATCTCTTCTGAAAATTGCAGAAAAGCTTATTTAAAGCTGCTTTAATACTGATTGGGTTAAAAGAAAGTGGAATGTACTTTTCCAAAGACTAGGTAATAAACATTCCCATTCTCCACCTTTTTACATTGTCCCATGAACTGAAAAGAAGTGTAGCCACCAGAAAAAATCCTCCAGCACAGTCTGGTGGAGAATGATGACTGACGTAATGGTCCCAGGGGTTCCCAAGCTGGTCACGGTTCTGATGTATCTCTTGGAAGGTAGACTGGTTTATGGTGCCCCCTGTTCAGGGTTTTGATGTAGTAATTGGACAGGAGAGTCTGCAAGGTGGACTAATATTAAGAGGTAGCCTGAAGTTCCTATAGGTCTCACTCACATTTGAAGAAACCAGACATGCTAAGTCCCCTAGATCTCTCTGCAAAGGGGGGGGGCACAAATAAACTAAAAACAGGTTTTTCAGGGAGAGAAAGCAATTATTTCTCTTGCAATTATGGAAGTGTTTATTCCAAGGAGGGCTGAGCCAGAAACATCTCCCTCAAACTCTGTCCCCCTCAGAGGGACTAGAAGTAATGGGAATGATGTCATATTAACCTATTCTCAATCACCAGTTCCCTTGAGTATTTTGAGGAAAGTAGGGCTTATTATCAAACAAATGGAAAAGGAAGTTAACAGAATCACAGTGACAGATTCAAAACTGAGAGCTGTTCTTTTCTCTTCTTGGAAAGACCTGCCAGAATTTGTAATGGATGTGAATAAAAGTATATAAAGTACAGAAGACTGCCCTGGTGACCCAAATGTACTCCTTGCTATAGGGGCAGTTATGCCAATCAAGTGTTATTTGATGCTACAGAGAATGAAGTATGTTGTTTAGACTAGAAAATGAGTCATTAGTGCCTTGTTCCAAGGAACCCGCTCTGAGAAACCGCTTACAGGGTTTCTCTCTTTTTTGGAGGGGGGTACACTTTGTTCATTAAGCATGTGTTAAGTATTGATACACAGCTGTCACACTGCTAGGTGATATGGCTATAACTTCATGGTTACTGAAATGTATTGAAGGAGATGGCCAACAACCTTTAGCACATATCCAAATAAATAAATGCTAAAGAGAGAACACAATACAAATGAAAGGAGTTGGTCAGTGCACCTAAGAAACAACCAAGTGAGGCTTCCTGGGGAAGATGGAACCCCATGTATTTGTTGAACTCTCCTCACACAAATGTGTGTATTTACCAGGTTATGCTGCAAGTATGTGGACAAAATGGTACAGGAGCTCTTACCTTTGTTTCATTCTTTTGGTGGAATTTTTCTCTATCTGAGTGGGAGAGGTAATATGTCTTATTCCATGTTACATTCCCCATATGTGGGATTGACTAAGACATCATAGACATTAAATATTTGTGGAATTAATGCATGAGCCTTGGGTACTCAATTAAGTAAACTACCTGAGTTTCAATGTTTGTAACATCAGGATTGAAATACTTAATATGCAGAGTTATTGGGGAAATTCAGTGAGAAAATTCTATCAGACACACAGCATATTGACCAGCACATTGCAGAGGTTGAGTAAACACTGGTTACCTGACATAACTCCTTGTATATTTTTTGCCCAGTAATTCAATACATAAAAAAACCCGCAAATTTTTCAGCTAAAGGTATATATTTTCTTCCAGCTTTGTAGATATTAAAATGCTTTCCAGTGTGTCTCTACCATCCTTCCTCAACTGCCAACTCCATGCGCATGTCTTCTGTTTTCCTTTCCTTCCCTGACAGCAGTGCCTGAAACCAGACCACATCTGTACAGAAAGTCTCACACTCAGCAGAGGGGACGTTTTAAGAACTCATTGAAAATGGCCAGAGAACTTAAGCTCTAATAAGAGCTGTGCTGCAAAGCAGCCTTTCCACCAGTATATGAGTGAGAACACATCCTGGAAATTTTCCTGAAAGTTCAGGAATTAATCTGACATTGTGAACACAAGCAAGCCACCTAGGACAGGGGTGGTCTCTCTGTAACCATTTTGCCTTCAAGATCTGCATGAATGGGAGATAGTCATTGAACATTTCCAGCCTCCTCATATGGTCATCGATAGAAAACCAGTACAATTTCCAAAACAGTAAATTCATCTATTAGGTCTATTCAATGACATAACTGTTAGCCAAGCAGCCGCTGCTTTCTGGGAATCACCTCTGAAGACAGTATTACTTTCCAAGAATGTTTAGAACCCATTCAAGAAGAATTTCTTATTTCTTAAATTCTCATTGATTCAGTCAACCTCATCGGGCACTTCTGTATGCCAGTTCCATAATCAGATCACACACAAACATTGTACACCTGCTAACCTCATACTCTGGGAAGTGAGAAAATAAGCATTTTTCATATTGCCTTCTTTCATGGAGATTCTGACTGCAGAGAAAGGTGATAAACAAGAGCTAAATAAGGGTTGTTCCCAGGACAGAGTTAGCCATACTTTATGACGTTTATACAGATTCTCCTACTAGAATCTCTCTTTCCTCTGAATCCTGACCTTTAATTCATCCTAGTGCATTTAATTCCCAATGCTCAGGATCAATCATGGACAGCTGTCTTGCCATTGTCCAGGAACCTGTGATTAAAGTCCAGATGACATCAGTGCTTTTTATAATCTTACCACAGGCTTGACCTCAAGGATATCTGCCTGCATCTCTGGGAGAGTGACTGAGCCCACTACATGATGGGCAACCATACCACAGTGAGCACATTCCTGCTGTGGGGATTTTCCAGTTTCCCAGACCTGCAGAATCTTCTTTTTGTAATGATTTTCTTCTCCCATGTGACCATATTAGCTGCAAATGTGTCCATAATGGTGGCCATCAAGCTCAGCCACAACCTTCACACCCCAATGTACTTTCTCCTCTCTGGCCTGTCCTTTTCAGAAACCTGTACCACTATGGTGGTCATCCCCCGAATGCTAGTGGACTTGCTATCAGACAGCAAGACCATTTCCCTTCCTGAGTGTGCCACACAGATGTTCCTCTTCTTGAGCTTGGCAGGCAATAACTGCTTCATCATGGCCGCCATGTCCTATGACCGTTACACTGCCATTCACAACCCCCTGCACTACCCCATCCTCATGACCCACAAGATCTGCCTTCAGCTCATGATGGCCTCTTATGTCACTGGGATTGTGGTGTCTCTGTGCATTGTCCTCATAGTATTCAACTTGTCTTTTTGTGACTCCAGCATCATCCAGCACTTTTTCTGTGACATCACACCTGTAGCCTCCCTTGCCTGTGATTACACTTTGTTTCAGAAAATGATCCTTCTTGCACTCACTTCCTTTGTGTTAGTGGGCACCTTCGTTTTAATTATGATTTCCTATGTCTTCATTGTGCTCACAGTTGTGAAGATGCCCTCTGCAAGGGGGAGATATAAGGCCTTTTCTACTTGTTCCTCCCACCTCACTGTAGTGTGCATACACTATGGGTTTTCTGGCTTTGTCCATTTGAGACCCAAGGAAAATGATTCATTTCATGAAGATATGCTGATGTCTGTGACATATACAGTGCTGACTCCTCTGCTTAATCCCATAGTTTACAGTCTAAGAAACAAAGACATGCAAATAGCTCTAAGGAGAGTACTAGGAAATGTCAGTAGGTTTTTCTCTCAGATAGCAAGTAAAAGAGTCTCAAACACTTCTTAGAACACTTACAGAGCATGCCCTGACCAGTGTGGCTCAGTTGGTTGGGCATTGTCTCACAAAGTGAAAGGTTGCCAGTTCGATTCCCAGCCAGGTACATGCCTGGGTTATAGGCCCAGTGGGCAAGTACCCATTTGGGGCATGTGAGAGGGTCAACTGATAAATGTTTCTATCCCACATCAATGTTTCACTCCCTGTCTTTCTCTTCCTTCCCCTCTCTCTAAAAATAAATAAATAAAATCTTTAAAAATGTATAGAGCATTGATAAATACAGGTGAAGAAAGTGGAGTACTTCTAATAAAAATTAGCACTTTATGTACAAAGCAGTTATCACGTGTTCTATTTGTCTGATGTGCCCTGGTCTCATTCCTTTCCTACTAAAAACTAGATGTAGTTTTTTTTTAATTTTAGTGAACTTTTTAAAAAATTATTTATTTATATTTAGAGGGGAAGGGAAGGGAAGGAGAGAGGGAGAGAAACATCAATGTATGGTTGCCTCTTGTGTGTCCCCTGCTGGGAACTGGCCCACAACCCAGGCATGTGCCCTGACTAGAAATCGAACCATGGTTGTTTGGTTCCCAGGCCTGCACTCAATCCACTGAGCTACACCAGCCAGGGCTTAGATGTAGTTTTAAAATATTTTTCACTATTCATGATAGAAATGAGAATTAAACTACAACAGATATCACCTTATACCTGTCAGAACAGCTACTATCAATAAATCAATAAACAGCAACATTGGTAAGATGTGGGAAAAAAGGAACCTTAATGCACTGTTGGTGGGAAAACACATTGGTACAGCCAGTGAAAAGCAGTATATGGAAAAATTAAAATGGAACTGCCTTATGAGCCAGTGATTCCTCTTCTGGGAATTTATCTAAAGAGACCTACAACACTAACGTATTGTACCTTGCAACTTTAGTGAATTTGTTTATTCAAACAGTTTTTTGATGGAGTCTTTAGAGTTTTCTCTATGTAAAATCATGCCATTAGGGACAATTTTACTTCTTCCTTTCAGATTTGGATACCTTTTATTTATTCCTCTTTTGTAATTGCTCTAAGACTTAAGTACTATGGTGAACAGAAGTGGCAAGATTGAGCATTGTTGCCTTGTTTCTAATCTTAGAAGAAAAGCGTGTGCTAAGATTAGTATGGTCACCAAGTGGATACATAGAATAATCATGAAGAAGACTCCTGTGGTGTATTTTTATGGCATTGTTCTAAGGATGATGCTGGACTCATAAAATGAGTCTGGAGCTGTGACCTTTTCTTCCATTTTGGGGGGAAGAGTTTAAGAAGAATTACTACTAACTCTTCTTTAAATGTTTGGTAGAATTCACCCATTAAGCCAAATTTTCTTAGTTTTTTTCTATGTTGGGAGGTATTTGATTACTGATTCAATTGGTTTATGTGATTGGTCTATACAGGCTTCCCATTTCTGTCCTTTCCCATCTTCACTGAGATACTATTGACACATAAAATGTATAAGTTTAAGGCATACAATGTGATAATTTGAGATACAGGTATCAAATTTAATATGCAGGTGTATATAGTAAAATGGTAAAAAGGCAAAGGATTTATACGATCTGAAGAGAAACCAGAGTATATATATGTATGTGTGTGTATTAAAATGGTTACAATATAGTAAGTTAAAACCTCCATCCTCCCATATAATTATCATTTTTCATGTGTGATAAGAACATTTGAGATAGACTTATTTAAAACTTTCAAGTTGTAATACAGTATTGTTAATAGAGTCACTATACTTTACATTAGGTCTCTAGCACTTACTCATTTTATATCTGGAAATTTGTACCCTGTGACCAATATACCCCTATTTTCCCCTCTGCCAAGCCCCTGACAACCACTATTGTACTCTCTATTTCTATGATTAGACTTGTTTTAGATTCCACATATAATTAAGAATATACAGTATTTGTCTGTCTCTCTCTGACTTATTTCACTTAGCATAATGCCCACAAGGTCCATGCAAGTTGTCACTAAAGGCAGGATTTCTTTCTTTTTTATGGTTGAATAATATTCCATTGTGAGATACATACACCTCCATATAATGTATATACATGTGAAATATATATATTTCCCTTCATTTTCTTTATTCAATCATCTGTTGAAAAACAGAGCTTTGCTTCCATGTCTTGGCTATTGTGAATATGGAGATGCAGCTGTATCTTGGATACAGTGTTTTTATTCCCTTGAGATATACATGGTAGTTCAATTTTAACCTTCTGTTTCTTCTTGGTTCGGTCTTGGTAGGTTGTATGTTTCTAAGAATTTATCCATTTCTTCTAGCTTATCCAATTTCTTCACACATACTGTTCATATTAATCCCTTATGATCCTTTTTATTTCTGTGTCATCCATTGTGTTTCTTCTTTAATTTCTTATTTACTTGAGATCCTTCATTTTTAGTTAGCCTAGCTATGAATTTATCTAGTTTGCTTTTTCTTTCAAAAATTACCTCTTAGTTTTATGGATTCTTTCTATCCTCTTTTTGAGTTGTTTCTGCTATAATATTTATTATTTCCTTCCTTCTGCTAACATTGGGTTTAGTTTCTTTTTCTTTTTTCTGGTTCCTTGAGTTTTTTGTTTAAGATCATTCTTCCTTTTAAATGTAGTTGCTTATCACTAGAAATATCCCTCTTATACTGTTTCAGCTGCATACTGTTCCTTTTGGTAACTTGTGTTTTCATTTTCATTTGTCTCAAATATGTTTTTGCTTTTCCTTTTGATATCCTATTTTATCCAGTGCTGTTTAAGAGTGTGTTATTTACTTTTTTTATTTGTAATTTTTCCCCTTTACTTGTGGTCATTGAAAAAACTTTGCAGACAAACCTTTGAGTAGCTAGGAAAACTGAAAGGAACTCTTGATGCCTAAGCCTTGAGAGTTCCTTTACTGTGACCTGGATTGAGACTCCCAGTAGCAACACTGTGGGATCACTATCCAAAGATTATGATAACCCTGTATAAGAGGGGCCAAGTCCTCCAGAGAAAGTGACCTAGATTGTTGATACACCATCAGTTGCATTTCCATTTAGGACATGATGCTTTTTAAGAGGCTAACTTACATTTTAAAAATATATAACTTAACAAAAAAGAAGACACCCTCTAATCACAGATATCCTAAATAATGAACAAAGGAGAGAAAAAGTGAAATTATATTATCTCTGCATCTTAACCCTAAACTACACACATGTAATTTAAGATCAGCAGATTTTCATAAAAATGATATATTTGGTGACTCTAGAAAAGTATTTTAAAAAGTGGTCATTAGTTAATACTGGCATTTTATATTTGAGATACCATATGTTTTGGACCATAAGATGCACCTAGGTTTTAAAGGAAGAATATAGGGATTTTTTTGAAGCAAAAAATGTAGTAAAATATTTAATAACATAAATAACATAATATTTCATCAATGTAAATGTAAACAGAATTCAACAACAGCATTAGCAACCATTATTTCTCCCAAATTTGGTGGGGGAACGTGCATCTTATAATCCAAAAAGTATGGTAGTTCTTCACATAAAAGGATAAGTCTAATGGACAACATAAACACCATTACATGTTCCAAACACTATCATTTTGCAGTTTCTGGATTCAAAGTGCATTTCTTTCAACATGACCAATATGTTCTAGCCATCCATTTTCTCATGGCCTTTTCACCTCTTTATTCCTTAGACTGTAGATGAGAGGGTTCAACATGGGGATCACCACTGTGTAGAACACAGACACCACTTTGTTCTGGTCAGTTGAGTAGCTGGACTTGGGCATGACATAAATGAAGGTAATAGTTCCATAGTAGAGAGTAACTGCAGTGAGGTGGGAGGTGCAGGTGGAGAAGGCTTTCTGTCGTCCTTCAGCAGAATGCATCTTCAGGATGGCGGTGAGGATGCAGATGTAAGAGACAGATATCACAAACACTGTGCCCACAATAATGGACCCAGAAGTGATGGAAGGAATAATTTCAATAATAGAGATATCTGAGCAGGAAATTTTTAACAAAGGGGAGAAATCACAGAAAAAGTGATCTACCTGATTTGGCCCACAGAAAGACAAACTCAGTAAACAGCCAGTAAATGTCGAACCATTCACACACCCACCCAAGTAGGACATCCCCACTAAGAGAATGCAGATTCTGGGGGACATGTGTGTGGAGTAGAGCAGTGGGGAGCAGATGGCCACATAGCGATCATAGGCCATGGCAGCCAGCAGGAAGCACTCAGCTGTCCCAAATGTGACCGCAGAACAGAGCTGGGCTATACAACCAGCAACACTGATGGAGGTTCCTTTCTTGAGAAAGCCTGTGAGCATAATGGGTGTGAAAGATGAGGACTCACCAATGTCTACAAAGGCCAAATGACAGAGGAAAAGGTACATTGGTGTGTGAAGCTGAGGGCTGCTTCTGATTAACATGATTATGCTGACATTGCCCATTAAGATGACAATATAGATTCCTAGAAACGCAATAAATAAAATGACACAAGCTGTAGCATTCTCTGTTAACCCCAAAATGATGAACTGAGTCATGCTGGTGTGGTTTCCAACCTCCATGTCCTCTGTGAATTATTCCTCCTGAGGGAAATGTGAATATTTTCTATGCTTCCCAATGTTTTGCCATTGTGTTGTGACAGAGGCAGAGTTCCTCTGTTTTTGAGGCAGTTCTGCAAAAGCAGAATTCATGATGAATAATAACAAAGAAATTATAGTACAATGCAATAATTTTAGGACATACTAAAGATTCAGTGAAAATTAGAAAAGAAAGTTATGCTTATCAGACTGAGAAGACAGAAGTGTGAAAATAATTTTAAATACTGCTGTAAAATATTATAAAATAATTTAATTGGTACTTAATTTACCTGAAAATTTCACTTCTGCACATCTTTTTTTCCCATTAACTTCAGCTAAATAAAAATCCCTGCAGATACAACCCACAGATTTATAAATCGTTTTTGTATGCATTTTCTTTTATTATTTGAACATATATTAACAACTAAAGAAAGGCTCACTGACAAATCTTTAATAATGCTTCACAATCCATTTTGATTTATTGTACTTTGGTGGCATAAGTAAGTAGTATTTACATATTTGTAATCATGCAATATACTCTACTTTTATAATTTATAATTTCAATCAATATCATCAATAAAATATATCTCAGTGTCCTAAGAATTTTCATATCTGAAATGCTGAATAGAAAATACATCAAACTCCTTAGCATGGTATTCATGACATTTCATAATTTATCTCCAATTACTTTTCTAAATATATCTTCCAATATATGTGCTTCCTTGCAATTTTTGTGCTATTGAGTCATGTTAACATGAAACTGAGGGTTTCCACTCAGTCTTATTGCATCTAATTTTTAAGGAAATACAATGTTCTGCTAACAACATTATTTCAGTTGTTAAAGTTCTAATTACCCTAGGAGGTAAATATTGGTACACAATATCATTAAAAGTTCTTACTTTTGATTTAGGAAGCATTTAATATTTCCAATAGTGGGACTCAGTTCTCTGAATGAATGAATGAATGAATGGTAAGATGTAATGAATGGGAATCCACAGTTCAACAAAAAAATGTGTTCTATCTCTTCAATTTCATAAAGTGCATTTAAATTACTCTAGTACAGGTAGCTAGCTGCCATTACTGTAAGCTCTATCAATAAAAATTTGTTTTTTGACTTCTGGCCAAGATGGAGGCTTAGGTAGATACATTTTGCCTCCTCCCACAACCAAAAGAAGGACAACAAATTTAAAAACAAAACAAAAAAATTTAAAAACAAAGAACAACAACATTAAAAACAAAAGACAACCAGAACTGACAAAAAGTCAAACTATATGGAAGTATGACAACCAAAGAGTTAACGAAACATTCATCCAGACTGGTGGTGAAGAAGGGGTGGAGAAGACTGGGGCATCTGGCAGACTAGGCAGTCCGACATTTATGTTCAGGTAAACCAGGAGGAACAACTGGAAAGTGAGACAGACCACACAACTGAGGGTTCCAGTGTGAAGACATAAAGCCTCAAACCTCTTAATGAAAAAACCTGCAGGGGTTATGAGGCAGGAGAAACTCGCACAGGAGAGTTTGTTGGAGAGACTGATGGGGTCCTACAATGGACACAAACCCACCTATCCAGGAATAAGCACTAAAAGGGCCCAGTTTACTTGTGGGTAGTGACGGAAGTGACTGAAAGTTGTGAGCTGACCAAGTGGCATTGTTCCCTATCAGACCTCTCCCCCACATACAGCGCCACAAAGGAGCAACCTGTCTTGGCCTGCCCTGGCAAATACCTAAGACTTCGCTCCTTACTACACAACAAGCAGGATGAGACAAAAAGAAATGGCCCAAATTAAAGAACACATCAAAGCTCCAGAAAAAATACAACTAAGTGACAAGGAGATAGACAACCTATCAGACCCACAGTTCAAAACACTGGTAATCAGGATGCTCAAGAATTGGTTGAGTATGGTCCCAAAAGTGGAAAAGGTGAAGGCTACAAAAAGTGAAATAAAGAAAAATGTACAAGAACCAAACAGTGTTGGGAAGGAAACTGGGACTCAAATCAATAGAGTGGACCAGAAAAAAGAAAGAAACAACCAAACAGAAAAGAATGAAGAAACAAGAATTCAAAAAAATAGGAGAGGCTTAGGAACCTCCAGGACAACTTTAAATGTTCTAACATCTGAATCATAGGGCTACCAGAAGGATAAGAGGAAGAGCCTAAAGTTGAAAACTTATTTGAAAAAA
The DNA here is from genome assembly GCF_021234435.1 of Artibeus jamaicensis. Lineage (NCBI taxonomy): Eukaryota > Metazoa > Chordata > Mammalia > Chiroptera > Phyllostomidae > Artibeus > Artibeus jamaicensis. The sequence continues at coordinate 860,564 of NW_026521953.1, read as the reverse complement.
TAATGAAGGAGAACTTTCCCAACCTGGCAAGGGAAAGAAACTTTCAAAAAATTCAAGATGCTCAGAAAGTCCCCAAGAAGTTAAACCTAAGGAAGCACACATCAAGGAACATCATTGTTGCATTACCCAAGATTAAAGATAAGGAGAGAAGCTTAAAAGCATCAAGAGAAAAGGAGATAGTTGCCTACAAAGGAGTTCCCATAAGACTTTCAGGCGATTTCTCCAAAGAAACCTTACAGGCAAAATAAAGCTAAAAAGAAGTATTCAAAGTCATGAAAGGCAAGGACCTAAATCCAAGATTACCAGCAAATCCAAGATTGGATTGGATTACCAATCCAATCTATCCAGCAAAGCTATCATTTAGAATGGAAGGGTAGATAAAGTGCTTCCCAGATAAGGTCAAGTTAAAGGAGTTCATCATCACCAAGCCCTTATTATACAAAATGTTAAAGGGACTTAACTGAAAAAAAGCAGAAGATCAAAAATACGGACAGCAAATGACAAGAAACACAACCATCAACAACTGTACCTAAAAGAAACAAACAAAAACAAACTAAGCAAACAACTAGAACAGAAACGGAATCAGAGAAATGGAGATCACATGAAGGGTTAGCAGCTGGGGAGGGGTGGAAAAGGGGAATAGGTACATAAAATAAATAGCATAAATGGTAGGGAGAAAATAGACAGGGGAAGTTAAGAATAGTAAAGGAAATGGAGAAGCCAAAGAACTTACATGTAGGACCCATGCACATGATGAACAGGAGAATGCAGGTGGGAGGGGGTGTGCAGGGCGGAGAGGAATAAAGTGGGGGTAATGAGACAACTGTAATAGCATAATCAATAAAATGTATTTTTTTTTAAAAAAGAAAGAAATCTTGCCATTTTCAACAGCATGCATGCACCTGGGGAGGGTTATGCTCTATGAAATAAGCCAGGCAGAGAAAGACTAATACCAAATGATTTCACTCATATGAGGAAACTAATGAACATAATAAACCAACAAAATAGAAGCAGACTCAGAGAGAACAGACTGACAGCTATTACAAAGGAGCAAATTGCAGGGCTGGGTGAAGGAATTAAGCAAGCAAACAAGCAAACAACTCATGGACACAGACAATAACAGCATGGTGATTACTAGAGGGGAAGTGGAATGAGGGAGGTTGAAGAGGGTATAAATGAGGTATAAATGGTCGAAGGAGGCATAACTTGGGGTAGTGAACACACAATACAATATCCAGATACTAGATTATAGAATTGTATAATTGAAACCTATATAATTTTATGGACTAATGTCAACCCAATTAATTCAATAAAAAAAAAGAGTCAAGAGTGGTTGCCTGTGGGGATTTGAAAAGGAGGAGAAAATGAACAATTATCTCTTCTGAGCCATTTTAACCAAGTACGTATAACTGACAGCACTAAAATGAGTGATATGAAATTATTTTATTAAGTAACTCAGGCTGCTCTGTGGAAGACCAAATGTACATATACGAAAATCAATTGTACCATTTTGCACTGTTAAGATAAAGTAGACATGTGATAGGAATTAGAAGGTAAGACCAACAGGAGTTGGTCATGGGTGAACATATGAGAATAAGTTAGGATCCTGAATACAGACCTGGTGCTCGGGGTCAGACCTTAGGTCTAGCCAGTTTTAGGGAATCTTTTAAATTAGTGTTTCAGTACTCTTAGGGTATAATCCTGGCAGTGGAACTCCTGGGACAAAATACAATTCCATTTTTAGTTTTTTGAGGAAATTCCATACTGTTTTCAACAGTGACTGCACCAGTCTATATTCCCACCAACAGTGCACTGGGGTCCCCTTTTCTGCACAGCCTCACCAGCACTTATTTGTTGATTTGTTTATGATGGGCATTCTTACTGGTGTGAAGTGGTATTTCACTGTGGTTTTAATTTGCATCTCTCTGAAGGCTAGTGATGCTGAGTATCTTTTCATATGTCTCTGGGCCCTCTATATGTCCTCCTTGGAGAAGCATCTGTTTAGGTCCTTTGCCCATTTTCTAATCGGATTGTTTGTCTTTCTTATGTGGGGTCCTGTGAGCTCTTTACATATTTTGGAGATCAAACCCTTGTCCAAGATTTCATTGGCAAATATATTTTCTCATATGGTTGGTTCCCTTTTTATTTGTTTTCTTTAGCCATGCAGAAGCTTTTTAATTTGTGAAAATCCACTTGTTTATTCTTTCCTTTATGTCCCTTGCTCTAGGGGACATATCAGTGAAAATACTGCTGTGGGGAATATCTGAGATTTTCCTGCCTATGTTCTCCTCTAGCACTTTTATGGCATTGTGACTTATATTTAATTATTTTATCCATCTTGACTTTATTTTTGTGTATGGTATAAGTTGAAGGTTGAGTTTCATTTTTTGGCATGTAGCTGTCCAGACCTCCCAACACCATTTGTTGAAGAGGCTATTTTTACTCCACTTTATGCTCCTGCTCCCTTTGTTGAATATAACTTAACAATAAAGACATGAGTTTATTTCTGGGCTCTCTATTCTGTTCTATTGGTCTATGTGTCTGTTCTTCTGCCAGTACCAGATTGATTACAGTGGCCTTGTAATATAGCCTAAGTGTCCATCAGTAAATGAGTGGATCAAAAAACGGTGGTACATTTACACAATGGAATATTACACAGCAGAAAGGAAGAAGAAACTCCTACCCTTCTCAACAACATGGATGGAACTAGAGAGCATTATGTAAGTGAAATAAACCAGATGGTAAAAGACAAATACCATATGATCTCACCTATAAGTGGAACCAAATCAACAAAACAAACAAGCAAGCAAAATATAACCAGAGGCATGGAAAATAAAGAACAAACTGATAGTAATGAGAGAGGAGGGAGGAGGGGATAACGGGGGAAGAGGTGAAGGGTCATCAAGGAACATGCATGAAGGACCCATGGACAAGGACAATGGGAGTGGGGTAGAGGATTTAATATGTAGGTGGGGGTGAGTAGGGCAGGAGAGATTAATGGGGAGGAAATGGGGACAATTGTAATTGCACAACAATAAAATATAATAATAAAATAATGAGAATCCTTTCTCTTTCTTCTTTGTCCCATCAAAAAACTGTATTTCTCCTTTCAAGAAAAGTTTACCCTTTGAGACAGCATGGCCAGAGCTGGAGAACATTTTCCTAAGTGAAATAAGTCAGTCAGAGAAAGACAAATACCATATGATTTCACTTATATGTGGAATTTAATGAATGAACTGAACTAACAATCAAAACAGAGACAGACTCATAAACAGAGAGCAGGCTGACAGCTCTGGGAGTGGGTGGTTGGGGGTGGAGGGATTGAGCCAAAAAGGAAAAGAACTCATGGACATGGGAAACAGGGTGATGGTTATGGGGGTGGGTGGAAGTGGAAGAGGGCATAAGGAAATAAATGGTAATGGAAAAAATGCAATTAAAAAAGGATAACTAGATGAAAAAGTTTGTATTTCTTTTTTAAAAAATGAATTTGTTTCAGTGATACAAATTTAAACTTTCTCATTAACTATGCACCACTTTTATACATTACCTTCAAAAAGAGGAATTTGTTACCAATACATTTCTGACTCAACTACATCATGAGTATTATTTAATTTAATTTATAGTGCAGTTACAAAAGGAATGGACTGGATTCAAACTGCCTTGATTCATGACTTGATTCCACCCTTGCTAGGTAAACTTGGTAAGTTACTTAACAATGGCAAATCAGTTACTTCATCTATTAATATAAGTCCTTGGTATTACTTCTTGGAAATTAATATCTAAAATTTTTACACTGTGCTTAGCATTTAGTAACCTTTCAATAAATGTTAGCTATTACTCACATCTCCATTTTATAATCCTATATTTATGCATGAATCTGTTGTGTTATACTGACAATTCCTATTTGCTATTCTCATTAAGTCTTATATTTTCAATGCTTAGGTTTCAAGCCACTTTAAGCCCATTTTATAATATAAAGAGTAAAAGTAATACATTATTTGAAGCAGGTTCTCTAGTGTTGCTGATAAAAAGTTTATTTTTTATCTTTACTACATATCTTCCATTACCATTTAGTCCCTTATTACCCCCTCCCCCCAGTAATCACCACACTGTTGTTCTTGTCCATGAGTCCTTTCTCCTTTCTGCTCAATCCCTCCACCCCTTCACCTACTCCCTCGCTAGCTGTCAAAAATATACAACATTCATTGTACATAGCTCTGGACTCTACAAAATGTCCAAACTTAGCTTGAGTAATTATTTTGTTTAGAATAACTTTTATGTGCATGAATGAAGATAAACCATGAAATTCACACCTTTTTTATTGTTGACACTATTACAGATACCCCCACTGTCCCCCCTTGCCTCTCTCCACCCAGCCCTTGTCCCCTCAACTCCCAGCTTTCATCCCATTGTTGTCTGTGTCCGTGGACTATACATAAATGCATATGTGTCCTTTGGTGGACCTCTTCCAGTCCTCCCCACCCGCCTCCCCTCTGAGATTTGTTAGTCTGCTCCATGTATCCATGCCTCTGGCTTTATTTTGTTCATCTGTCTATTTTATTCATTAGATTCCACATTTAAGTGCTGATATTAATGTAATGTTTCATCACAGGTTCGTTTGGGTAGCAGCAACTTTATCTCATGGATTCCCTGAGGCCTGGGAACCATACTGGACTGACAGACTTCATCTTATTGGGCTTAACTGATGACCCAGTCCTTCAAGTCATCCTCTTTGTGATCATCCTGTGTATCTACCTGGTGACCATATCTGGCAATCTCAGCACAATCCTTCTTATCAGAATCTCTTCTCAGCTCCATCATCCTATGTATTTTTTTCTGAGCCACCTGGCTTTTGCTGACATGTGCTTTTCAACTTCTGTCACACCCAATATGCTTGTAAACTTCCTGGTGAAGAGAAATCCAATCTCCTATCATGGATGTGGCATGCAGCTTGGTTCAACTGCTGTCTTTGGGACAGTTGAGTGCTTTCTTCTGGCTACAATGGCATAAGATCACTTTGTGCAAATCTGTAACCCACTGCTTTATTCAACCAAAATGTCCACACAAGTCTGTGTTCAGTTCCTCATAGTGGTTTATGTGGGTGTTTTTCTCAATTCTTGCCCTTTTACTATTTCCTTCTGTTTTACTGTTCTGTGGACCAAATCATGACAATCATTTTTTCTGTGACTTTGCTCCTCTAGTGAAACTCTCCTGTTCTGATAGCAGTATCCCTGCAGTTGTCCTCTCATTTGTTGCTGGCTCCATCATTGTGGTCATTGTGTTTGTCGTGCTTGTCTCTTACATCTACATCCTCATCACCATCCTGAAGGTGAACCCAATGAGGGGCACCACAAGGCCTTCTCCACCTGCACTGCCCACCTCACAGTGGTCACTCTGTTCTATGGAACCATCACATTCATATATGTGATGCCCAAATCCACCTTCTCAACTGACCAGAACAAGGTGGTGCCTGTATTCTACACAGTGGTGATTCGCATGCTGAACCCCATCATTTACAGACTCCAGAACAATGAAATTAAGGTGGCTCTGAAAAGAGTGCTTTACAAAAAAATATTTTTTTAGTGAAGCCTGTTATTTTGTGGGGTTTGATATGATAGAATACCATAAATATAAGAATAAAAGGAAATTGAGTGCTGTAGTCACAATATATTTATCTACATGTCATTAGCCAATGTGGAGCTTTTTGCGAGAATAGGAGGTGAATTATATGGTATCAAATAATGTGGGTGGCTCTCATCCAATCAGTTGAAATGATTAAGAACAAAACAAAACAAATGGAAGTCCCTGACAAAACACTGGTTCTGCCTCCTGGGTGTCTCAGAACGCAACACTGTGACTTCAATTCTTACTGAAACTTTTATTCTGTTGGACAGCATTTGAATTTTGGAAGTGCTACATCCACAACTGCCTGAGCCAATTTTTTAAAAACATCTATTTCTCTATCACTCTATCCTTCTATCTCTTACTGATTTTGTTTCTCTAGAGAATACTAATAAAATTATAACTAGTTTTTTTCTTCTTGCTCTTATTCTTTTCCCATCATTCTCCACACATTGAAATCATAACCATAAATCTAAATAGTTTGGTTCCTTTGTTAATATCCTCCAAAGATCTTAGAATAAAGGCAACAATTCTGAACATGACTTACAAAGTCTTGAATATAGGCCATCCTTCTTTTTGCCTCTCACCACTTTTCCCTTCATCTCTAAACACATGAACTCTAGAAATCAAGTGTTTGTTTTCCTTTAGTACCTTAAATATATCCATGTTCTTTACCACATCAATACTATCTCATATGCAGTAGCTCTAACTGAAATACATTTTTCTCCTCACCTGGGTAGTGCCTAATGATCTTACAGGTACTAACCAAAAGGCTGTTTTCTATCCTCTGGAAATTCTTCTTGAAAATCCAGACCAAATTAAGTACACCTGTTACTCCTCTGTAGCACCGTGTATGTTTTCTTCGGAATACTCAATGCACATTATAGTTGAACATTCAGTATTTGTTTTCTCCACAGTGTTGGAGAAACACATTGAGGTTTCATATAGACAGCTACAATGTCTTTCCTCTCTCCCCATGCATCTATGTTCACACAGTTGCTGCAACACAGTAAGCATAAATGCTTAGTTGAAATGAAACAATTAATACATGAATGGCTAGTTGAATGAAGCTTTTGCTGTGTCACGAATGACTGGCTCTGGTAGCTTTGAGTCCTGACCACTGATCTGTTGAATGTTTCATCCTGATTCAAGTGACTGAATGTCTGTGTCAGATTTTGCTATAACTCTGACAGGCCAGGTTCTCCACAATTATGCCCCTGTCTCCACACTGATGAATTCAGATTGTCAACTAGAATCACAGCATAGTTATTAAAAGTTTTGTGAACACTGTCTTTTGTATAAATCCCCCTAATGTCTTTGCCTGATTCGAGAGTTAGAAGATCTAGAAGTCAAATATTAGTAAGGGTAGTGGTAGCAGTATTAAGACTATTAGCACTAGAAGCTATCAATATGAGATTGTTCACTACATTCTGGGTACTGCCCTTGAAGATCTACAAATATTAAGCCAATTAATCATTAGCAGAATACCCCTATGAAGTTATTTTTAAATCTATATTTTACAGACAACATAACTGGGGCACATAAAGGTTAAACAAAAACACAAAATCATAAAAACCCTCTTAATACTCTTCCTTCTTTTAGGTAAATGCTCTGTTAAGGACAGATGAAAGGTTCTTTGAGAATAAAACGACTCATACATATGCTTCTTACAAGAGACCCACTTCAGACTGAAGGATACAAAGGGACTTAAAATAAGTGATGAAAAAAGATATTTCATGCAAATGAAGACAAAAAGACTTCCGCCAAGATGGAGGCATAGGTGGAAGCACTGCGCTTTCTTGCACAACCAAGTTTAAAAACAATAAAGTTTTAGCAACAAAAATGCAGCCAAACCACAGAAAATTGAACTACATGGAAGTCTGCCAACAGCGAACCCTTCAGCCAAACTGGTAAGAGGGGCAGAGCCAGCAGCAGAGTAGGGTCGGGCAGGAAAGATCCACTGGACCGACCCAGGCCCACGACCCAGGTGCACCAGCAGCCATGGGCAGATCCCAGGTGTGGAGAAGCAGGCAGACCCACTAAGCATGCAAGGCATTGGACCCACTGAGGGCACAAGGTGGTGGACCCACTGAGGGCTGATGGCGCGCAGATAAACTGCTGAAGGAGCTAGCAGTGAGCCAGACCACGCAGGCCCCAGTAGCAGGAAGTGGCAGAGGGAACCGCCATTGTCCCTCTCTGACCCCACCCCCACAAACCAGTGACCTGGGTTCCCCCCCCCCCCGTGAACAACTAAGGCTCTGCTCCTCATATGTAACAGTCATGAACAGACCAAAACATGGCTCAAGAACAACTCAGAGCCCCAAAGCCAATAAATCTAAGCAATGAAGAAACAGCCAAACTTTCAGATGCACAGTTCAAAACACTGGTGATCAGGATGCTCACAGAACTGGTTGATTTTAGTCACAAATTAGAGGAACATATGAAGGCAAAACTAATTGAAATGAAGGGAAATGCACAGAAAACCAATAGTAATGGAAAGGAAACTGGGACTCAAATCAAAGGAGTGGACCAGAAGGAAGAAAAAAATGACCAAACAGAAAAGAATGAAGAAACAAGAATTCAACAAAAGGAGGAGAGGCTTAGGACCCTTCAGGACATCTTTAAACATTCCAACATCCAAATTATAGGGGTACCAGAAGGGGAAGAGGAAGAGCAACAAGTGGAAAACTTATTTGAACAAATAATAAATGAGAACTTCCCCAATCTGGCAAAGGAAATAGACCTCCAGGAAATCCAGGAAGCTCAGAGAGTCCCAAAGAAGTTGGACCCAAGAAGAAACACACCAAGGCACATCATAATTACATTAGCCAAGATTAAAATGAAGGAGAGAATCCTAGAAGCAGCAAGAGCTAAGGGGACAGTCACCTACAAAGGAGTTCCCATAGACTGTCAGCTGATTTCTCAAAAGACATCTTACAGGCAAGAAGCAGCTGGAAAGAAGTATTCCAAGTCATGAAATCCAAAGACCTACAACCAAGATTGCTCTATCCAGCAAAGCTTCCACTTAGAATGGAAGGGCAGATAAAGTGCTTCTCAGATAAGATTAAATTCAAGGAGTTCATCATCACCAAGCCCTTATTATATGAAATGTTAAAGGGACATACCTAAGAAAAAGAAGATTAAAAAAGATGAACAGTGAAAGGACAGCAAACTCATAGTTATTAAGAACCACACCTAACACAAAAGCAAAATAAGAGGAAAGCTAGATCAGGAGCAGAACCACAGAAATTAAGATCACATGGAGGGTTAGCAAAGGGGAGTGAAAGAAAGAGAAGGGGAGAGAAGGTACAGAAAATAAGTAGCATAGATGGTAGGTAGAAAATAGATAGGGGAGGGCAAGAATAATATGGGAAATATAGAGTCTACAGAACTTGAGACACGTGGTCACAAACTAAAGGGGGTATGGTGGGGGAAGGGGTGTGCAGGGTGGAGGGGAATGAAGGGGGAAATTGAACAACTGTAATGGCATAATTAATAAAATATATTTAAAAAAAAGAAAGCTGGGCTACCAAAACTTACATGAGAGAACATAGACTTTAAAACAAAGGCTATAACAAGAGACAAAGAAAGATATTTCATGATGATATAGTGAAAAATCAAACAAGAGAATAAAACCCTAGTAAACATTTATGAACCCAACATTGGAGACCCTAAATATATAAATCAAACATTGACAAACATAAAAATAGAGCTCAACAATAACACTGTCATAGAAGGATGCTTTAACACTATTGGTATCAATGGATATATCACCTAGACAGGAAATCAACAAGAAAACAGCAATCTTAAACGACACATTAGACCAGATGAACTTAATTGGCATTCTTAGGACATTTCATGTCATAGCAGCAGAATACACATTCTTTTCCAGTGCACATGGTATATTTTCTTTTTTTGAAAAAATATTTTATGTCTTTTTAGAGAAAGGAAGGGAGGGAGAAAGAGAGGGAGAGAAACATTGATGTGTGAAAAAAACATTGAGCAGCTGTCTCTTGCATGCACCTCAGCTAGGACCAGGTATGGAACCCAAGTATGTGTTGACCAGAATTCATACCAGTGACTTTATGCTTTGTGGGTCAATGCCCAACCAACTGATCCACACTGGTCAGGGTGTACATGGTATATTTTCCAGGACAGACGACATGTTAAGCTATAAAACAAGTCTCAGTAAATTTAAGATTGAAATCATATCATGCACCTTCTCTGATCACAATGGTATGAAAACTAGAAATCACAAAAAGAAACCTGAGCAACATACACACATGTGGAAGCTAAGTAACATGCTACTACACAATGAATGGATTAACTATGAGATCAAGGAAGAAATAAAAGAATACCGTGAGACAAATGAAAATGAAACCACAACAATCCAAAAGTCAGAGACACAGCAGTTCTAACAGTTTAATGCATAGCAATAAAGGTCTACCTCAAGAAAGAAGAAAAATCTCAAATGAACAATCTAAACTTACATCTCAAGGAACTAAAAAAAGAACAACAATGTCCAAATTGAGTAGAAGGAAAGATATAATAAAGATTAGAATAAAAATAAGAAAATTGAGTCTAAAATAACAATAAGCAGAAATCAGAGGCATTTTTGTACACCAACAATGAAATACCAGAAACAGAAATTAGGGGAAAATTCCATTTGCTATAGCAATAAGAAAAATAAAGTACCTAGGAATAAACCTAGTTTTAATTTGCATCTCTCTGATAGCTAGAGATATTGAGCATATTTTCATGGACCAAGGATGTAAAAAAACTATACTCAGAAAACTACACAACACTGAAGAAAGAAATTAAGGAAGACACAAACAAATGGAAGTATGTACCATGTTCATGGATTAGAAGAATTAACATCATCAAAATGTCCATACTACCCAAAGGAATTTATAGATTCAATGCAATCCCTATTAAAGTACCAATGACATATTTCACAGATATAGAACAAACATTTCAAAAACTTATATGGAACCATAAGTTACTCCAAATACTAAGCAGGAGGGATCACAATAACTGATACCAAATTGTATTACAAGGCCAAATTGTATGGTACTGTCATAAAAACAGACACACAAGCCAATGGAGGAGAATGGAGAGCTCAGAAATTAACCCAAGTCTCTATGGTCAAGTCATATTTGACAAAGGGGACAGAAGCATAAAATGGAGTAAAAATAGCCTCTTCAACAAATGGTGTTGGAAGATCTGGATGCTAAATGCAAAAAAATGAAACTTGACCTCCAATTTGCACCATACACAAAAATAAATTCAAGGCAGATAAAAGACTTAAATACAAGTTGTGATACCATAAAGTCCTAGAGGAAAATATAGGCAGGAAAATCTCAGATATTCCGCACAGTAATGTGTTCACTGATATGTCCCTTAGAGCAAGGGACATAAAGGAAAGAATAAACAAATGGGCCTTCCTCAAATTAAAGAGCTTCTGATCTATTCATTTACTGATGGGCACCTAGGTTGCCTCCAACTCTTGGCTATTGTAAATTGTGCTGCTATGAACATTGGTGTGCATACGTTCTTTTGAATTGGTGTTTCAGGGTTCTTAGGATATAATCTTAGCAGTGGAATTGCTGGGTCAAAAGGCATGTTAGTTTTTAGTTCTCTTAGAAAATTCAATACTGTTTTCCATAATGGTTGTACCAGTCTGCAATCCCACCAACAGTGAACTGGGGTCCCCTTTTCCCCACAGCCTCTCCAACATTTGTCTGTTGCTTTGTTTATGATGGCCATTCTGACCGGCGTAAAGTGGTATCTCATTGTAGTTTTAATTTGCATCTCTCTGATAGCTAGCGATATTGAGCATATTTTCATGGATCAAAAAACTATGGTACATTTACACAATGGAATTCTATGAAGCAGAAAGAAAGAAGGAGCTACTACCCTTTGCAACAGCATGTATGGAACTGGAAAGCATTATGCTGAGTGAAATAAGTCAGGCGGTGAAAGACAAATACCATTTGATCTCACCATTAACAGGAAGATAAACAACAAAACAAATAAGCAAGCAAAATATAACCAAAGACACTGAAATACAGAACAGGGTGACAGGGACCAGAGGGTAGATGGGAGAGAATTTCAGGGGAAAAGGGGAATGATTCACAGGAACAAGTATAAAGGACACCTGGACAAAAACTAAGATGGGGAGGGGGAAATCGGAGGGAGGTGGGGAGCACTGGGGGGTGGGCTGGGATGGGAGTAAGAAAGAAAACTGTACTTGAACAATAAATAAATAAATAAATAAACAAACAAACAAACAAATAAATAAATACTTCTGCATGGCTAAAGAAAACAAAGGAAAAGGGAACCAACCATATGAGAAAATACATTTGCCCATGAAACTTTGGACAAGGGTTTCATCTCCAAAATATGTAAAGAACTCACAGGACCCCACATAAGAAAGACAAACAATCCAATTAGAAAATGGGCAAAGGACCCAAACAGACACTTCTCCAAGGAGGACATATAGAGGGCCCAGAGACATATGAAAAGATACTCAGCATCACTAGCCATCAGAAAGATGCAAATTAAAACCACAATGAGATACCATTTCACACTGGTGAAAATACCCATCATAACCAAATCAACAAACAAGTGTGGGAGAGGTTGTAGAGAAAAGGAAACCCTAGTGCACTGTTGGTGGGAACACAGACTGGTGCAGCCACTATGGAAAACATCATGGAATTTCCTCAGAAAACCAAAAATGGAACTGCCTTTTGAACTGGGCAATACCACTGCTAGGATTATACCCTAAGCATCCTGAAACACCAATTCAAAGAACCTATGCACCCCAATATTCAGTGCTCCATTATTTACCCCAATATCAGTGGTGAAGTGTGGGAACAGCCTAAGTCCCCATCAGTAAGTGAGTGGATAAAAAACTGTGGTACATTTACACAATTGAATACTATGCAGCAGAAAGAAAAAAGGAGCTCCTACCCTTCGCAACAGTGTGGATGGAACAGGACAGCATTATGTTAAGTCAAATAAGCCAGGCAGCAAAAGACAAATACCATATGATCTCACCTTTAAGTGGAACCTAATCAATAAAACAAACAAGCAAGCAAAATATAACCAGAGATATTGAAATTAAGAACAATCTGACAGTAACTAGAAGGGAGGTGGGAAGGAATAAGGGTTTTCAGGAACAACTATAAAGGACACATGGACAAAACCAAGCAGGGGGGTGGAAGCAGCGGAAGGAGTGGTGGGAGGTAAATGCAGACAAGTGTACTTGAATGACAATAAAATTTAAAAATAAAATAATAGGAAAAACATCAATGCAATCAAGAGCTACTTTGCTGAATAAACAAAGTTGATAAAACTTTATCCAGACTCATGGAGGGAAAAAAATATAAGGGCCAAATAAATAAAATCAGAAATAAGAGGATAAGTGACAACCAATACCAGAGAAACACAAAATTATTTTAAAATTATGAACAATTATACCCCAACAAATTGGACAATCTGGAAGGAATAAATGAAATCCTAGAAACACAGAATCCCACAAAGCTGCATCAGGTAGACAAATAAAATCTGAATAGACTAACTACTCACAAAGGAAAATCAGTAATTCAAAAACTCAAACAAAGTCCTAAAGATGGCTTCACAGGTAAATTTTACCAAACATGTGAAGAAGAATTAATACCTATTCTCAAACTGTTCCAAAAAACTGAAGAGGATGGATGGTTTACAAACTCATTTTATGAGGCCAGCATTTTATGAGGCAGTGACATCACTCTTAGTAATTTTTTTTGGAATATCTCTCCTTCAGCAGGGGAAAATAAACAAACAAACAAACAAACAAATAAATAAATAAATAAATGGACTACATCAAACAAAAAGTTTTTGCACATCAAAGGAAACCATCAATAAAACAACAAGATAACCTACTGAATGGGATACATTTGCCAATGTTATACCAAATAAGGGGCTAATATTCCAAATATATAAGAAACTCATAATAGCACATAATAAAAAACAACCCAATCTGATTAAAAAATGGGCAGAGACTCTAAATGGACACTTCTCCAGGGGGGACATACAGATGGCCAATAGCAACATGAAAAGATGCTCAATGTTACTAATCATCAAACAAATGCAAATTAAAACATAATGAGATAGCACCACACTCCTGTTACAATGCCTACCTTTAAAAAATACAACAAACAAGAAGTTTTTATGAGAATGTGGAGGGAAGGGAACACTTCTGCACTGTTAGGGGCATTCTAAATTGGTACAGTCACTATAGAAGATGGTATGGAGGTTCCTCAAATACTTAAAATGGAACTCCACATGATCCAGCAATTCTACTTCAGGGTATTTATCTGAAGAAATGCAAAACTAATTTGAAAATATTCCTGCACATCTATATTCACTGCATTATTTACAATAGCCAAGATATGGAAGTAAACTGTGTCCATTGACAAATGGATGAAGATGCGGTACATACATACATACATACCATAAAACAGTACTTGGCCATAAAAAAGTGAAATCTTGCTATTTGCAACAACATGGATGGACCTAGAGGGTATTAGGCTAAGTGAAATAAGTTGGCTAGACAAAGACAAATACTATGACTTCACTTATATGCAGAATGTAAAATATAAAATAAATGAATGAAATAGAAACAAACTCATTCTGGCCAAGATGGACATGAGGGAGATACACTTTGCCTCCTCATACAACCAAAAGAAGGGTAACAACAAATTAAAAAACAAAAGAAGAGAACTACCAGAATATCAAACAATATGGAAGTCCAAAAACCAAGAAGTTAAAGAAGAAACATTCATCCAGACGAGTAGGATGGATGGAGACCAGCGGCTAGCATGGAGAGGCAGCCACTGAAGGGCTGGGAAGGCAAGGCAGCAATGGCTGCTGTACCAGGTGCTCCCACATTTTTGTGTGGATAACCAGGAGGAACAACTGGAGAACAACACAGAACAGGTAGCCAAGGCAGCACAGGAAAAGAAAGCCTCAAAACTTCTGACTGTACAATTAATATTCGACAAAGGGGGCAGTAACATAAAATGGAGTAAAGATAGCCTCTTCAACAAATGGTGTTGGGAGAACTGGACAGCTACGCGCAAAAAAAATGAAACTTGAGCACAGACTTACACCATACACCAAAATAAATTCAAGGTGGATAAAAGACTTAAATGTAAGCCGTAACACCATTAAAGTCCTAGAGGAGAACATCAGCAAGAAAATCTCAGATATTTCACGCAGCAACATTTTTACCAATATGTCCCCTAGAGCAAGGAATATAAAGGAGAGAATAAACAAATGGGATCTCATCAAAATAAAAAGCTTCTGCGTGGCTAAAGAAAACAGTATTAAATTAAAAAGACAACCAACTGTATGGGAAAACATATTTGCCAATGATACCTCAGACAAAGGTTTAATCTCCAAAATATACAAAGAACTTACATGACTCCACTCTAAGAAGACACCCAACCCAGTTAAAAAATGGGAAAAGGAGTTGAACAGACACTTCTCCAAGGAGGACATACAGAACATTCAGAGACACATGAAGAGATGCTCAATATCATCAGCTATCAGAGAGATGCAAATTAAAACCACAATGAGATACCACTTTACACCAGTCAGGATGGCTATCATAAACAAAGCAACAAACAACAAATGTTGGAGAGGTTGTGGGGAAAAGGGGTCCTTAGTCCACTGTTGGTGGGATTGCAGACTGGTACAACCATTATGGAAAACAGTATGGAATTTTCTCAGAAAAATAAAAATCGACCTGCCTTTTGACCCAGAAATTCCACTGCTGGGATAATATCCTAAGAATCCTAAAACATCAATTTCAAAGAACCTATGCACCACAATGTTCATAGCAGCACAATTTACAATAGCCAAGAGTTGGAGGCAACCTAGGTGCCCATCAGTAAATGAATGGATCAAAAAATTGTGGTACATATACACAATGGAATTCTATGCTGCAGAGAGAAAGAAGGAGCTACTACCTTTTGCAACAACATGGATGGAACTGGAAAGCATTATGCTGAGTGAAATAGGCCAGGTGCTGAAAGACAAATACCATATGATCTCACCTTTAACAGGAAGCTAAACAACAAAACAAACAAGCAAGCAGAAAAAAACAAAAACAAAGACACTGAAATAGAGAACAAGGGGACAGTGACCAGAGGGGAGAAGGAAGGGAAGTTAAGGGGAAAAAGAGGGAGGGATTTGGAGGAACAAATAGGAAAGACACAGGGACGAGAACTAAGGGGGGTGGAAATGGGAGGGAGGTGGGGAGCAAGAGGCGAGGGAGGCTGGGATGGGAGAAATAGACAAAAAACTGTACTTGAAAAATAACTAAATAAAATTAATTTAAAAAAAAAACAAAAAAAAACAACTTCTGACTGTAAATACCTATGGGGATTGAGGTAGCAGGAGAGACTCCCAGCCTCACAGGAGAGTTAGTTGGAGAGATCTGCTAGAATGGACTTGAACATACACAAAAACACCCACCCAAGAATCAGCACCAGAAGGGCTTAACTGGCTTGTAGGTAGGCAGGGAAGTGACTGAAAGCTGGCTGAGAGCTGAGCAAGTGGCACTGTTCCCTCTCGGACCCCTCCCCCACATAAAATGCTACAACACAGCAACTGTTGGTTGCCCCACCTTGGTGAATACCTAAGGCTCAGCGCCTTAAAATGTACCAGTTGCACTGAGACAAAGAAATATGGCCCAAATGAAAGAACAGATGAAAGCTCCAAAAACAGAACTAAGCAATGAAGAGATAGTCAATCTATCAGATGCAAAGTTCAAAAGACTGATAATCAGGATGCTTACAGAAATGCTTGAGTATGGTTGCAAAATGGAGGAACAAGTAAAAGCTATGCAAAGTAAAATAAAGAAAAATACATGGGGAACAAGCAGTGAAGAGAAGGAAACTGGGACTCAAATCTATGATGTGAAACAGAAGGAGGAAATAAACATTTCAGAACAGAATGAAGAAACGAGAATTCAAAAAAATGAGGAAAGGCTTAGAGACCTCCAGGACAACTTTAAACATTCCAATATCTGAATCACAGGGGTGCCAGAGGGAGAAGAGGAAGAGTAAGAAGTTGAAAACTTATTTTAAAAAATAATGAAGGAGAACTTCCCCAATCTGGTGAAGGAAATAGACTTCCAGAAAGTCCAGGAAGCTCAGAGAGTCCCAAAGAATTTGGACCCAAGGAAGCACACACCAAGGCACATCATAATTACATTACCCAAGATTAAAATGAAAGAGGGAATCTTCAAAGCAGCAAGAGAAAAGCAGAGAGTTACCTACAGAAGAGTTCCCATAAGACTATCAGCTGATTTCTCAAAAGAAACCTTACAGGAAAGAAAGGGCTGGAAAGAAGTATTTGAAGTCATGAAAGACAAGGACCTACATCCAAGATTACTCTACCCAGCAAAGCTATCATTTAGAATGGAAGGGCAGATAAAGTGCTTTCCAGATAAGGTCGAGTTAAAGGAGTTCATCACCACCAAGCCCTTATTATATGAAATGTTAAAGGGACATATCTAAGAAAAAAGATGATCAAAACCATGAACAATAAAAGGACAACAAACTCACAACTATCAATGACTGAACCTAAAAGAAAAACAAAAACTAAGCAAAAAAGTAAAACAGGAACAGAATCACAGAAATGGATATCACATGGAGGGTTATCAGTGGGGAGGGGAATGAGGGAGAATGGGGAAAAGGAACATGGAATGAGAAGCATAAATGGAAGGAGGAGGTTAAGAGCACAAAATAGACAAGAGGAGGTTAAGAATGATATAGGAAAGGGAGAATCCAAGGAACTTATATGTACAACCCATGGATATGAGCTAAAGTGGGGAATGCTGGTAGGAGGGGTGGTGCAGAGTGGAGGGGAATAAAGGGGAGAATAAATGGGAAAACAGTAATAGCATAATCAATAAAATATGTCAAAATAAAAGAAATAAACTCATAGATATGGAGCACAAACTGGTGGATGCCAAATAAAATTGGAGTTAGGGGGTAATGTGGAATCCAACCAGCAGTGTCCATGGTATTGTGTATGCGATGAACAAATTCACACGGACTGCAGAAGTCCTGTGGAAAAAAGGGATGATATGGTCACGCTCTGAGTGAGAAAGCAGCCCAACCCTTGCCTGGACAGGCTTTTATTGCTTTTCTGGGAGCATTACATCAAAGAAGGTTCTCATTCATTATGCTCAGGTTTACTTTAGGTGATTACTTTTACAGATAACAAAGAAAAGGATGTTGCAAATGCCAGGGGAAAAGCAGTCAGACTGGTTACACTCCATCCTTGGGAGGTGTAGTACAGACTAAAGTCAAGTCTGTACAGACTTTAGTACAGACTTTACTTTAAAGACATGCATTAAATATTTCCTGCCGTAATTCAGGGTGAGGGAGTTTTAGCAAAAGCAAGCCTCAAAGCAGCCTAGGTACAATGCAGGCCTGATTCCCCATGGGAATGCTGATCTGTGGGCCTGGCTCCTGTGTGTCACCCTGTGCCTGTTGGTTTTCCAAATCAGGGTTGAGGTACATTCACCATTACCACATGGACCAGTTCCCTATGAGGGGAAGGGTAAAAAAATGTAAAAGGATGAAGAATTACAAATTGTTGGTTATACAACTGTCATAGGAATTAAGATACAGCCTAGGGGAGATAGTCAATAATTTTGTAATAAATGCATGGTGTCACATGGGTACTAGACTTATTGGGGTGATCACTTCATAAATTATATAATTGTCTAGTCACTATGATATATACTTGCAACTAATTTAATGCTGTATATCAGTTATAATTGGAAAATAAAAATAAAATACTTGAGATATGTTTTTTAAAAGTAGTTTAGGAAAACTCAGAAATTTTTGGCTTTGATTATTCAGTAAATGTGAGTGGAATGTCATTTATTAGCTGAGTAAAAGTGATGTTCATGTTATCCATTACTGCATAACAAGTCACTTAAAACTCAGTGGCTTAAAACAAACTGATTATTTTGTATTCCATTATTTTGCGGTCAGAAATTCAGGTTGGGCTTGGCTCAATATTTCTTCTGTTCTACATAGCATTAATAGGAGTCACTTAGTGATACTCAGGTGACATCTGGGCATATGTGTAGAATCCAAGACACTCAGAAGCCTGGCACCTTGGGACAGTTTGAAAGCCTCTCCTTCCCCATGAAGTCTTAGTCCTTCCACAGAGTCTTATCAGCAGAGCAGTTGAATTTCTTACATAATTGCTTAGATTCCAATAGCAGGTATCCTGAGAAACTAAAAAAGGAAGCTGCAGTGTTTCCTGTGAGCTAGGCTCAGGAGGCCCAGAACATCATTTTCACACTCTTCTATTGGTAAAACAAACCACTAAAGCCCAATCAGATTCCAGACAAAGGGAGGGAAATTAGACCACAAATTTCAGTGAGAGAGAGAAGTAGCAGACTTTGCAACCATCTCCAATGTACTATAATCCCTCTGACCACAATTATTTATATACAGACTTAAATTATTTCAATGCATTGAAATGCAGACTGCATTCTTTACAAATTGAATATCTGTGGCAACCCTGTGTTGAGCAAGTCTGTTGGCACCATTTTACCCATAGCATATGCTCCCATTGTATCTGTGACATTTTAGTAATTCTCACATTTCAGACTCTTCTATTATTATTATATTGATATGACAATCAGTGCTTTGTGATCTTTGATATTACTACTGTAATTGTTCTGAGGTACTATGAACCATGGCCACATAAGGTGGTGAATTTAATTGATAAATGTGTGTGTGTTCTACTAATCAGCTATTAAATCATACTCAATGGTGAAAATCTGAAAGCTTTTCTTCTAAGATCAGGAATAAGTCAAGGATGCTCACTCTTGCCCCTTCTATTTATCATGGTCCTAGAAGTTCTATACAGAACAATTATGCAAGATAAATAATTAAAAAGGCATATAAATAGTAAAGAATAATGTAAAATTGTCTCTGTTTTTAGATGATATGTTCTATATAGAGAAAATCCTAAAGAATCCATAAAAAAACTATTAGAATAAATGAATTCAGTGAACTTGCAGAATACAAAATCCACATACAAAAATCATTTGCATTTGTAGGTACTAAAAGCTATGAAATCTTACAAAAAGAGTGCATACTGTATAATTCTATATTTATATGAAACTGCAAAACTACAACGGGCGCCTCCATATGTGGGAGGTGGGGCTAATTGGGGCAGGTTATGGGGGAAGTCCCTGGGCCGAAGTTAATATTCTATATGAAGAGGAGTACCTGGTTACATGTGTTGAAGCATTGGCTAATACGCAGTGCCATACACTTAAGAATTGCATGTTTCACTACATTTGAAAATATTTTATATTTAATCCTCAACCAGGGATATGTTTTTTTTGTTGATTTGAGAGAGACACGGAGAGATAGAGATAGACAGATCAATCACTGAGAGAGAAAAGCATCAACTGGCTGCCTACTGTATGTGCCCTTACTGCAGACTGACTACAACCTAGGTATGTACCCTAACCAGGAGTTGAACCTACAAACTTTTGGTACACAGGATGATGCTTCGACCAACTAAGTCACCCAGCCAGAGTTTATTTCACTTTATTTAAATTTCCATTACACTGCATAGAATGAAACATAAGAAGTACTAAACTCTTGTTATTGATATGTGTGCAAAAGTAGTTATAAGAAAGTGTACTTCTGGCTGCAATGTCCTTTAACATTTACCATAAAATAAGACAGATTAATAAGTAGATAAAAGTACATAGGTATATGTGATAAAATACAGTGAAATCTTAATGGGTGACACAATGTAATTTTCTAAAACGATGACAGCAATAATTCCAGTCCCACACACTGTTCCAGAACTTTCTCACTGTCTCATCAAGAGTTGTAATCTCACTTGGTTGGTTGGGCAGCGCCCCACAAAGTGAAAAGTTGCTGGCATGATTCCAGGTGAGGGCACAAGCTTGGGCTGAGGTTCAGGCTGAGGCTGGGGCATGTACAGGAAGCAACTGATCAGTGTTTCTCTCATACATCGATGTTTCTCTCCCTCTCTTCCTCCTTTTTCCTTCTTTCTAAACAATAAATACCTAATAAAGAAATTTCAAAAAGAGTTGAAATCTATTTCCATCTCCTAGAACCTACACGGGACATGAAGGCTCTCTGAGTGAAAAGGACGAGGGAGAACATGAAAGCTGACACAGGATCCACATGGCTCTCATGGAATGTCCACCCAAAAAACCCAGCCACTGCGCACATGCAGAAAGGCTGAATCCCCATCTAAGGTCTCAGTCAATAGCCACCATCAAAACCCAGATAAGCACAGACAAGATATGCAGTGTCTCTGTTATCTCTATTGAGTCCTATCTACATGAATTTACTTGCTTGAGTCTAGTAAGTTTTGCCATCATTTATTACTCAAGAGTAGATCATCAGAACAATCTAGGTAGTGGACATATTGTTGTTAATGGTCTAATTTTTTTCAGCATGGCTTTATGTTTTCAAAATTTCATAAAATACTAGAAAACATTTTTGAGTGGCACTGCAGTAAATGGAGATATCAATCACCATGGATTTTTCTGTTCAGCAAGACCTTCTAAGAAGAGTTACTTCATGAGAAAGCAGCAACAGCAATTGTTCTATGTGTTCATATTCTTTTCTACCTTTCTTCTGACAAATTCCCTGGGCAACAGCAATCAGTTTGACAGGTCCTCTCTCCCTTGCCCTGTATACAGGACAGAGACCTATGGGGCTTGGCAAAAGTTCAGAACTATAAAAATAGAGCATTGAGTAGGAACTAAAATAAACCTGAAGGAATCATCCACACTTCAAACTGTACTTGAGCAAGTAGAGTTTCAATTACTTGGTTTGATCTTTCAGATAAATAAGAACAAACTTGACTGAATAATTGTGATACTACATCAGAATAAAAACATTATTTTGTGAAGTTCCAAGTCCATAAAGGACAATCTTCCTGGTATCCCATGGAGAGGAAGAAACTCCAAGCGGTGGCAAGGGTAATGGTCTCAGGTGACCACAAAATTCTCATTGGGTGTTACAGAAAACTCAGCTCCAGACATAAAGAACAGAGGAGTTTTACCCTATTGTCATAAGAAACCCCGTAAGTTCAGAGTGAATGCATCAGCATTCACAATAGAGTAAATGCATCACAGGGATTCTAAGGGCAAAATGGCTTAAACACTTATGCCTAGGTATTACAGAAAGAACTGTAGAACACTGTGCATAAGCAATGAGTTCCTCATATAGCTTGACGTTTTTTTCTTTTTAAAAAATTACAAGTGACTTCTCTTGTCATAAGGTGGGAAGTTCATTTTATATTTCTACTTAACCATGAACATTGTGTTCTGTCCACGAATAACCAAGGTGCTGTGGGTGTTAATCAACAGTTAAAAGGTACTGAAAATACTAAGAGTACAGTTGAACTGAAGATGAATGTTATTGCTTTTCTATTCCTGGCACAATCAGCACAGTGATAATAGCAATGAGGAGGTCAGAAATCTGAAAACTGAGGATAGGACTGCAAACGCTAGACCAGAGCACAGTGTGCCAAGAGGGATTGACTTCACACAGCCAACCAGACAGAAGAGCTGATACACAGTGTTACAGGCAACTGTGAGCAGGTAAGTACTGCTGAGCCATGTGATATTTTAGCAAATGGAAATAGAATTAGCAGACACTGGGCACTTATAATCTGGTAGGTCTACATGCACAGCATTGTAAACCTGCAAGGAGATATATGTAAGTCCATGTTACACAGGAGAAGACCAGATTATTGGGGAAATTAAATTACTGTATGTAATTTGTACATAATAGAAGAAGGGCTTTGATTGGAACCCAGGCCCCTTTATTCCTGCTCAATTCCCATTACTAAATAATTCCTGGTCTAATCTCAAGGCTTATTAGGTGATTTCATTGTATCAGCAGAATTAAGCAGGAAAGAGTAAAGAAAACCATGTATTCCATCCTTCTGCAATTTCCATATTTCCCTCATTATTTAATTGTAAACTTCACTCTACACCATTAGCAACTTGATTCTTTGTGTCTCTGCACATCCTCCTCTGATTTTCCATTGATCACTCACTATGTCTTCAAAATTATGCACTTGTGATTTATAAAACAACAAGCATCCCTTTTGTGGATCTAATACACCCTCACTGAGAGAACTCAGAAGAAATATATACATATACATAACACATATACATATACAAATATATGAACTTAGAAGTCTATATATAACCAGAACATATGTGAGCCTTATGAACCTACAATTTACACAAATTTTGTTAAATTTTCTATCACAATGCATACCTCAAATTTAAGATAATGTACTCCTTTATTTTCCTACCCTGTGGCCAACTGTGATCTGAAAATATTAAACAGAAAATTCCAGAAATAAAAAAAATTTTATCATAAATTGTGGGCCATCCTGAGTAGCATGAGGAATCTCATACCACCCTACTGTGCCAGCCCAGGAGGTGAATCATCCCTTTATCCAGCAATTCTACACTGTGTATGTGCTATACCCCACCCCTAGTCACTTAGTACCTGTCTTGGTTATCAGATCAACTGTCACAGCACCATAGTTCTTGTGTTCAATTAATCTACATATTGGCCCAAAGCACAAAACAGTGATGTTAGCAATTCAAATATGCGAAAGAGAAGCCAAAAAGTGCCTCCTTTATATGAAAAAAGAATGTCTGTATGTATAGGAAAAAAAACTATATCGAGAGTTCAGTAGTATCTGCAGGTTCAGGCATCACTGGAGGTCTTGGCACATAGACCCATGCCTAAGGAAGTACTATATCTCTACTGAAAATTGCAGAAAACCTGACTCAAAGCTGACCTTTATTCTGACTGGGTTAAAAGAAAGTGGAATGTACTTTTCCAAAGACTAGGTAATAAACATTCCCATTCTCCACCTTTTTACATTGTCCCATGAGCTGAAAAGAAGTGTAGCCACCAGAAAAAATCCTCCAGCACAGTCTGATGGAGAATGATGACTGACGTAATGGTCCCAGGGGTTCCCAAGCTGGTCACGGTTCTGATATATCTCTTGGAAGGTAGACTGGTTTATGGTGCCCCCTGTTCAGGGTTTTGATGTAGTAATTGGACAGGAGAGTCTGCAAGGTGGACTAATATCAAGAAGTAGCCTGAAGTTCCTGTAGGTCTCACTGATATTTGAAGAAACCAGACATGCTAAGTCCCCTAGATCTCTCTGCAAAGGGGGGGGGGCACAAATAAACTAAAAACAGGTTTTTCAGGGAAAGAAAGCAATTATTTCTCTTGCAATTATGGAAGTGTATAGTCCAAGGAGGGCTGAGCCAGAAACATCTCCCTCAAACTCTGTCCCCCTCAGAGGGACTAGAAGTAATGGGAATGATGTCATATTAACATATTCTCAATCACCAGTTCCCTTGAGTATTTTGAGGAAAGTAGGGCTTATTATCAAACAAATGGAAAAGGAAGTTAACAGAATCACAGTGACAGATTCAAAACTGAGGGCTGTTCTTTTCTCTTCTTGGAAAGACCTGCCAGAATTTGTAATGGATGTGAATAAAAGTATATAAAGTACAGAAGACTGCCCTGGTGACCCAAATGTACTCCTTGCTATAGGGGCAGTTATGCCAATCAAGTGTTATTTGATGCTACAGAGAATGAAGTATGTTGTTTAGACTAGAAAATGAGTCATTAGTGCCTTGTTCCAAGGAACCCACTCTGAGAATAGTTGAGGGGGTTCTCTCTTTTCTTGGAGGGGGATACACTTTGTTCATTAAGCATGTGTTAAGTATTGATACACAGTTGTCACACTGCTAGGTGATATGGCTATAACTTCATGGTTATTGAAATGTATTGAAGGAGATGGCCAACAACCTTTAGCACATATCCAAATTAAATAAATGCTAAAGAGAGAACACAATACAAATGAAAAGAGTTGGTCAGTGCACCTAAGAAACAACCAAGTGAGCTTCCTGGGGAAGATGGAACCCCATGTATTTGTTGAACTCTCCTCACACAAATGCGTGTATTTACCAGGTTATGCTGCAAGTATGTGGACAAAATGGTACAGGAGCTCTTACCTTTGTTTCATTCTTTTGGTGGAATTTTTCTCTATCTGAGTGGGAGAGGTAATATGTCTTATTCCATGTTACATTCCCCATATGTGGGATAGACTAAGACATCATAGACATTAAATATTTGTGGAATTAATGCATGAGCCTTGGGTACTCAATTAAGCAAACTACCTGAGTTTCAATGTTTGTAACATCAGGATTGAAATACTTAATATGCAGAGTTATTGGGGAAATTCAGTGAGAAAATTCTATCAGACACACAGCATATTGACCAGCACATTGCAGAGGTTGAGTAAACACTGGTTACCTGACATAACTCCTTGTATATTTTTTGCCCAGTAATTCAATACATGAAAAAAACCCACAAATTTTTCAGCTAAAGGTATATATTTTCTTCCAGCTTTGTAGATATTAAAATGCTTTCCAGTGTGTCTCTACCATCCTTCCTCAACTGCCAACTCCACGCGCATGTCTTCTGTTTTCCTTTCCTTCCCTGACAGCAGTGCCTGAAACCAGACCACATCTGTACAGAAAGGCTCACACTCAGCAGAGGGGACGTTTTAAGAACTCATGAAAATGGCCAGAGAACTTAAGCTCTAATAAGAGCTGTGCTGCAAAGCAGCCTTTCCACCAGTATATGAGTGAGAACACATACTGGAAATTTTCCTGAAAGTTCAGAAATTAATTTCACATAGTAAACACAAACGAGCCACCTAGGACAGGGGTGGTCTCTCTGTAACCATTTTGCCTTCAAGATCTGCATGAATGGGAGATAGTTATTGAACATTTCCAGCCTCCTCATATGGTCATCGATAGAAAACCAGTACAATTTCCAAAACAGTAAATTCATCTATTAGGTCTATTCAATGACATAATTGTTAGCCAAGCAGCCACTGCTTTCTGGGAATCACCTCTGAAGACAGTGTTACTTTCCAAGAATGTTTAGAAACCATTCAAGAAGAATTTCTTATTTCTTAAATTCTCATTGATTCAGTCAACCTCATCGGGCACTTCTGTATGCCAGTTCCATAATCAGATCACACACAAACATTGTACACCTGCTAACCTCATACTCTGGGAAGTGAGAAAATAAGCATTTTTCATATTGCCTTCTTTCATGCAGATTCTGACTGCAGAGGAGGGTGATAAAGAAGTGTTAAATAAGGGTTATTCCCAGGACAGAGTTAGCCATACTTTATGACGTTTATACAGATTCTCCTACTAGAATCTCTCTTTCCTCTGAATCCTGACCTTGAATTCATCCTAGTGCATTTAATTCCCAATGCTCAGGATCACTCATGGACAGCTGTCTTGCCATTGTCCAGGGACCCATGATTTAAGCCCAGATGACGTCAGTGCTTTTTATAATCTTACCACAGGCTTGACCTCAAGGATATCTGCCTGCATCTCTGGGAGAGTGACTGAGCCCACTACATGATGGGCAACCATACCACAGTGAGCACATTCCTGCTGTGGGGATTTTCCAGTTTCCCAGACCTGCAGAATCTCCTCTTTGTGATAATTTTCTTCTCCCATGTGACCATATTAGCTGCAAATGTGTCCATAATGGTGGCCATCAAGCTCAGCCACAACCTTCACACCCCAATGTACTTTCTCCTCTCTGGCCTGTCCTTTTCAGAAACCTGTACCACTATGGTGGTCATCCCCCGAATGCTAGTGGACTTGCTATCAGACAGCAAGACCATTTCCCTTCCTGAGTGTGCCACACAGATGTTCCTCTTCTTGAGCTTGGCGGGCAATAACTGCTTCATCATGGCTGCCATGTCCTATGACCGTTACACTGCCATTCACAACCCCCTGCACTACCCCATCCTCATGACCCACAAGATCTGCCTTCAGCTCATGATGGCCTCTTATGTCACTGGGATTGTGGTGTCTCTGTGCATTGTCCTCTTAGTATTCAACTTGTCTTTTTGTGACTCCAGCATCATCCAGCACTTTTTCTGTGACATCACACCTGTAGCCTCCCTTGCCTGTGATTACACTTTGTTTCAGAAAATGATCATTCTTGTACTTGCTTCCTTTGTGTTAGTGGGCACCTTCATTTTAATTATGATTTCCTATGTCTTCATTGTGCTCACAGTTGTGAAGATGCCCTCTGCAAGGGGGAGATATAAGGCCTTTTCTACTTGTTCCTCCCACCTCACTGTAGTGTGCATACACTATGGGTTTGCTGGCTTTGTCTATTTGAGACCCAAAGAGAGTGACTCATTTTCTGAAGATATGCTGATGGCTGTGACATATACAGTGCTGACTCCTCTGCTTAATCCCATAGTTTACAGTCTAAGAAACAAAGAAATGCAAATAGCTCTAGGGAAAGTACTAGACCATGTCAGTAGCTTTTTCCTTCAGATGGTAAGTAAAGGAGCCTTGAACACTTCTTAGAACATTTATAGAGCATGCCCTGACCAGTGTGGCTCAGCTGGTTGGGCATCATACTGCAAAGCAGAAAGTTGTCTGTCTTATTCCCAGTCAGGGTACATGCCTGGGTTACAGGCCCAGCAGGCAAGTTCCCATCTAGGGCACATGACAGGGGCAACCAATCAATGTTTCCTTCTTGCATTGATGTTTCTCTCCCCATCTTTCTCATTCCACTTCCCTCTCTCTAAAAATAAATAAAGTCTTTACAAAATTTATAGAGCATTAATAAATAAAAGTGAAGAAAGTGGAGTGCCTCTAATAAAAATGAGTACTTTTTGTACCAAGCAATTGAAGTATGTTCTAATTGTCTGATATGCCCTGGTGTCACTCCTTTCATACTACAAACTACATGTACTTTTTAAGTATTTTTCACTATTCGTGAGAGAAATGCAATTAAACTGCAACAGATATCACCTTATAACTGTCAGAATAGTTACCATCAATAAATCAATAAACACCAAGTGTTGGTGAGGATGTTGAGAAAGGGGAAAACTTGTGCACTCTTGGTGGGAACGCACATTGATTCAAATAGTGTTGAAAGCAATATCTGGAAAAATTTAAAATGGAACTGCCTATGATTGAGTGATTCCTCTTCTGGGAATTTATCCAAAGAGTCCTAGAACACTAATGCTAAAGAATATAAGCACCCCCATGTTCCCTGCAGTGTTATTTACAATCATCAAGATATGGAAGCAGCTCAAATATCCATCAGTAGACGAATGCATAAAACAACTATGAGGCATTCACACAATGGAATACTATCTGGCTATTAAAAAAAGGATGAAATGTTACCCCAACTGACAGCAAAATGGACCTGGAGGTTATTATATTAAGGGAAATAAAACGGTCAGAGAAAAACAAATATCATACGATTTCACTCATGTGGAATTGGATGAACAAACTGAACTAACAAGCAAAATAGAGACAGACTCATTCATAGAGAGTAGGCTGACATCTCTGGGGTGGTGTGGCACTGGGTGAGGGTGTGAAGCAGCTGAGCAAAAAAAAGCATAAAAAAGAAAAAACTCAAGAGCAAAAAAAAGAGAAAAAACTCATGGATGTGGACAATAGTGTGGTGACTGCTGGTAGGAGAGAGGGTGGGGCAAGATGGAAGATGGTACAGAGGGGATAAATGGTGATAAACAGAGACTTGACTTGGGGTAGTGAACATATAATACAGTGTACAGATGATGTGTTGTAGAACTGTACAACTGGAACCTGTATAATTTTCTTAACCAGTGTTACCCCAATGAATCAATAAAGAGGGAAAAAATAAAGTATTTTACAATGTTATTACACCTATATGTATATGTATGCATATACACATGCACTTACATGTGTGGAAAACATATCAAAAATGCTTTGCAACACTGTATTCTCAGTGTTGGCTTTTAAAGAGGAGAAAAATTATTCGAAAAAGAAAAACAGAAAAAATGAAAGAGAGTGAGACAGAGAGAAAAAAGGAAAGGAAAAACATCACTAATCTACTTGAAAAAGGAGAAAGTAGAAACACAAATTTAAATTGCAAAAACCACAGCTGAAGAAAACAGCATTAAAATCAAGAGAGAACCAACCATATGGGAAAATATATTTGCAAATGAGACCTCACACAAGGGTCTGATCTACAAAATATATAAAGAACTCATACTACTCCACTTCAGGAGGACAAAAAACCTAATTAAAAAAGTGGACAAAGGACCTAAACAGGCACTTCTCTAAGGAGGACATACATAGGGTCCAGAGACATATGAAAAGATGCTCAGCATCACTAGCCATCAGAGAGATGAAAATTAAAACCACAATGAAATACCACTTCATACAGGTCAGAATGGCCATCATAAACAAATCAACAAATGAATGTTGGAGAGGTTATGGAGAAAAGGGAACCCTAGTGCACTGTTGGTGGGAACACACACTGGTGCAGACACTGTAAAAAACACTATGAAATTTTCTCAGAAAGCTAAAAATGAAACAGCCTTTGACTTGGCAATTCCACTGCTGGGATTATATACCCTAAGAATCCTGAAACACCAATTCAAAAGAACCTATGCACCTCAATGTTCATAGCAGCACAATTTACAATAGCCAAGTTTTTAGGAGAAACCAAAGTGCCCATAAGTGAGTGAGTGGATGAAAAAACTGTGGTATATTTATGCAATGGAATTCTATGCAACAGAAAGAAAGAAGGAACTCCTACCTTTTGCAACAGCATGAATGGAACTGGAGAGCATTATGCTAAGTGAAATAAGCCAGGCAGTGAGGGACAAATACCATATGATCTCATCTGTATGTGGAACCTAATCAATAAAATAAACAAGCAATGAAAATATAACCAGAGATATTGAACAAATATAAAGAACAAATTGACAGCAACCAGAGAGGTGGGGTGATGCAGACTCTGGCCAGCAGGGTCTGTGTGTTGTGCAACAAACAAATTCACATGAACTACAGAATTCCTATGGAGAAAAAGGGATGGCATGGCTACAATCTGAGTGAGAGAGAGCCCTGACCCCTGCCTGGACAGGCTTTTATTGCTTTTCTGGACACATTACATTGAGGATGGTCCTCATTTACATGCACAGGTTCGCTTTAGGTGGTTATATTTTACAGAAAACAAAGGAGAGGAAGTTGCTAATTACTACAAAGAAAAAAGATATTTGCCAATGCAAAGGAAAAATGGTTGAACTGGTTACACTCCATCTTTGGGAAGTTTAGCACAGATTTTAGGAAGCTTCTTTAAAGACATGTAGTAAATATTTGCTGCCTCAATGCAGGGTATGGGAGTTTTAGCAAAAATCACGCCTCAAAGCAGCCTAGGTACAATGCAGGCCTGAGTCCCCACGGGAAAACCTATCTGTGGGCTTGGGTTCCATGTGCCAACTCACTCCCCACTGGTTTTCCAAATCAGGGGCTGGGCTACATTCGCCATGCCACAGGGATAGGTTCCCTATAGTGGGGAATAGTGATAAAGGAGGAAAATAAGGGAAGGGCCATCAAGGAACATGTATAAAGGACACATGGACAAAGCCAAGGTGGGTAGGTTTGAGGGTGGGAGATGGGGATTGGTGGAGCGGGAGAGCATGGTGTGGTGAAAATGGAGACATCTGTACTTGAACAACAAAAAAAGACAATACAGAAAAATTTCAAAAAATTTTAAGAAATAACATTTTTCAATTCTATTTATTAGAAACTAGATGGGAATGAATGAGTATCTGGAAAAATAAATTGATGAAAGTTACTGCAAAATAAATAGGCATTTTTTTTTCATGAGCTAAATAAATGTTTATTGATATGCCACTGAAATTTTGTTGTTGGTTGCCATGTAATATATTAACAGCATAGATAATTGATATACCTTCTTCCCAAATTCTTTGGAGACTCTTTCTATGTTCCTGCCTGCTCACCAACTGCAAGTAACTAGTTACTAGTCCAGCACATTTTTAAGTGCTTCTTTAATGCTAAGTGAATCAAAAGCCAATTTCTGAAGTAATTTTCTGTTAACCAGCCTGTTTCAGCCTTGCCTGGTGATTTTCTTGTAGGCAGTCTGTTTTTTTGTTTTTTTTTTTAATAATTTTATTTGGTTACTTTTCAAGTACATTTTTTTTCCCTCTTCCCCCCCCCCCGCCCGGTCTCCCCCCTCCCTCCCATCCCCCCCCCAAGTCCTCATCTCTGTGTCATTCATACTTGTTCCTCAAAATCCCTCCCCCTTTTTCCCCTTAAGTTCCCTTCCCTCTCCCCTCTGGTCGCTGCCCACTTGTTCTCTATTTCAGCGTCTTTGTTTTTATTCTATTTGCTTATTTGTTTTATTCTTTAGCTTCCTGTCAAAGGTGAGATCATATGGTATTTGTCCTTCAATGCCTGGCCTATTTCACTCAGCATAATGCTTTCCAGTTCCATCCATGTTGTTGCAAAAGGTAGTAGCTCCTTCTTTCTCTCTGCTGCATAAAATTCCATGGTGTATATGTACCACAATTTTTGGATCCATTCATTTACTGATGGGCACCTAGGTTGCTTCCAACTCTTGGCTATTGTAAATTGTGCTGCTATGAACATTGTGGTGCATAGGTTCTTTGAAATTGATGTTTTAGGATTCTTGGGGTATAATCCTAGCAGTGGAATTGCTGGGTCAAAAGGCAGGTCAATTTTTATTTTTCTGAGAAAATTCCATACTGTTTTCCATAATGGTTGTACCAGTCTACAATCCCACCAACAGTGAACTAAGGTCCCCTTTTCCCCACAACCTCTCCAACATTTGTTGTTTGTTGCTTTGTCTGTTATAGCCATCCTGACTGGTGTAAAGTGGTATCTCATTGTGGTTTTAATTTGCATCTCTCTGATAGCTAACGATATTGAGCATCTCTTCATGTGTCTCTGGATGTTCTGTATGTCCTCTTTAGAGAAGTGTCTGTTCAAGTCCTTTTCCCATTTTTTAATTGGGTTCGATGTCTTCCTAGAGTGGAGTCGTGTAAGTTCTTTGTATATTTTGGAGATTAAACCTTTGTCTGAGGTATCATTGGCAAATATGTTTTCCCATACAGTTGGTTGTCTTTTTAATTTAATACTGTTTTCTTTAGCCATGCAGAAGCTTTTTATTTTGATGAGATCCCATTTGTTTATTCTTTCCTTTATATTCCTTGCTCTAGGGGACATGTTAGTAAAAATGTTGCTGCGTGGAATATCTGAGATTTTCTTGCCAATGTTCTCCTCTAGGACTTTAATGGTGTCACGGCTTGTATTTAAGTCTTTTATCCACCTTGAATTTATTTTGGTGTATGGTGTAGGTTGGTGCTCAAGTTTCATTTTTTTTTGCATGTAGCTGTCCAGTTCTCCCAACACCATTTGCTGAAGAGGCTGTCTTTACTCCATTTTATGTTATTGTCCCCTTTGTCAAATATTACTTGCCCATAGAGACTTGGGTTTATTTCTGGGCTCTCTGTTCTGTTCCATTGGTCTATGTGCCTGTTTTTATGCCAGTACCAGGCTGTTTTGATTACAGTGGCTTTGTAATACAGTTTGATATCAGGTATTGTGATCCCTCCTACTTTGTTCTTCTTTCTCAAAAGAGCAGCTGCTATTCGGGCTCGTTTATGATTCCATATAAATTTTTGAAGTGTTTGTTCTATGTCTGTGAAATACGACATTGTTTTGTACTTTTTTTTTTCTTTTTTCTTTGTTTTTTTTTTTTTTTTCCTGCGTGCATTTTAACATATTGAATTCCAGGAATAATAGAGAAAAGGCTGCCAAAGAGCTATTCTTCTTATTGCCCAACAAAGGAGTAAGAGAGATTGTTTCATAATTAACTTCTTCAAGTCCTCAAAAAGCAACAATTGAAATGCTATTTAAGTTAGAACATAAAGACATATAGCTTCTAATTTATAAAAACCACACATGTGGAAGGTGACTTATATAACTGAATTTATTTTTTATTGTTCAATTACAGTTGTCCCTATTCCTCCCCTATTACTCTCCCCCCCCCTACCCACCCCACTTCCTACATTCAATACTCCCCTCCCACCACTGTCTTAGTCCATGGGCTCTCCATACATGTTCCTTCATGATTCTTTCATTGAGGCAACTGTAGTAAGTTCTCACATGGATTGTGGAAGATGTTAGATGCTGTAAGGAGTTCTAGGCATTTTGAGGTCACAATGTCTAATTGTACATTCATGTGCTGTGAAGTTACCAATGCTGTGGCAGGATTGAGGGACTAAGATGGTTAAAGGATCAAGAGGACAGTGGCAAAGTCTTTAATAAATGAGAAGAAACTTGGTGGTCAGTAAAGGATCTGAGTACAACAACACTTTGTTCCATAGATGGATAATACCGGTGTCAGTGAGTAAATTGTTTCATCATGAAGACTACAAAAAATGATTTAGAATGTGATGAGGAGCTAGGACAATGTTTAATGGTGTCTCAGAATAGGGGATGAGGCAACATCTCTTCAACAAGTTAAGAAGCAGATGAGCCCCTCTCGGGCAATCGGGTTTAGTTAAGATGAAGAGACACAGAATGCACTCTGTAAAAAGTGCATGAGTGGAAGAGAGAAGATTCCAAAATGAAATTAAAATATATTAGAAGAAACCCCAGCAAAGAAAGAAGATTCCAAAGAGAGAAACACAACACTGTGCTGGAGTAAACATCTGTGAGGCGCTGCCAAAGAGCTTGCAGCTGGGATTCTTATCATACTTTCGATTGATTACAGGTGGTCAGAGCCTATTTCATCTCCAGGTCCCATTCTTTGTTCAACATTGAATTATAATCTGACTAGAAAACATGGAAATCAGCCCTGTATTTTTTATTAAAAAACATGGCAATTAGCCCTGTATTCATACCACTTGAATGGGAACCAGCCTTTATACTACCTTCTCCATTCCATTTTAAAAATGCACCTGGCTTAGAGTGAAATTCTCTACCTCCCCATATAATTATCATAAGCTTTTTCATTTTATTAATTAAATCTCGATTGTGCTCAAATGAGATGTATCCCTGCATGCATAGTTAGTTTAACATATGCAAATCAATCTATGCAGTACACCACACTAACAGAATGAAAGATAAAAACCACACGATCATGTCACTAGATGTGGTAATGTATATGCAATGGAATATTATTCAACCATAAAAAGGTAGAAATCTTATGATTTGCAACAACATAGATGTTCCTGGAGGCTTTATACTAAGTGAAATAAACCAGACAGAGTAAGAAAGATACTGCATGATCTCGCTTCTTAGACACGTGGAAACTAAGAAAGTCAAATCCATAGAAACAGAGAGTAGAACAGTAGTTGCCAGGGTTGGAGAGGAATGGGAAATGGGAAGATGGTCAAAGAGTACAAAATTGCTGCTTTGTAGGATGATTAAGTTATAGAGATCTAATGAACAGAATACTGGCTATAGTTAATAATGTTCTATTTTATACTGGAAACTTGCTAAGAAAATAAATTTCGGGTGCTCTCACCATGCCCCACCCAAAAGAAAAGGTGACTATGAGAAGAGATAAATGTTAATTAGCTTGACTCTATCAATCATTTCACTATGTACATCAAAACATCATGTTGTATGCCTTAAATATATAGAATTTTTGTTAAATAAAACATTTTGGAAAGATAAAAAAACATGGCAATTAGCCCTGTATTCATACCACTTGAATGGGAACCATTTTTGAAGAAATATTCCTTTGATTATTTTTAACTTCTTGAAAGAAAAGCACATGACATATTCAAGTTTGTTTTGTCCATTAATAACCTGGTGCTAGGAATAAAGGAGACAATAAATAAATATTCATTGAATTAGAGTTACTTTTTAACCAAAATACACTTTTTAAGTGCTTGTTCTGTACCAGATGCTGTACTTTGAGCTAAGGGTCATTAGTTCAACCTCCCACATTACCACTTTCAACTCATCCACCAAAATTCTGCAGCCTCATTTCCAATCCTGTGACTTCCTTACTTCTGTTTTCCTTTACATCTCCATTTAAATATCATTTACCCAGCAAAACTTCCTTATGTCTCTAAAGTCAATGCATTTGCCAAATGATATCATAAGAAATAGAGACTGAGCAAAAAGCTACAACATGGGGCTTTTGGCAGTGTGGTAGGTGCCTACCCAGGAGTTTGAGGTCTTGGATGCCCAGGCAGCTAAGATTTGTGAGGCCAAGATCCTGGAAAAGAAAAAAAACTGTAGAAAAATGAAAAAGTGGAAGCAAAATGTCATTGTTTGTAGAGTACATGACAGTGTAAATAGAAAACACTATATAGACTCCACACAAAAAACAACTTGACCTAGTTAGTGAATTTGGCAAAAAAAGCGGGATAAAAAGTCAATATTCAGAAATCAAAGGCATCTTTGTACACCAACAATGAAATACCAGAAACAGAAATTAGGAAAAAAATCCCATTTACTATAGCAACAAGAAAAATAAACCCAGGAATAAGCCTAACCAAGGAGGTAAAAGATCTATACTTTGAAAACTATACAACATTTAAGAAAGAAATTAAGGAAGGCACAAATAAATGATAACATATACTTTGTTTGTGGATTGGAAGAGTTAACATAATTAAAATGTCCATACTACCTAAAGCAATTTACGGATTCAATGCAATCCCTATTAAAATACCAATGGCATATTTAACAGAAATAAAACTGTGGGGGGCAACTTTGCCCACAAGTCCCCTGTCCACCATGGATGAAAATAAAACTGCCAAGACATGATCTGCTTGGGGAGGAGAGGTGGCCAATTTCTCACAGGGGAAGGACCAAGAACCTCTTCTTCAACAGCTTTGATTAGGATCAGAACACACAGGAATACAGGTAAAGCTCATCAATCAATGTCAGGTGGCAAGGATCAAACAGTAGATAACATTTCAAAGAAATCTGAGGGCTCAGTCTGAGTCAGTGTCTGTCAGGAAGAGAGTTGCAGAAACTTTGGGAGACATACTCATTTCCTGCTCGGAACCTTATCATAAATATGAAAGCACTCTTAGCAAAGCAGGCTTCATAGGACTTTAGGAACTCTTATGCCCGATCACCCAGAACCCACTCTAGCCCACAAAGAGCTGAACCTCCTTCCCTGTCATAGGTTTTTAGGCTTAAGTGGATTATAGCCAGAAAGCACTTCTCCAAGATGGAAATGAGGACTCAGGCTATGTCAGAATAGCCGGGGGGCAAAGATCCATCACTCCCTCTTTGCTGCAGCCCCCTGAGTCCTTCCTTGAGGGCCTCCCAAGTGATTGTATCTGGCTTAGGTTGCCCCCACTCTGAGTGGTCATACCCGTCACAGACTAACTGACCAAGCGTTGGGGACAGGGGATGAAGCAGAAGCAGTGCTACTGCCAGAGACAAGCTTTGTCTCCTTAGTGGCTCACAGCATGAAGGTCGCTCACTCAGCCTTAGCCATGGGGGGGTGGGGCAGTTACAACTCCTGAAACCAGGCAGAGCAGTTCCCAACATAGAACAAATGTTTGAAATATTTATATGGAACCATAAATGACCCTGAGTAGCCTCATGAATTCTGAGAAGAACAAAGCAGGAGAGATCATATCTGATATCAAACTATATTACAAGGCCGCTGTAATCAAAATGGTCTGGTACTAGCATAAGAACAGACACATAGATCAGTGGAATGAAATAGAAAGCCCAGCAAAAAACCCATGTCTCTAAGATCAATTAATATTCAACAAAGGTTGCAGGATTATAAAATGAGTAAAAATAGCCTCTTCAATAGCCTCTCACCAGTTGGCTGGTGAGAATGGCCATCATAAGATGTGAGGGCAACTTTGCCTGCAAGTCTCCCTGTCCACCACGGATGAAAGCAACACTACCAAGACATGATCTGCTTGGGGAGGAGAAGGGCCAGGAGCCCCTTCCTTCAGGGGCTTTTATTGGGTTGTAATACACAGAAATACAGGGTAGCAAGGATCAAACAGTAGATAACATTTCCAAGAAATCTGAGGGCTAGTCTGAGTCAGAGTCTGTCAGGAAAAGGGGTTGCAGAAACATTGGCAGACATACTTATTTACTACTCAGACCCTTAACATATGAATGAAAGCACTCTTAGCAAAGCAGGTTTCACAGGACCTTTAGGAATTCTTTCTTATGCCTGATTTACCCCGGATACCACACAAGCAAGGCAAGGAGGTGCACCCCTCCCCATCACAGGTTTTCAGGCTTAAGTGGGTTAGAGCCAGGAAGCACTTCTCCCAGAGGACAGGGGGACTCAGGCTATGTTAGAATAGCCAGGGGGTAGGGTCCATTGCTCCCTCTTTGTCTCAGCCCCCCCAAGTCATTCCATGATGGCCTCCCAAGTAATCGTGTCTGGCTTAGGTTGCCCCTCACTGTGAGAAGTCTTACCCGTCACCGACATTGACCATGTTTTGAGGGCAGGGGGAAGAAGCTGAGGCAGCGTTTACTGCAAGAGACAAGCTTTGTCTCCTGTGGCTCGCATTCCGGAGGCTGCTCACTCATCCTCAGCCATGGAGGATAGTTACAATTCCTGAAACTAGGCAGAGCGGTTCCCAACAATAAACAAATCAACAAACATGTGTTGGAGAGGACGTGGAGAAAAAGGGAACCCTAGTGTACTGTTGGTAGGAATGTGGACTGTGGAAAACACTGTGCAGCCACTGTGGAAAACAGTATGAAATTTCCTCAGAGAACTAAAAATGGAACTGTCTTTTGATCCAGCAATTCCACCACTGGGATTATATCCTAAGAAACCTAAAACACTGATTCAAAAGAACCTATGCACCCCAATGTTCATAGCAGCACAATTTACAATAGCCAAGTGCTGGAAGCATCTTAAGTGCCTATCAGTAAATGAATGAATCAAAAAACTGTGGCACATTTACACAGTGGAATACTATGCAGCAGAAAGAAGGAACTCCTACCCTTTGTGACAGCATGGATGGAACTGGAGAGCATTATGCTAAGTATAATAAGCCAGGTGGTGAAAGACAAATACCATATGATCTCACCTTTAAGTGGAACCTAATCAATAAAACAAACAAGCAATCAAACTATACCCAGAGACATTGAAATTAAGAACAAACTGGCAGTAACCAGAAAGGAGGTGGGTGGTGATACTGGGGGGAAAAGAGGGTAGGGTTTTCAGGAACAACTATAAAGGATACATGGACAAAACCAAGGGTGGTTGGGATCAGGGGAGGGAGGTGGGGATGGCTGGGGTGGGAGGAGTGGTGGGGGGAAATGGAGATAACTTCATTTGAACGATAAAAAAAGTTAAAAATAAAATACATTCAAAATACTTTAGTCCATTTTTTAGTTGAGTTACTAGTCTTTTGCTATTGAGTTGTATGGATTCCTTGTATGTTTTGGAACTTTACCCCTTATTAGATATATGATTTGCTAATATTATCTCCCATTTTGCAGTTGCTTTTTCATTCTGTTAGTTGTGTCCATTGCTGTGCAGAGACTTTTGTTTAATGTATTCTCATTTGTGTATTTGGGGTTTTGTTGCCTGTGCTTTTGGTGTCATATAAAAGAAATTATTGCTTAGATCATTGTTAAAGCTTTCCCCCTATGTTTTCTACTTAGCATTTACCTATTACCGTTCTGGGTCTTACATTTCAGTCTTTAATCCATTTTGAGTTGATTTTTTTTGAAAAGTATAAAATAAGGGTTCAATTTCATTCTTTTGCATGTGAATATTTAGTTTTCCCAGCATCATTTATTGAAGAGACTTTCCTTCAATATTGTATTCCTGGCACACCTATTGAAAATTAGTTCACTGTATATGCAAAGGTTTATTATGGGGTCACTATTCTTTTTTTTATGTCAAGAGGAAATTTAATAAGTGTTTTCAAAATACATACTGATCAACTTTAGCTAATCAAAGTTCAGTAAATGTACAATCAATAATAAAAGATAGCCAATATTTCATTCCTGCAAAACAAACCTATGCACATACTCTAGAGACTAAAAAACACACTTCTAAATAATTCGTGAATCAAGGGAGAAATTTTTTATTGTTGTTTAAGTACAGTAATCTCCATTTTCCCCCCACCACTCCTCCCACCCCAGCCATCCCCACCTCCCTCCCCTGATCCCACCCACCCTTGGTTTTATCCATGTATCCTTTATAGTTGTTCCTGAAAACCCTACCCTCTTTTCCCCCCAGTATCACCACCCACTTCCTCTCTGGTTACTGCCAGTTTGTTCTTAATTTCAATGTCTCTGGGTATAGTTTGATTGCTTGTTTGTTTTATTGATTAGGTTCCACTTAAAGGTGAGATCATATGGTATTTGTCTTTCACCACCTGGCTTATTTCACTTAGCATAATGCTCCCCAGTTCCATCCATGTTGTCACAAAAGTTAAGAGCTCCTTTTCTTTCTGCTGCATAGTATTCCATTGTGTAAATGTGCCACAGTTTTTTGATCCATTCAGTTACTGATGGTCACTTAAGATGCTTCCAGTACTTGGTGATTGTAAATTGTGCTATTCTGTTCATTGGTCTGTATGTCTGCCTTTGTCCTACTACTATACTGTTTTAATTATGGTGCTTTTGTAATATATTTGGAATCGGGAAGTGTAATGCCCTACAGCTTTGCCCTTCTTTCTCAAGATTATTTTGGCCATGGAGTTATTTGTGGTTCCACATAAATTTAAAAATTTTTCTATTTCTATAAAACTTCTGAAGAGATTTTGGTAGGAATTCATTGACTCTGCTTAGGGTAGTATGGATATTATAACAATAGTAAGTCTTCCAACCCCAAAACAAAGGATGTTTTTACCTTCGTTTGAGTCTTAATCTCTTTATTCAATATTTTGAAATTTTCACAAGTCTTCCACCGCCTTAGTTAAGTTTATTCTTAGATATTTTATTCTTTTTGTTATTATTATAAATAGGATTGTTTCCTCATTTGTTTTTTGAGACAGTTTGTTGTTAGTGTATAACTGCAAGTGATTTTTGTATGTTGATGTTGTACCCTGCAACTTTAGTGAATTTGTGTATTCAAACAGTTTTTTGATAGAGTCTTTAGAGTTTTCTCTATAGAGAAATGTAAAAGCATGCTATCAGGGACAATTTTACCTCCTTCTTTCAGATTTGGATACCTTTTATATATTTTTCTTGTGTGATTGCACTGGCTAAGACCAGTACTATGGTGAATAGAAGTGGCAAGACTGAGAATTGCTGTTTTGTTTCTAATCTTAGAGGAAAAGCATGTGCTAAGATTAGGATGGTCACCAAGTGGATACATAGGATAATCATTAAGAAGACTCCTGTGGTGTATTTGTATGGCATTGTTCTAAGGATGATGCTGGACTCATAAAATGAGTCTAGAACTGTTACCTTTTCTTCTATTGTTTTTGGAAGAGTTTAAGAATTAGTATTAAT
This sequence comes from Artibeus jamaicensis, assembly GCF_021234435.1. Classification (NCBI taxonomy): domain Eukaryota; kingdom Metazoa; phylum Chordata; class Mammalia; order Chiroptera; family Phyllostomidae; genus Artibeus; species Artibeus jamaicensis. Next base: position 820,510 of record NW_026521953.1, on the reverse strand, counting down.
TCTTCTTTAAATGTTTGGTAGAATTCACTCATGAAGCCAAATTTTCTTGGGCTTTTCTGTGTTGGGAGGTATTTGATTATTGATTCAATTGGTTTATGTGATTGGTCTATTCAGGCTTCCTTTTTCTGTCTTTTCTCATCTTCACTGAGATATTATTGGCACATAAAATGTGTAAGTTTAAGGCATACAATGTGGTAATTTGAGATATATGCATCAAATTTAATAGATATATATATTTAGTAAAATGGTAAATGGTGAAAGATTTATACAATCTGAAGAGAAACCAGAGTATGTGTGTATGTGTGTGCATATATAATATGTGTGTATGTGTATAAACAGAGAGAGTAAAATGATTACAATATAGTTAACACCTCCATCCCCTCAGATAATTATCATTTTTCATGTGTGATAATAACATTTACAATAGACTTTTTAAATAACTTTCAGAGCTAAGCCTTGAGAGTTCCTTCACTGTGACCTGGATTGAGACTCCCAGTGGCAACACTGTGGGATCACTATCCAAAGATTATGATAACCCTGTATAAGAGGGGCCAAGTCCCTTGGAGAAAGTGACCTGGACTGTCGATACACCATCAGTTGCATTTCTGATTAGGACATGATGCTTTCTAAGAGGCTAACATACAAAGCATTCTAAAAATATTTAACAAAAAAATTAACACCCTCTAACCATAGACTTCCTACATAATGAACAAAGGAGAGAAAAAGTGAAACTATATTATCTATGTATCTTAACCCTAAATTACACACATGTAAGATCAGCAGATTTTCATAAAAATAATATATTTGGTGACTAGAAAATTATAAATAAAAGTTACCATTAATTAACACACTAGTAATTTATTTTTGAGGTAGTTCTTCACATAAAAAGATAAGGCTAGTGGACAATATAAACATCCATCACATGTTCCCAAACACTATCATTTTGCAGTTTCTGGAATCACACTGAATTTCTTTCAACAAGACCAATGTGTTCTCGCCATCCATTTTCTCAGGGCCTCCTTCACATCTCTGTTCCTCAGACTGTAGATGAGAGGGTTCAACATGGGGATCACCACCGTGTAGAACACAGACACCACTTTAATATGGTCAGGTGAGCAGCCCGACTTTGGCATAACATAAACAAAAGTGACAGTCCCATAAAACAAAGTGACTGTAGTAAGGTGGGAAGTGCACGTGGAGAAGGCCTTGTGCCTTCCTCCAGTAGAGCGCATCTTCAGGATGGAGTGGAAGATGTATAGGTATGAAATGATGATGATGAACAGTGTAAGTACAGCAATTGACCCAGCTGTGATGGTAGGAAATATTTCAGCTACGTAAATATGGGTACAAGAAAGCTTCACTAGGGGTAGAAGGTCACAGAAGAAATGGTTGATTGTATTAGGTCCACAGAAAGTCAGACTCAATGAGCAGCCTGTAAATGTTGAAGCATTCGCACATCCACCCAGATAGGAAGCAACTAATAGGATGATACAGACCCTGGGAGACATGTGTGTAGAGTAGAGCAGTGGGGAGCAGATGGCCACATAGCGATCATAGGCCATGGCAGCCAGCAGGAAGCACTCAGTTGTCCCAAGTGTAACTGCAGAACAGAGCTGGGCTATGCAGCCAGTGACAGGGATAGTAGTTCTCTCTTTTAGAAAGCTCACAATCATAATAGGTGTGACTGATGTGGAATATACAATGTCCACAAAGGCCAAATGACTCAGGAAAAGGTACATCGGGGTGTGAAGCTGAGGGCTTCTTTGGATTAACGTGATTATGCTGATATTGCCCAAGATGGTAGCAACATATATTCCTAGAAAAACCACAAAGAGGATGGAACAAAGTATAGGGTCATTTGTTAACCCTGAAATAATGAATTCTGTCACCATTGTGTGGTTTTCAGTCTCCATCTTATATGGAACAATGCCTATTGAAATAAAAACTGGTGGATATTACAATGAATTAAATAATCTTGTAATCACTGTATTTACCATTCAAGATGTTAAAAATCAAAACATAGATCTCACTTTTCTCTAATGCTTAGATTTTACAAATGTTTCCAAACACATTTATATTCCATATAATTTGAGAATGTTAATGTCCATTAACATAAGGCCAAAGATCCTCACAAGAGACTGATGAGGTGGGTCAGAACAAAGCACTCACGTTTGCATCTCTGACCAAGTTATGATGAACAAACATATACAGCAATGACGGGTTGAGAACCTGATGAGAACCAGAGAGGTCAAAGTGATTGATCATATGATAGTGTTTAGCAATATCCAACTTGCTTCTATTTCTTGATCACATTTAAGACCACACTTCCCAGTTCCCTCATAGTCAGATGAGGCTGTGAACTATGTATGCCAGTGAACTATGTGTCTCTTCTGGATCAAATTAAATTACCAGTAGACAACTCTTCTCTTCTAGTGCCATATTCAACATTATAAAATAGTATTACCTCCACTGGTCTGGAATTTCAGGGAATGTGGAGAATACACTGGAATACACTAGAGGTGAGAAATGAATTTATGTTGTATTGGACCATGCTGAGTTTCCAGGGTTAATTTGGTACAAGAGCATAACATATCTTAACCTGATTAATATAGTTACAGATGGGCTGTAAATGAAGATGCATGTAGAGTTTAATCCTGAGAGCAACAGGAGAAATAAATCCACTATGGGTCATTAACTATACTTTAGGCACTATACAGACCTAACACAAGGATCCAGTGTATTATCATGTATGAATAACAAATTATTAGAATATGTTGACAAAATGCCTGTATGCTTACATTAAGCCAAGCACGTGAGAACAAAAAGTAATACATAACAAATGAAAGTTCACCTAACAAAAACTTGAGTGGGTTTATTAAAAAGAACACAAAAACTAAAACTAAAGCAGATTTCCATTTTAAGCAATACTGTGAACATAAAATAGCCTAAAATGTTTTCAACAAACTATTTAGATAAACTGATACCTTAAATTTTTTTAATGTTCAAAATGCAGCAATGAGCTTCCATGAAATAAAGGAAACCTCCACCAAACAAAAAATGACATGAGAGCTGATGATCAGCAAAGTAAGCTGAAACAGAACTGAAACGGTCTAGAGACAGTTCCAATCTCCACAACTGAGGACCTGTGCTTTAACAGCTGTGCGGGCATGGCTACAGATAAGGGTTTAGACCCATGTGAGCTGCGTAGCTAATTTTAAATTGGTCAGGAGACCAATAACAGCAAAAGAAATTGAAGCAGTAATCAAAAAACTCCCGTCACACAAAAGCCCTGGACCAGATGGGGTCACTGGAGAATTCTACAAAGCATTTAAGGAAGAGCTAACCCCCATTCTTCACAGACTATTCCAAAAAATCCAAAAGGATGGAAAACTCCCAAACTCCTTTTATGAAGCCAGCATCATCTTAATTCCAAAACCAGATAGAGATACAACAAAGAAAGAAAACTTCAGGCCAATATCGCTGATGAACATAGATGCTAAAATTCTCAACAAAATATTGGCAAATCGCATCCAACAATATATCCAAAAGATTATACACCATGACCAAGTGGGATTCATCCCAGGGTTGCAAGGATGGTTCAACATTCGCAAATCAGTAAATGTAATTCATCACATAAACAAAAGCAAAGACAAAAACCACATGATATCAATAGATGCGGAAAAAGCTTTGAATAAGGTACAGCACCCATTTATGATAAAAAACACTCAGGAAAGTGGGAATAGAGGGAGCATTCCTCAATATAATAAAGGCCATTTATGAGAGACCTACAGCCAATATCATACTCAATGGCAAAAACTAAAAGCTTTTCCACTAAGATCAGGAACAAGACAAGGATGTCCACTTTCACTACTTCTATTCAATATAGTATTAGAAGTTTTGGCCACAGTGATTAGGCGAGAAAAGGAAATAAAAGGCATCCAAATAGGAAAGGAGGAAACAAAACTGTCACTGTTTGCAGATGACATGATAGTGTACATGGAAAATCCTATAGACTCTACCCAAAAACTGCTCAAACTAATGAATGAATTTGGCAAATCAGCAGGATACAAAGTCAATATCCAGAAATCAAAGGCATTTTTATATACTAACAATGAATCAGCAGAAGCAGAAATCAAGGAAAAAATCCCATTCGATATAGCAAAAAGAAAAATAAAATATCTGGGAATAAACCTAACCAAGGAGGTAAAAGACCTGTATGCAGAAAACTACACAGCACTGAAGAAAGAAATCAGGGAAGACACAAACAAATGGAAACATATACCTTGTTCATGGACGGGAAGAATTAACACCATCAAAATGTCCATACTACCCAAAGCAATATACAGATTCAATGCAATACCTATTAAAGTACCAATGGCATATTTCACAGACATAGAACAAACACTTCAAAAATTTATATGGAATCATAAACGAGCCCGAATAGCAGCTGCTCTTTTGAGAAAGAAGAACAAAGTAGGAGGGATCACAATACCTGATATCAAACTGTATTACAAAGCCACTGTAATCAAAACAGCCTGGTACTGGCATAAAAACAGGCACATACACCAATGGAACAGAACAGAGAGCCCAGAAATAAACCCAAGTCTCTATGGGCAAGTAATATTTGACAAAGGGGACAATAACATAAAATGGAGTAAAGATAGCCTCTTCAACAAATGGTGTTGGGAGAACTGGACAGCTACATGCAAAAAAAATGAAACTTGAGCACCAACCTACACCATACACCAAAATAAATTCAAGGTGGATAAAAGACTTAAATACAAGCCGTGACACCATTAAAGTCCTAGAGGAGAACATTGGCAAGAAAATCTCAGATATTCCACACAGCAACATTTTTACTAACATGTCCCCTAGAGCAAGGAATATAAAGGAAAGAATAAACAAATGGGATCTCATCAAAATAAAAAGCTTCTGCATGGCTAAAGAAAACAGTATTAAATTAAAAAGACAACCAACTGTATGGGAAAACATATTTGCCAATGATACCTCAGACAAAGGTTTAATCTCCAAAATATACAAAGAACTTACACGACTCCACTCTAGGAAGACATCTAACCCAATTAAAAAATGGGAAAAGGACTTGGACACTTCTCCAAGGAGGACATACAGAACATCCAGAGACACATGAAGAGATGCTCAATATCTTTAGCTATCAGAGAGATGCAAATTAAAACCACAATGAGATACCACTTTACACCAGTCAGGATGGCTATCATAAACAAAGCAACAAACAACAAATGTTGGAGAGGTTGTGGGGAAAAGGGGACCTTAGTTCACTGTTGGTGGGATGGCAGACTGGTACAACCATTATGGAAAACAGTATGGAATTTTCTCAGAAAAATAAAAATCGACCTGCCTTTTGACCCAGAAATTCCACTGCTAGGATTATATCCCAAGAATCCTAAAACATCAATTTCAAAGAACCTATGCACCACAATGTTCATAGCAGCACAATTTACAATAGCCAAGAGTTGGAAGAAACCTAGGTGCCCATCAGTAAATGAATGGATCAAAAAATGACATATACACAATGGAATTCTATGCAGCAGAGAGAAAGAAGGAGCTACTACCCTTTGCAACAACATGGATGGAACTGGAAAGCATTATGCTGAGTGAAATAGGCCAGGCATTGAAGGACAAATACCATATGATCTCACCTTTGACAGGAAGCTAAACAATAAAACAAACAAGCAAACAGAATAAAAACAAAGACACTGAAATAGAGAACAAGTGGGCAGTGACCAGAGGGGAGAGGGAAGGGAATTTAAGGGGAAAAATGGGGAGGGATTTTGAGGAACAAGTATGAAAGAAACAGGGATGAGGACTGGGGGTGGGGGGGGAATGGGAGGGAGGTGGGGAGATGGGGCGGGGTGGGCTGGGATGGGAGAAATAGACAAAAAAATGTACTTGAAAAATAAATAAAAAATTAAGAAAAAAAAGAAAAAAATAAATTGGTCAGGAGAAATCTCTCTGTGCGGGGAGCATTTAAAATAAAGCATAAGTGACACAACCAACCATACTGAGGTAGAAGGGAAGAGCACCAGCCAGTGCACGAGCCCTGAGAAATGACAGCTTTGTACATTTGAAGAAAAGCAAGCCAATGAGGATGAAAAGAGCAAAACAAGATTAACACAAGAACTAGGCAGAAGCCATGATGGGAGTTTAAACATTATCCTAAGTGCAAACAGGAAGACAATGCAAAGTTGTAAACAATGTCACATTTTAATTCACATAACAAAGTAATTCTGGCTCCTTACTCCAAGGGGACTAAATTGTAGAGAAGTAAGGGAGTTAACAGAAAAACCTGTTAGAATGCTGTAATAGTCCAGGTGCAATACGGTGCTGCCGATGTGGCAGTAACAAAGGTTACTGAAGCACTTGGTGTGTCAGAGGTGAATGTGCAGCTGAGTCAGGAGAAATGTGGTGACAATGCCAGCATAAGGTTTTTAAAAAGAGAAGCTCAACCTAACTACCCATAGTTTTGAGGTCAACCCATCAACTTAGTAAGAGGCAAGCCAGGTCACTGAATAAGCAAGTACCAAACAATCAAAAAAATTAGTATGTACTATCAAATCAAAAATATTATCAAATATCAAATAATACATTGGAACTACCACTATCAAATATCATAAGCCTATTACTTGAGAGAGAAAAAATGTCAGTTTTTTAAAGCAATGAAGTTAACATGTGCTGACTCCTGAACTGCTAAATGGACTGTTTGCTACTTTTTAAAGGATGCCAATATCAAAAAATTTTTTTTACAATATACACAGGTAAATAACTATCAGAACCCTACCATTCACCACTATTATGATGAAAAACCTGTACTCTATGCAATGATCATCAAAACCACTGTATTTAATCACCTTTTTTTTAAAGATTTTTAAAATTTATTTATCTTTAGAAGGGGAGGGAAGGAGAGAAATATCAATGTATGGTTGCTTCTGGTGCATCCCCTGCTGGGAACTGGCCTGCAGGGAACTGGTCTGCAACCCAGGCATGTGCCCTGATGGGGAATCGAACCGCAATCTTTTGGTTTGCAGGCCTGTGCTCAATCCACTGAGCTACACCAGCCAGGGCTGCTTAATCACCTTTTATATGAATTAATTTGACACATTAATGTAAGAATGTGAAATTTCTCTTTTCATTAATTAGTCCTAGGATTGTGTCAGAGGTTTAAAAGACACAAACATGTGGAATAAATCTTGAAGTTTTAGAAGAAAATAGCTATGTGAAAGATTCAAGTTCATAACATGAGTACTGGCATGATGTGGAAAGCACATCACACAGTACTATAATCAAAGTAAAATAAAATTTCAGAGCCAAAAGCTCCGGGGGATAAATTCCAGATCTGCCAATGAACAGCTAGGTGATCTGGAAAAGTTATACAACCTACCTGAGACTCAATTTCCTTATTTTAAAAAAATGATAAAACATTTACCTCTCATAACCACTGTTAAATGAGATGATGTTATGTCAAAACACCTAAAGTGGGTGGCAATAAATGAATGAAATACACTTTCTCATTCATCTATAGCCAATGGTGTTGAGAATACCATTCATAATGGCTGGTCAATAAGCAACCACTAGCTTCTGCTACAAATGCACAAGACATTTAAAAATCAATAACAAGTGTTACCTGCTGGTCAAATTTTATAAGGGGGAGAGACTCCAGGAATCACCTCTGTATAACAGGGCTTATTTATGCAGGAATTAGGACCGTTTGGAATACAAGACCTTAAGTACCTCACACCAGATACGCACAGGTTTGCTAGCATTCCACTGAAAATCCAATGGGAGGAAACCCAATGAGACAGGGATAATTGTGTTCACATACACCTACACCACCACGCTGCCTGAGATGCTCATTAAGGTCTCAGGGGCTTCATTTATTCCCTTCATTATTTGCGTACGAGTATCTCAGTGCACAGATCTAATTCATTTTGAAACTTGATTTGGAGCAACAGAATTAATGTAGGCTAAGCTTTGATCACCTGTGATATTCCTGAGAAGCAGCTCTGACCTAGAACCACTGTCCTGTGGTTCTATTTAGTGGCACCTTAGAGAGCTGCAGGAAAAGCCATGATGCCTTTGTGTGAAAGTGACCCACAACTTAATTCATCAGCCTTGGCATTTCCCACTTGTCATACAGATTCCATCCCACCCCAATGGTGGACCCTTTAAATACAGAAATGCAGTTATTGCAATCATTCCTTTCTCTGCCCTATATTTATCTTTCTCCCAGTCTCCCTTTCCACATAAGCCAAGAATTTCTTCCTTGTTCCTCATTTCCATGTGGTTTTCCATAAACAATGTTACTGTCTGTATTGTTCTGCAGTTGCCTTTTTTGTTTAAAATATTTTTTAGATAATTCACGTAAGTATGTATTAATTTCCTTCATTTTTTGTAATGATTCATAGTACTTCAAATTACTTATTTAACTATATCTCTGCTAATGCTTCACTGTGCTCATACACCAGTTAGTTTCCTTGGATGTAGTCTACACAGTGAAATTACTTGTTCAAAAGGTTTGCATAATTTAAATTCTAATACATACTGACAAATTACACTTAAAGAAAATGAGCATAATTTTAAAATTTGTGCTTTAAGTAAGTAATCTATTAGATCAAATTTACTTTTTTATTTTTTATTTTACCTACCAATTTCTGAAAGCCTTGCATTATGGTTGTTGATTTTTCAATTTCTCATGAATAGAGGACTCAAGGACACAAACAATGTGAGGGATTGACTGTGGGCATGGGGGGAGACAGGGAAGGGGAGAGCAATAGGGATAAGGGCAGGACAACTGTAACTAACAATAAATAAATAAATAAATAATTTTCTCATATCATCAAACTTTTATTTACATAATTTAAACACTGCAATTAGGTATACAAATGTTTAAGAACTGCTATAACTTTCATGTGAATTACATCTGTTATTTTTATAAAGCCTTCAAAAATATGTGTTAATTTGTTTCCCATCAATAGTATCTTAGAGTACACATTCCTTCACTCCTTAATTGTTGATATTACCAAATTTGTCCATATGCTATGAACATGATTTCATATGACAGATTTGATTCAAGTTTTCTATTTACCATGTTTTCTTTGTTGTTGTTTTCCTAACATTATTTGTTTTACTTAGGTTGAATCAATTTTCTTTACACTATGTTTAATCTAATAACAGAATGTATGCATCTTATTTCTATTCCTCTAATAGTTAAAACTCTTCAAATTTTAACACTGCATTCACATTTTCTACCAATTCTGGAATTAATTAGTTTCTATATCCTACCATCAAATTAGACAAAGATCTGAGCATGCGTTATCTCCCTCCCTTCCTCACCACTTCCCATCTTGTTTCTTAAGTCATTAGGATATTTGGCTCAAATTATTATTTCTTATCCACAATTATTTAGACTTTTATTTGTTCCTTTGCTTACTCTTGCCCTTAGGTTCTCTCGTTCTTCATCCAAAAAGATACGACTTGTGATTAGTAAAATTGCTGAGTCCCTCCATGCCATAACAATGTCTTTATATTCCCTCCTGCTTGAATCATATATCATTTAAGTATAAAATTCTACATACATAATAACTTTCCATCTCACAACTTAGAGTTGCTTACTTATCTTCCTGCCTTCCATGTTGCTGATAAAAAATCTGATGTCAATGTTTTGCTCTTCTGTAGCTCATTGTTATTATTTTTAGACACTTTGAAGATATGCTCTATATTTTATCACACGATTTTCACAATAGGGCTTTCTTGTCCTTCTTTATAATTTGTATTTAAGGGGACCTTTCTACCTGAGGACTCTTGTCTCTGTTCAGAACTGAATTTTTTCTTTAATTCTTCCACTTGTGTTGCTTTTCCAATCCCACTCCCCCACTCTTTCTCTCCTGCCACTCCCACTAGTTGGTTGCTGGAACTTCGCGTGATCTATCTTCTCCATCTCTTAATCTTTCTTTCATTCTTTCCATGTCTTTGACATTTTGGGCTGCACCTTGAACATATTTCCTTCTCACTAGAGTATCTTTCTTGTGTCTGTTTTGATGTTTAACCCATCTGCTGAGGGCTTGTTTTTTATTCCAACAATACCTTTTTATTTGCTACTATCTCAAGATCGTTCCTACTATGCAATAGTTTCTGATGTTCCTCTGAGTATATTGATTATATTATTCTAAAGTCTTTATTCTAATTAATTTACCAACTCATTTCCTTGAGAGTTGGATCTTCTGATGATTACAGTTAGTGCCTCCCTTTCCTAGTATTGCTTTTTTTTCCCCCCTTAATGATTAGCTCTTTCTTATTGTTTGCTCAGCTTTGTACTTCTGATTATCTACTAGCCTTTCTATGAATGACATAAACATTTACCACAGCCAACTCAGTGGCTCTCAGATAGAGACAGGATGTACTGTCAGGAAGCAAGTCCCAGGGGCTGGACAGCTGGACCTGTCTGCTTCTCATTCTTCCTGGATGTTACCAGCCGCCTGGAACGCTGCCTTGCCCCTTGGGCCCAAATATTCCCTCATATGTTCCTACCAAAGGAAAACACCGAAAATGATTCTTGTTTGATGTGGCATGTTCTCAAGCTGCCAGCTTCATACAAACCCTAGATGGGAGTCGCCGATTGTCTTTATAGACACCTGTTTACCTCCTGTTGTCACAGGAGGGGACAGGAAACTGAAGGCAAGTGAAAGAGAGAGACTGTGAGTTTAACTGTAAAATAATTAAGGAAAATCAGAGAACACCATGAGGGCAATGAAAAACAATGAAGGTGTTGTTTTAAAATATCTGGTCTTAAAAGGGAAACGATGACTTGGAAATGACAGGAGAAACAGAGGGGAACTGAAAAGAAAGGAGTAATTCTCCTTCCCTTACCTTATGAGTCTTAGAATGCAAATGGCAGGATTCCTGTGAAGAGGAAAACTTTAGTTGTGTCCAGGAATTCCAGGAATGCTGGGAAAGGAAGAGTGGGAAGGGAGTTCCCAGCAGTAGTAGACACAAAAGATGGTCAGCAGAGAAATAAACTTAAGCAAAAGGAAACACATTGGGAAGGAAAAAAAGGAAGGAAATGGTATATGGATTTGCCTGATGCAGGACTCTGCAAAGGCAGAAAAAGGAAAAAAAATCACATACTGGAATGAAGAAGGTAGAAGAGAGAAATTAAACACAGGAGTGTCTGCACCTGTATTTGGGACTAGAACCAGTCCCAAAATTCTAGGTGAAGGTTTTGTGCTGTGCTGTGTCCTCTGCAGGCCTTCTCCTAGGTAGTTTTTATGAAGATCAGACTTTGTGGTCTGAGGGAGGAAGGGGGCCAGGGAAGACGTAGGTGAGTGAGAAAGCCAGAAAACAAGACAATTTGGGACAATAAATAATTTCCCACAAACATTAAATGAGGAGGGAGGTTATATTTTTGCCATGGAAGTTAGTATTTCCCTTCCTGCAAGGTACTACTTCAAAGTACAATTTATTATAATCCCTAGGACCCTTGGAGGCTTGGATAGCTGGCCTTATGGAAATCCTACCATTTGCATTATAAGACTCATAAGGGAAGGGAAGGAGAATTACTCCTTCCTTTTCAGATCCTGGTATACTGTTCCTGAAGATGAAAGATTTTTAGCAGTAAGAGGAATTACCTCTTCAGGTTACACTCTGAAGAGATGAGAGAATCAAAGCTTTACTGACCAGCTTCACATTGTTACTGAGGGTGCTGATACGTACTGACAGTCGTGTTGTGGTATCGCTGTGGGTGCTGATACAAGAGCTTAAAGAAAACATCTTCTGTGAACAAAGGAATAAACACCTGGAGCTTCTGGGTGTCCTTCTTTCTGTAAGGACACAGACTTGACTGTTTCTTAAATTTGCAGTTCACACAAATTTTAGATTTTAAAACTTCTCTGTTGTGCATTTATGTTATTTGTATGTGTTCAGATTTTTTAAATAGATTTATTTAGTACAAAGGCAAAAGCTGCCACAAAGAAGGTAGGGGCTTCCATTTGGGGTAGGTAACTTGTAAAAGTTGACAGAAAAGTCTCATATTCCTCAGTGGTCACTGATAGCACCACCTGATCCACAGCTGTTTCTCACACATTAACCATGTGTCACAAACTCGGCCAGGGAAGAGGACATGCACATAACCGTGCTACATCACCCACCGGGTGTAGCAGTAAAGGAGACTTTGTGTTCACCTTCAGTAAATGCAAAACAGTAGTGACAAAATGCAGAATCTCCAATGCCCCAGTGGACAGCACCCTAAATGAGTGACTTCCTGACTGGGCTACCAAATTATCTTTCCTTTTCCCTTCTTCTCTAACCCATGGTTATGACCACTTGTTTACATTTGGAAAATAAGAGACAGAAAAACTGTTCTAGTGTATTCTCATGGGTTGTTTTCAAACGTGTAGTAAAGTCCATTCTTGCAAACATAAACAACTTTGACATCTAATCCTATTGTAGAAAGTGGTAATTTGTACTAAGAAGCAAGCAATGTTTGCAAATGAAAACCTTAGACACCAACCACTTAGCTAGCCTGACAGACTCGGAGGAACAGTGAATTGATATGAGTGTAATGGGGCGTGTAATATTGCTCAATCAAGATTATGCTTTTGCGAGTAACTCCCACGTCTTACTAAGGTCTTCACAAGAAACCTTTCGGAAACATCATATGGACACGGCTGAATGCCTCAAGTCTTAGTTAACAAATAACCTCCTTTTAAATTGGCTTTTTTGCTGGACTCACAAGGCTTTCTATTTTGGTTCTCCTTAGTCTCTTTAAAATTTCAAGAAGAAACTCTGAATCTCAAAATGCCTATGAGTAAGAATAAGCTGGTTTTACTACTCGTAATGATCTGTCTGGAACAAGATAAGTCTGCAAATATTTCTCTTTCCAAAGGTAAGTTGCAAACAAGCTCTGTAATTATCTTTGTCTGAAGGAATGACCTTTGCTGGAGCTGAGCATCATTGCTCCGGTCCATACTTCTTTGGGAAAACTGGAGAAGCAAACATATTGTGGAGACCTAATTGTTTTTCATGTAATTATTTTGGACTTTCCTCCTGAAATCAGCATATAAAACTGGGAAAGACATTTGTAGAATACAACTTGTACAAGTTGCATTGATCTGGAAAAAACTGGGACTGTTCACTTAGTTGGACATATTGCACAGTCCCATCCTCATGCATGGAACAAATTCAGAAAACAGCACAAATTTGGAAGCATTTGTAATATTTTGGAAAACTGCCATGCTGGGATATATGAAGCATGTTCACTGTAGTGTATTATAAATGGTCTTTTTGCCTCCAGTGAAAGCTGAAAACAGTTCTCTGCAGTCAGATCTGTGCCAGCCCTCAGAATCATCATGTTTTCTGTCTTTGCTCCAATGAGTTCAGAAAATAGTATATTTTATATCTGAAGTATTTTATTTACGACTCATTCAGCTGAAACAGAAAATCAGCTTTTGATCCTAATGTCATGGCTGCAGTGGGTTCAGAAATGAAAGGCTAGTGTTGCATCCATGCTTTGCCATGACTTAGCCATGCATCTCTTTGATTCTTTGTTTTCTCACCCACAGCGGGGGTAGTAATGCTCGGTTCACAGGCCCAGAATGGGGGAGGGGCTAAAAAAGACGTTATGCAAAAGAGTTTTGTATATTTTAACGTATTAATCTAAACAGCTGTGCTGTCAAGGGTATGTTCTCAAGGAAAACTTTTGGTTCATCCACTCAACATCAAGTGTCTACTTGATGCTAGGAATTGTGCCAAACCTTGGAAATACAGAGATAAATAAAGATTTAGGTTTTTTTCCTCAAGTAGTTCACAGTCCAATGAGGAAGACAGACAAGCAATTCACTATCACAATATTGCATGGCAAAATTATAAAAGGGGAGAGGAAAAAAGAGTATTACAGAGGAAAGAAGAGAGACACTTCAGGCACATCTCGAGGAAATCAAGGAAGACTTCTCAATTGAGGTGATCTCCAAGCAAAGAACAAGGATCAGAGGACTCAGCTAAGCAAGGAAGTAGGGTGATTATGAGCCAGGGCCTTCCAGGCCTTCCTAGAAAACATGTAGAAACGAATGATCTGCAGTAGAATCAGAAGACAGTGAGTGACCAGGCAGTTTCAAACATCTTTAATCCTACCTATCTCTTAGCTGAGGAGTCAAAGAAATTGAGCATAAATAAGTAAATGAAACTTTCAGGGACCAAGTCTTTTCCACAAAGACAGAAGAGTTCTTTCTTCTATTAACTGGCAACTCATCTATCCTAACACTAGTCTGGTGTGTGTGTGAATCAGGACACAGTCTCCTCTGCACCTCACTCTCCTTGAATAATCTGCTACTTTCTACCCTCAGAGAGAATTAAATCCAATATCTCACTGTACGTCAGGTACCACAGAACATGGTCTCAGACTCAGCCCCCTGGGCGGAGCAGAGGAGATGATGCACACACAATTACAAATTCAGGCAGATTATGCCATCATTGTCTAGTTAGGTCCAAAGACACAGAAATAACCATAATGCATATAATTAATATCATAGAAGTATAGAGTGCTGTGAGGAGCCTTGAAGAATTCATATTGCTCAGAAGCAAAGGGGGCTGCACCCCTACTAACCCAGTAGAAATCTACCTCATGGTTCTTAATCTTTATATCACAATATGCATGTTCTATGTGACAAAAGCTAAATAATCCTTTGTACTGACAATGACAGTGAATCCCACAATTAACTTAAAACCATTTTGTAATCTTTCTACATGATCCATGTCCTACAGTTTTTTTTCTAGCTCAGAAGAGTTCCCCCTATCCCTCAGTGTTAGAGGCTATCTAATCACTAATTTTATTTATTCTTTTCTTTTCCCCAGCTCCCACTTGTGGGCAGAGTCTGGTAAAGACACAGCCTTGGAATTACTTTAACATTTTTAGTCGCATTGTTGGGGGAAGCCAAGTGGTAAAGGGCTCTTACCCATGGCAGGTAAGACTCAGAGAACATCCTCTGGTGAACTATAAGCTGTCTTGGGACTGGATCTCTTAGAATCACATGCCACTCATTAGTGTGCTCTGTTCTGCCCAGCTCATCACCAGAGATCTCATGAGTGTGTGCAGGATTCAAGTCCCTTGTGGCGTGGACAAGTTAAGATCCAGCAAAAGTGTGTCCAGAATAGTTACATACGTATTGCCTTGTTCCAAAAATTGAAAATGCCATCCCAAACTCTCAACCCCTAAGACAAAAATCCCACTTTAAGAAGATGAAAAATGTTTAAATTTACAATTAAAAGGTAATGTTCTGATTCAATACATATATTAAAAATATACTTATATCTTTATAAGTATAGAGATAAGTATAACTTTATAAGTATAAATATAACTATATCTTTATAATTAAAGATGACCAGGGAAGTTAAAGGTGTCCTATCCATAGGTCTACTTTATGCCTAAGGTATAAGATTTGTACCTATACAATAGGACCTCTCAGGAAATAATCAAGGCTACTTCCTTCTTAATAGCTAATATTCTAAGAATCCTATCTCAGTCTAATTTCCTGACCCTCTCATGCCATAGAAATGTCCCTGTGCTTCTGTCCCTAGCCAATGGTGTTTACATTTATTGTCTTTGAAGATCTTCCAACTTTCTTTACCCTTGGAGCCATTCTGTATTCTTGCCATTTAATTATGCATGTAGACTGAAAGCTCTTTATTTGTACTTCTCTTGAGTCAGTCATATTAACTTTTAGGTGAGTAGATATTTGGTAATGGTTGGTTGACTGAGTTTGTATTCACTGGGTTGATCAATTAATTACTAAAGAGTTGGTTAAAGAGTTGGTTGATCAGTTAGTTCCTTACTTAGTCAGTTGGTTGGCTAGTCAATTCAGAAGTCCCTATTCAAGTCATAGTCAGAGAGTAATCACTGACGTTTACTTACTTGCTTTATTCTGTTCTTAGCCTTTTCTCTGCATTAAATATTTTCTCAATCACTCATTGAATAATTTTTGGTCAAAAAGAGAACAATTCTAATAAGTCACTCACTTTCTTAATCCAACAATAGAATTAAAAGTATTACTTGTATTCTGTAAGTAATTTTAGAGTCAAAGCAAATATCATGAACAGGATAAACCAAGATAGAGGCAGGGTACAAAAAAGTTGGCTGGAAGAAGTTGTAGAGGTCAAATAGTTAAGAGTACCAGAAGAGTGTAGGTCCAGACTATTTCTCTAAGAGGCTTGGGAGGATGGGAGCATGTGTTGAAAGCCTTCCTTAGCTCTCACCTTGCCTTTCTCCCAAACCTGTTCATTTGGACTCTGCTATATCTTATGACTCTTTTTCTCCCTCTTCATTCACAGGCATTATTTATATTGTTAGAGTAACAGTATGAATCAACATTATTATAAAAATAAATTAATACCAACAATTCACACAAAATAAATACTTACACCCAATTATCTGAAATTAGCCACCTCTCCCATGAACCAGGGCTGGCAAGCTGTGGTTCCAGCTCTGCTCTTTTTTCTGAGCTGTAGGGAAATGGGTTTCACACCTTCACAGGTGGTGATTTCTAGTGTCTGTGAAGAAGACATCTGGGGTTATTTTTCAGAATATGCCCAGTCTCCAGGTTTGGGGGGACTGTATGGCATTGACTCGCTCTTATTTAAGGTCTTTGCATTTCAGGTGTCTCTGAAACGAAGGCAGAAGCATATCTGTGGAGGAACCATTATCTCCCCACAGTGGGTGGTTACAGCTGCTCACTGTGTTGCAAACAGGTAGGGGAAGGCCCAGCACATGGATACAGGTCAGATCACCCTTCTTTCCCTCGGAATATGCAGCAAGAACTCTTAAAACAGGAACTGTGTGATGTATGCTTTGGCGAGAGAACATCTTAATTGTATAACACAAGTAGGCCTCAGTGATGTTGTCAGAGGGCACTCAACTTGGGAGAAAACATACAACTCTTGAGGAAGTAGAATAGTTACATATAAGTGGAAGTTGATAAAGAATAATATCCAAGTGAGAAAAAAGTATCACAAAGATAATATTTGTGAAAATTCTCTCCTAGTTTCCCTAAATTTCAGTGAAAAAAATCATGTAGTTCATTAATGCATCTTAAGAACTGGATGAAAGAGAACAAAAGGAGGCCAGTAAAACAAAAGAAGGCCCCCATATCTTCTTCCAGGATTGATCCTGCCTCTATG
This sequence comes from Artibeus jamaicensis, assembly GCF_021234435.1. Taxonomy (NCBI): domain Eukaryota; kingdom Metazoa; phylum Chordata; class Mammalia; order Chiroptera; family Phyllostomidae; genus Artibeus; species Artibeus jamaicensis. Next base: position 803,311 of record NW_026521953.1, on the reverse strand, counting down.
AGCTCCAATCCACCAACTTCCATCATTTATCCCCATTCCTGTGTGCTCTTGCAATCAAAATCATGTGCCCGCATTTGCCCCATTTCAAATCTACAAATATCTGCTGGATATTTATTTGGTGCACTAGTGGGTACCAAGGATTCAAAGATGAGTGAGACCTAATTCCTGCCCACAGAGAGTTGACCATCTAAAGAAGAGTCAACTGAGAAGTCCACTGTGATGTGACAGGTGGTTAGGCTACTGAGTTGCTAAGCGTTAGGTTAGGTACTTAATATAGCCAAGAGCCAGGAAAGTACACCAAGAGAAAATTATACCCTTCCCATTTTTTTAACAAGCTCATCACTTTAAGGAATGAAACGTCTCAAAATGTGGCTAAGCCCAAAGATCTTAATCCATCTCAGTTCATCTCATCCAGTTCTTTCAGGTAACTTGGCTTCAGGAAGGGAAAAAGTATGGTCTTTCCCCTGTCATGCCAGGTCTCTAAATTACAAACATAAAGGAGGCAAGGAGAAGATCCCCACCTCCCACTGCTGTAATCAGTTCCAAAGCCCTGAGAGTGCATGCTCTCTGGGGCGTGAGAGTTATGGTGCTGTTATGTCCTTGACAATATACTTGTCCATTGTGCATTAGATCTCTCTCAGTAAAAAAGCAACATACTTAGTGAGGATCACAAATCATTTGCTGATAGGAGGCCAGGCCAATCACCTAGGGCAGCTAAATAAAGTCCACTCTAGCTTTAGGCCCCTGAATTTTATTTATTTATATATATATATACACACACACACACACATACATATACACACACATACACATACATACATACACACACATATATGATATATATACACACATATATCTGATATATGTGTATCTTTAGACATTTTACAAATAGCATTGCAAAGTATTCCATTTATTGCATCATTGACTCCACGAAACCCTTCTTTACTACTCCCCTAATCACACTGAGAACCTCTGCATTTTTATTGAGTGTTGGAATCATTCTCACTTTTTCTGTTCAGCAGCCATGACCCCAGTTATCCATCCATGCTACTCTGAGGAGGCCCATTTGTCAACCATTACAACTGTACTCAGAGGCTCAATGAAATTAATTCATTTCACTGCTTCCTCTTCACAGAAACAGTGCATCAGCTTTGAACATTACTGCTGGAAAACATGATTTGAGCCATACAGAGCCAGGAGAGCAAACCCTCACCATTGAAAGCATCATCATACACCCATATTTCTCCACCAAGAAACCAATGGACTATGATATTGCTCTTCTGAAGATGGCTGGCGCCTTCCATTTTGGTAAACATTTCAGGCTCACTCTGAATTATCTACCCATGTTCTCCATAAATCTGTTGTATAGCACATTCCTTACAGCATATGTTATGCCTGACAATTTGGGGTCAACGACATAGGGACAAGGATTTGAGGTGGAGGGTCCCCTATTTGAAATGCTTTTGCTTGTAGCTTCAGATATGGGATTATACAGAAAAGAGAGTGTCTTTCTTTATCTGACAAGCGACACCTGAAGTGTCAGGCAAAAATATCACGACTCCTCCAAGAAGAGTTGAGGGGGAACCACCTAGATGCCAGCTGAGGAGGGGTTTCTGGTGTCCTCCCCTCCATGCCCTGCCTTGCTCTTTATTTCAGGCCAGTCTGTGGGGCCCATGTGTCTTCCAGAGCCAGGAGAACAGTTTAAGCCTGGACTGATTTGTACAACTGCAGGCTGGGGCCGCCTGACTGAAGGTAAGGATTTCTATGCCCCTACCCTTAATCAGATGTCTGGACTTTCTGCTGGTTAATCAGAAAATAGAAATTTTAATGTTTTTTTAAAAAACAATGGTATAAACATTTTCAAAAACAGAGAATATCAAGATGTACTTAGAAATTCAGGTCTTTCCAGAAGACACAAACTTGAACAGGGCAGGCACCTTCAACTCAGAAAGGGTGGACGAGTGCCCTGCTGGGGCTCTCATCTCTGTGTTTTCTAGATGGCATCCTCTCACAAGTCTTGCAGGAAGTGAACCTGCCCATTCTGACCCAGGAGGAGTGTGCAGCAGCTCTATTAACCCTGAAGAAACCCATCAGTGGGCGGACCTTTCTCTGCACAGGCTTTGCAGATGGAGGGAGAGATGCGTGTCAGGTAGGTGGGAGCAGTTGGGCTGATGGGCCCCAGGCAGGGCCTCCCTCAGTGTTGTAACACTGGACTCTGAAGATGGGTCAAGAGTGACAGGAGAGGTTGAATCAAAGTAAAGGGACAGTTTAAACCACCTATTTATACCAGGGGGAGTAAATTCAGAGGAGGTCTTCAACTTTTTGCAAATGACTAAATAACAGATAATGCCAATAATATCGCTCAAGAATGGCTGGCTCTTTCCTATTTAGAGGCTTCCAGTTCCTGTATAAGGGGAGATTTACCTTCCCTCTATCCCTCCTGCTGACCAAAACCTGAGCTCAATTTTGCTTTGGGGCAAGACTTCTCTGAGCCTGTGAGATGAGACAGGAAAAGAAAGAAAGCCTGATGCTTGATGAAAGCCTAGGATGGGAAAGAAGGAAACGGAACTGATAAACTCCACTAATAGATGAGGCTCTGATGTGCTTCCAAGCCTCAGTCCAAACTATTAGAAGTGAAGAAATGTTATTATGGGTGAAAAGAGTGAGCACTTTGGGGCTCAGATACTGATCGTGATGGTAACAGGCTTTTTGTGCCTACAGGGAGATTCAGGAGGTGCCCTCATGTGCCGGAACAAGAAAGGGACTTGGACTCTCGCTGGTGTGACATCCTGGGGTTTGGGCTGTGGTCGAGGCTGGAGCAACAACATGCAGAGCGATGACCAAGGATCCCCTGGGATCTTCACAGACCTTAGCAAAGTGCTTCCCTGGATCCAAAAACACATCCAAATTGGTAATGAAGCTAGCATGGAAGGTCAAGAAGTGAGGACCAGAAAGAGCATCAGCAGAGTCTAGGCCAGTTGGGACCACTCAGCAGACAGGTTCTGCTTCTATTCTTAGGGTAGCACATAAGTATTGTGATATTTCCTTAACCTAAAACAATAGCAAAATGTGATATGTGGTATGGCATACATATATGTATTCACCACTTCTCAACTGTGCTAGCAAGATTCAGCACCACAGGAAATACTGACCCCAGGGGACAATGTCTGGAGACAATTTGGGTTGTCACAGCTCGGGATGGGGATTTAACACTAGCATCTAGTGGGTAGAGGCCATGAATGCTGCTAAATCTCCTACAATGCACATGACAGCCCCCATAAGAAAGAACGATGCAGCCCAAATGTTAGCAAATGCCACAGCTGAGAAGGCCTGGTCCAGATCCAGGTAGCATAAGTCTGAAAAGACCTGGGTCTACATGCACCCCTCTACTAGACCGACCAGGGGGTTAACTGAAACTTCATTTCTGCCTCCAAATCAAACTTAATTGTTTTCTTAACTGGTGGCTTCCAGCCCCAGTAGGGCTTCTATTTTTTCACAAAGGGGTTAATTCAAATTAGTTTAGTAAGACTTGGGTTTGTTTTCAAGGATATGGTCCAGTGGCAGGTACCTGAGCCCTCAGTTCAAGCTATAGCTATTCTAGCAATTCTTTTGTGGCTGTAGGTGAAGCACTTCCATCTCCAGCTTCCCTTCTTACGTAAAATGAGAGAAGTAGACCAGATGACCTCTTTGCGCTCTGTGCAACTTCCAAGCCTCTGTGTCATGGCCTGTCATTTAATTCACCTATTTGATAAAGAGTGAAAAAGAAGAGAGTATTCATGTCCTTAAAACAAAAGGCCAATTTTGCTTTGTCGATGTATCCCTTCTGTTCTTTCCACAGATTAGATTTTTATTAGTTGCATATTGACTAGAAAAATCTTTACACTTTTAAGCCAGGGAAATGCTAACTTCTTGAACTATTGTTTAGGATACCACAAACTTTGAATTGCATCTTTTTTTTTCTCTCCCAGGGACTCAGAGAAAAAGCTCCAGAGGTGGGTATTTCTCCAGCCTGCTCTCCTAGAAGCATGACTTAATATCTAGCATTTCTGATATTAGTTCCCCTTATAATCAAAAGTCTTCCTCTGCAGGAGCTGTCCTCACTCACTAGGTATAAAACCACCACTTGGAAAACCCATAGCCATTCCATGCCGATCAGCGCAGTCCCTCACCCAGGTGGAGCCCCAGATTCCCTCCCACTTCATGTCTTGTCAATATAGAGCTCCATCTCAATTCAGCAAACATTTGCCACCTTGCTTTGGGTCAGAGGCTTGAGGGAGGAGGGTGAGGCAGTACAGATGTTGTCAATAAGCTACACACCTTGACCTGAAAGTGTCCTTACATACTCAGGGGATTCAGCCTGGTGTTACACTGCATGGCTGCAATGAATTCACTCTAACTTTGGGTAGCTCCCTCCTACCTCTGGACCTCAGTTTCCTCATTCATAAAGGACAAAGTTTGAACCAAATGGTTTCTAAGGCATCTTTAGCTCAAATCTGCAGTGGTTCTGTGAGTCTGTGGAACTACCTATAAGAAGCAATGTGAGAAAGAGTACCCAGAGAGCTCAAAGCAGGAAGGACAGAGGCTTTGGAGCACAGACATCTTCTAAGTTGAACCTTAAAGGACAAAGAAGGAGTAGACATTTGTCAGGTGGAAATGAGATACAGGTAAAGAAAAATAGGCATTCCAGTTGTGATCTTGGATGGATACTAAAGGATAGAGATAGGAAAATGTAGGTTGTAAGGAGACAAGTGAGTCAAAGCAGCTGAAGTGTAGGATATGTGAGGGGGTCTTATTAGAAACACAATTTGAGACCAAATGTTTTAAAAAATTTTTATTGAGACTTCCGCCAAGATGGAGGCATAGGTGGAAACACTTTGCTTTCTCGAACAACCAAATCTAAAACAACAAAGTTTTAACAACAATTAACGCAACCAAACCACAGAAAATCGAAAATACGGAGTCCAAAAACAACGAACCACTCAGCTAAACTGGTGAGAGGGGCGAAGCCAGCAGCAGAGCTGGTTGGGCAAAAAATGATCCCCCAACCCGGGCAGTGTGTAAGCAGTCGAGGGCGCAGATCCCAGGTGCGGGGAAGCTACGGGAAGGCGAGGCGGGGCTGGCTGTCTCCGGTCTCGAGTTTGCGAGCAGATAAACCAATGAAGAGACGTGCATTGAAACAGACCGCGCAGGCCCCAGCGCAGGGCGGCGGGCTCGCACATTTGTGCTCAGATAAACAGGTGGGAGCGAGTGCTGAGGTGGACCAGGTAAGCTGAGAGGACCGCCATTGCTCCCTCTCTTACCCCACCCCCACATACAGCATCACAAACCAGTGACCTGGGTGGCCCCGCCCTGGTGAACACCTAAGGCTCCGCTCCTCCTATGTAACAGGTACAAACACATAAAAACATGGCTCAAGAAGAACTCAGAGCCCCAGAGCCAATAAATCTAAGCGATGAAGAAACAGTCAAACTTTCAGATGCACAGTTCAAAACACTGGTGATCACAGAACTCAGTGATTTTAGTCACAAATTAGAGGAACATATGAAGGCTAAACTAATTGAAATGAAGGGAAATGCACAGGAAACCAATAGTACTGGAAAGGAAACTGGAACTCGAATCAAGGGAGTGGACCAGAAGGAAGGAAAAAATGACTAAACAGAAAAATATGAAGAAACAAGAATTCAAAAAAATGAGGAGAGGCTTAGGAACCTTCAGGACATCTTTAAACGCTTCAACATCTGAATTATAGGGGTACCAAAAGAGAAAGAGGAACAGTCACAAGTGGAAACCTTATTTGAACAAATAATAAAGGAGAACTTCCCCAATCTGGCAAAGGAAATAGACTTCCAGGAAATCCAGGAAGCTCAGAGACTCCCAAAGAAGTTCGACCCAAGAAGGAACACGCCAAGGCACATCATCATTACATTAGCCAAGATTAAAATGAAGGAGAGAATCCTAGAAGCAGCAAGAGATAAGGGGACAGTCACCTACAAAGGAGTTCCCATCAGACTGTCAGCGGATTTCTCAAAATAGACCTTACAGGCAAGAAGGGGCTGGAAAGAAGTATTCCAAGTCATGAAAACCAAAGACCTACAACCAAGATTGCTCTATCCAGCAAAGCTTTCATTTAAAATGGAAGGACAGTTAAAGTGCTTCTCAGATAAGGTCAAGTTCAAGGAGTTCATCATTACCAAGCCATTATTACATGAAATGTTAAAGGGACTTACCTAAGAAAAAGAAGATTAAAAAAGATGAACAGTGAAAGGACAGCAAACTCATAGTTATTAAGAACCACACCTAAAACAAAAGCAAACTAAGAGGACAGCTAGATCAGGAGCAGAACCACAGAAATGGAGATCACATGGAGGGTTAGCAACAGTGGAGTGGGAGGAGGACAGGGGGAGAAAAGATACAGAAAATAAGTAGCATAGACGGTAGGTAGAAAATAGATAGGGGGGAGGGTAAGAATAGTAGGGGAAATATAGAATCTAAAGAACTTGAGACACGTGGTCATGAACTAAAGGGGGGAATGGTGGGGGAGGGGTGTGCAGGGTGGAGAGGAATGAAGGGGGAATAGAACAAATGTAATGGCATAATCAATAAAATAATTATATTAAAAAATAAAAATAATAACAAAATATTTTTATTAATTATGCTGTTAGAGTTGTCCCATTTTTTTCTCCCCTTTATTCCCCTCTGCCCTGTATGCCCCCTCTCACCAGCATTCCCCAACCTTAGTTCACGTCTGTCTGTGGGTTGTACATATAAGTTCTTTGGCTTCTCCATTTCCTATACTATTCTTAACCTCCCTGCCTATTCTGTCTCCATTTATACTTCTTATTTCCTGTACCTTTTCTCCCATTCTGCCCCTACCCCCTACCCCCTCCACTGATAATCCTCTGTGTGACCTGTATTTCTGTGAATCTGTTTCTGTTCTAGTTGTTTGCTTAGTGTTTGTTTTTGTTTTTTAAGGTTCAGTTGTTGATAGTTGTGTTTGTTGGCATTTCACTGTTCATATTTTTTATCTTCTTTTTCTTAGGTAAGTCCCTTTAACATTTCATGTAATAAGGGCTTGGTGATGATCAACTCCTTTAACTTGACCTTATCTGGGAAGCACTTTATCTGCCCTTCTATTCTAAATGATGGTTTTGCTGGATAGAACAATCTTGGATGTAGGTCCTTGCCTTTCATGACTCCAAATACTTCTTTCCAGCCCCCTCCTGCCTACAAGGTTTCTTTTGAGAAATCAGCTGATAGTTTTATGGGAACTCATTTGTAGGTAACTCTCAGCTTTTCTCTTGCTGCTTTTAAGATTCTCTCCTTATCTTTAATCTTGGGTAATGTAATTATGATGTGCCTTGGTGCATGCTTCCTTGGGTCCAACTTTTTTGGGACTCTCTGAGCTTCCAGGACTTCCTGGAAATCTACTTCCTTCATCAGATTGGGGAAGTTCTCCATTATTTTTTCAAATAAGTTTTCAATTTCTTGCTCTTCCTCGTCTCCTTCTGGCACCCCTATCGTTCAGATGTTGGAACCTTTAAATTTGTCCTGGAGGGACAACTAAGCTTTTCCTTGTCTTTTTGAATTATTGTTTCTTCATTCTGTTCTGGTTAATTTTTTTTTCTTCCTTCTGGTCCAAACCATTGATTTGAGTCCTGGTTCCCTTCCAATCACTGTTGGTTCCTGTACATTTTCTTTTGTTTCACTTTTCATAGCCTTTACCTTTTCCTCTATTTCATGACCATACTCAACCATTTCTGTGAGCATCCTGATTACCAGTGTTTTGAATTGTGCATCTGATAGGTTGGCTATCTCCTCATCATTTATATTTTTTCTGGAGCTTTCATCTGTTCTTTCATTTGGGCCACATATTTGTTGGCACACTGGTTATGTTGTAAGGGGCAGCACCTTAGGTATTTGCCAGGGCAGAGCAACCCAGGTTGCAGTGTTGTGGCACTATATGTGGGGGAGGGGTCCGAGAGGGAAGAGTGCTACCTGCTTGGCTCTCAGTCACTTCCTCCACTACCTACAAGCAAATTGGGCCCTTCTGGTGCTGATTCCCCAGTAGGTAGGTTTGTGTACATTCTAGGACCTTGTGGGTCTCTCCAACAAACTCTCCTGTGAGGCTGGGAGTTTCTCCTGCCACCGTAACCCCCACAGTTTTTTCAGTCAGAGGTTTTGAGGCTTTATTTCCCCGCGCTGGAAACCTGGGTTGTGTGGTCTGTCTCACTCCCCAGTTGTTCCTTTTGGTTTACCCAGACGTGAATGTGAGACTGCCCAGTCTGCCAGCTGCCACCTCCCTTGCTCCACCTCCTCTCTGCCCCGGCTGCCCGTCTTTGCCCCTCCTACCAGTCTGGATGAATGTTTCTTCTTTAACTCCTTGGCTGTTGGACTTCTAGACAGTTCAATTTTCTGAAAGTTCTGGTTCTTTTTTGTTTTTAAATTTGTTGTTGTCCTTCTTTTGGTTGTGTGAGAAGACAAAGTGTATGTACCTACACCTCCATCTTGGCTGGAAGTTGTTTCTCAAGATCAACCTGAGACCAAATTGTGGAAATTTTGAAAACCAGTTAGAAAAATTTGGACTTTATTGATGAACAGGAAGTGGATTAATTAAATAGATTAGAGCTATACTTTAGTGGCATAAGAGCAGCATATAGGGAATAGATTGGAGGGGAAAATAATTCAAGGTAGATTTATGAGATTATACATTAGCTCAAGAGACAAGAATGATGGCTGGGCCTAGGGCAACGGCCAGAGAATGAAAAGGAGGGAATAGAAACAAGAAGAATTAGAACTTGTTGGTCACTTAGATGAGGAGGAGGAATCAAGGATGTTACCTAAGTTTTGACCATGGGGGACTAAGAAAAGGGCACATAAACATAATCAGACCAGAAGTGCACACCAGGAGAAATTGCATTTATAGCATGTTAATTTTCAGAGACATATCTAAGGGACGACTGAAAAATCAGGTCGAGGTTCAGATGTGCAGAGGTGACAGGTGAAAGTGAGGATATGACTGAGACTGGTTAGAGGGCTCGGGCAGAGACAGGTGAAAACTAAGGACAGAACCACCTGGGAACTACCCGTATTTATGGAATGGAGTATGAGGTCAGAAGAACAAAAATGAAGGAGAAGAAATCATGGACTCTCAAAGCAGCGGTACCTAAAAGGAATTAAAAAGAAGAAAAGCATCTGGAAGCCAAGTCAAAAAAGATTCCATGAAAAAAGGAAGCGTGCACGCACACTAACAACCACGAGTCTCCAGCATCTGTACAGGTTAAGGAAAGCGAGGGCTGTTGTGACTAGCCATCACTGTTAGCCTGATTCTCGTTCCCTCCCAGCCTCGTGCAGTGAGGAGGATCGTGTGGTCAGCGAGTCTGAGGGGGAGCTGCACTTCCCAGAAAGCCCCTACCTGTATTATGACGGCAAGCAGTGAGTACTGTCCTCTGCAACCCCTCCCCTCTCACCTCTGGTCTGACTGCCCGTTAACTGTGACAGCCACTTTAGGTCTAGAACAACATCCTCTTAATACATCTGCCTGCAGACTGTGCGTCTGGACCCTGTTGGTACCAGAGGAAATGCATGTGTTACTCAGTTTTTCCCACTTGGATGCAGAGTCTTGTCATCACAACTACCTGTCAGTATATTCTTCAGAAGACAGACTTACTGGTGACTGGATTGTCAGATGGGCATTAGTGCTAGCAGGGCCTGGTTACATGTCTGGCACAGAGACACCTGTAAACACCACATTTTCTGTCTCCAGTTTTTGAGACTCAAAACTGACAGTAGAAAAGAATTAAATCAGGCCACAGTGCATTATTGGCTGCATCTGCTTCCCATGGAACCAGGCTTTCTAGGCTCTCTTGCCAGACCCGGAGCCCACTGGGAGTGAAGTGCGGACATACTGCAGGACCTCTCGGGGCCTCCAGGGCAGCTTGCTGCTTCTCTAGGCATAGCAATTACCTGCCTTGTCCAGCTAAGCATAAAATTGTATACTCGTGTGTAGAACAGAAAAGTTACTTACATAAAAAACAGAAATGAAGGAGAGGTGTTTTTGGAGGGGTTCTTAACTGGAGGTGATTTTGCCTCCCAGGAGTCATTTGGCAATGTCTTAGAAGCTTTTTGGCTGTTACAGCTGGAGTGAGTGTTACTGGCATCCAGAGGCCAGAGGCCGGGAATGCTGCAACACATCCTACAACGCACAGGAGTCTGAACACAAAGAACACTTCTAAGTGTCGGTAGTGCCAAGGTTAAGAAGCCCTGGTTTAGACAACCCTGCACTATCACAACAACTAGTTCAGTTCTCCTGAAGTCTTTGAATGGTGTGGTTTTCTGAGCTCTGCCACAATCTTCTTGTGTTGCAGGGAAGTTCTGTGGAGAAAGCCTTGCTTCATCAGTTCTTGTTGCCTCCAACTCTGTAAGGTTGAAGTTCTTCACTGATGCCACAGATTATTCCACTGGGTTTAATCTCACCTATAAAGCTCTTACACCCAGCTACCTTCCTGGTAAAACCATTAATTTTTATAACACACTCTGTGGCGCCTCTGCAGAAGCTAAGGCTGCATAGGAATTAGGTGAGGGACAGGGAGCTCCCTCCCAAGGCCCTCCTGGCTCCACAATGCCGAGGGGCACCGGCGTGAGGCGGCAGGAACAGGCACGCCTATGGTCCTGCTATTGCACATGCAAGTGTGGTGAGAGGGCCCAGCAAGTTCTGAAAATCACGAGCCTCGTCCTTCCTGTTGGCTCTGCTCGAAGCTTCGGTTCACGCATCTCTGTGGAAGACGGGAGGGAAAACATAGGGGTTCCTCTTTGCTTGGCCGATGCCACTGTTTAGATGTTTCCCCTTGTGTTTCAGATTCGGGCTGCAGTTCCTTAACTGTCCTTTTTGAAGAGGGCCTCATACAGAGCCTGCACTACCCTGAAGACTATAGTGATATGGCCAACTGTAACTGGGTTTTTCAAGCCCCCAAACATTATCTAATTAAGGTAGTGACTCTGTTACCCTTACTTTGCTGTGGTATCTCCAGAGAAGAGCTAACATAAGCACCATTATGGCAGAGGTTTTTATCTGACTTATTCACTGCTGTATCCTTAGTACCTAGTACCTACTATACCGCCTTGCCATACAAAGCTACCAACAAACACTTGTTAACAGCCCAGCCTGTTTCCTCCTGTAATTACCCACACTTACCACCAGATGGCAACTGTGCACTTGACTTTTTGTTGAAATGCTGCTTTAAATTTTGTACCTGGCAGATTGTTCCATCACTCTCTAGTCCCTTCTAGAAACACTTTGTAATTAATGGCTAACACAAGTCCATGAAAATAAGGCCCAAATGATCAAGCTCTCATGCAGAGGGACAGAGCAAGCAGCGTAGAACAGGTTCAGGGACTCTGGCAGGACAGACGTAACATGCAGAGGGAGGCAGGGGTGGTGGAAGGTAAGGCTCAGGTCAAAGTGTGGGAGCCTCGAATGTCAGGAGGCGGAGTTTATTAGTATTCAATCAGTGGCGTTTGTTCATTTGCTTGTCCATTAAACACCAGTGAGCCATCCCCCAAGCAATGCCTCCAGGCAGTTAAGGTGAGACCGTAGTCAGAGTGAGGATGGAACTAGGCATTTATTTAGAAGTCTTTCTATTAAAATAATCATTGAAAGCAAGAGAGTATGAAGTTGAGAGAGCAGAGCAGTAAATAAAAGGGGGAAGAGTAAGGTGAACAAGACCTCAAAGTTCTCATGTGTTCAAGTGGCTAAAAGAAACCTGAACCACAGGGGAACCAAACTGGCAGGCTGCCGTGCTGGTCCAGAGCATGGAGCCTTTAACTTAAAACACCGAACAAAATTAACAGATCAATGTGGCTAATACTTTGGATTTATAACACAAAGTTAGACTTTAAAGAGGAGGACTGAACATTCACTGTCCAGTCCCCACCTCATCCCTAATGAAAGGGTAGAGTAACTGGATTGGACAGTTGAACAGCAGAGAGGCGGCAGGAGAGGTGGTGTCTGAAATATCAAGTAAAGTCAGGTGTTAGGAGCAGAAACAAGATCACACAGGTTTTGCCAATGAGTAGGCAAAAGACACAGAGAAAGTAAGCATAGATCTTTTCTAAAAGTTTCTGAAATGCAAACACAGGGCAGAAATTTCAGGAGGAAGAATTAAGGGAAGGTTTGTTATCAGTGATGGAGGATAAAAGTTTAAGTATGAGCATTTTCTGGAAGGAGGGTGAAAATAAATTTAGATGACAATCTGAACATGCCAGAGCTGGAAGCAATTAAAAAACACCTACCCAATAAAGGTTCGCTGAGGGCTGTGCATCAGTGGAGTGAGGCTCTCACTCCTGGCCAGGCACAGCGTCAGCCCGCAGGCCTCATCCTAGGTAGTAATTTGGAAATTAGCACTACGAGACATAACTATGAGCATGCCATGAATCAGAGAGAAGAGGGTTCATTTCCAGAAAGCCTCCCAGTAAGGGTTTAAGAAGTGTGTGAATAAATCCTGTTTCAGACACGGCTCCTTCTTCCCATGCCCACACTCACCATTAATGATCACTCGCCTCCACTTCTGTACTCTCCTGCAGTCCTGTGGCTTTGGCTCAGTGCTCAGGCTCCACTGCATCCCTGTCATGTGTGTGTGTCCAAAATCTAAAGTCCTGCTTCATCTGCCCTATCTCCCACTACGCTTCTCTTCACACTCAGTGGGCCAGTGCCATCAAACTGCTCAAACATTGTACTTTGCTGTTTCTTTGCTCCTTCTAGGAGGTAGCTGAGGGGTTCAAATATTTGCATATTTTCCCACCTTTATACTGGGACTGTATCTGGACTCATGACGGTCCCACTAACTTTCTCATCTAAGGTCACACTCCAGAGTGAGTTGGGCAATCTAAACTTCTCTGCTTAATCATTCCTAGGTAATTCATTCCTATTATTTACCCCGGATGTAATGTTGAGCTTTCTCAGCTTTCCTTTCAGAACCTGGAAATAGAGGAGAGTGGAGACTGCACTTCCGACTACTTGACGGTGCACCAGGATGTGGAAAGGAAGAAGGAAATAGGTGTGTGCTCCTGGAGTTCAGTCTCCCTGGTTTGCACTGGGGCCCAGTCCTTGTTGGGATTTAAAAGGATCTGGCCCAATGCTCCTTCATTCCCCTGTACCACCTCCGTCTGCCCCTACGCTCTTACCCCCACTCCTTCTTCCCCTACATCAGGGCGGGGTGAGGGAGGGGGAGAATCAAAGGGCCCTTTGAACAGAAAATATGGAAAGCCCATATGAGCAAGGGGTCAAAAGGGGAAAGTGCCACTGAGATAAGCCCTCTGGCTAGAAGCAATTCCTTTAGTGGCATTCCGAGTATGAGTGTTTGGGAGATAAACAGAACTGAAATGTTGATGGGGTTAAAAACATAGTAAAAAGAAGCCAACTGCCGGTCTATTTTGAAAACAAATAGTGACATCCACCAGAAAAGTTTATCTCTTAATAGTTACCTAAAGGACATTTTTTTTTTTACTGCAATGTCACGTCTGTTTTCGGGGCCCTTGACCACCATGTCTTGCTTGGGCTGGACTTGAACCAGCTCGGTTGTGCGGCTTCGTTGCCCCAGCCCCTGTGCTGAGCTCCTCTGGTGTAATGCTCGTCAGCTTCCAGTCGGATGAAAATGTGACTTTCAGAGGCTTTCAGGCCACAGTTGCCTTCATTCCTGAAACAGGTAAGGCGGAAGAGGCACCAATACCTCGGGTCCACATTCTCGTCCTCATAATGTGTTAACCAAGCACAGCCTTTAGAGCCCAACGTGGACCGGATGGAGTCACCACACGCAGCAGCTCTGTTCTACAAAGTCGCCGCGAACACGGAAACGAGTGAATGCTGAACCAGTGTTCCTGGGGGGGGGGGTCCACGGTTAGGGTCCCGTGAGCCTCTGGTTTATGTCTGTTTCTGTTGGAAGTCACCTTACTGGATGTATTGTTAATTTGTTAACACCAAACTCACAGCCAATACCACAATAACTCAAACCCGAACAAACTTATCGTGTGTATTTTCAAAGACATCACATCCCCTTCGCACTTAGGAACACTAGATGGCACTTCAGCACTACGTTTAGGGCCATTTCGAATAGCAGAGTCACCAGCAAAAAAACACAAAAATGAAAAAAAAATAACCCCACAAACAAACGTGGCACTAAACAGACCATGGAAAGAACAGTTATAGTATGAGAGCTGCAACAAGAAGGCAGAGTGTCACCCCGTTGGACCTCAAGTAGGGACGCGTGCATCAGGTAACTCAAAATTTCCACAAATATCCATGAATGACCCTGAAAGCACCATGAGTACTGCTTTTCAGTTACAAATAAATGTTAGGGAGTAAGTGAACTTGCCAATCCAGAATCCACAAAGGATGAGGATCAACTGTGTGTCTGAATCTGGGCCTATGCTTACCAGATATGTGATCTAAGAGTTGTCTTAAGACTCATTTTCTTCAACCGTACAATGGGTGAATGACACATGGCTGGAAAGAATGTAGTGAGGATTAAATCAACAAGATCGTGGCATGGGACAGGGGCTCCAATATGTGAAATACCTTCACCAGCCCCCAGGCCCCAGACACCTGAATTACACAGTTCCCTTCCAAGCCCTCATACCTGTGGGCACTTAGTGCAAACCCCACAAAGCTCTCAGGTTGTTCATTCTTGTTAGAGGGTAAGCAGCTACTTATGGCAAAGCCAGGTTCCAGTTAAATTACTCCACTTTTTAGTGAAACTAACCACAGAGTTCAGCTGACTGAGATGCCCCAGAATTCTAACAATAATAATTAACCTCCAAGCTCCAAGCACGGGCCTTGTTTGTGTGATCTGAACAATTATATTATGCTTACACCCAGCATTAAACATCTCCGGATCAGAGGATGAGGCAATGTTTCTGGAGACATGGAATGCCCTACCTGAAGAATCCAGTCTTTCCGGTAAGCTGCTGCAGGGAATGTGACTGAGAGACACACACAGTGAATTAGCCTTGATTCAACCAGAGAATGCCCAGAAGATATGTCTGAGTCCTAAACTCCAGTACCCCAGAAAGTGACCTTATTTGAGAATAGGGCCTTAAAGAGTTGATCAAGTAAACTGGGGTCATTAGTGTGGGCCCCAGTGCAATGTGACTAGTGTCCTCATAAAAGGGGAAATTTGGATGCAGAGAGACACACACACACACACACACAGAGAACATCATATGCTGTATCTGCAAGCCGAGCAAAGCACCAGACGCTAGGAAAAGGCATGGAGCAGATTCTCCGTCACAGCCCTCAGAAGGAATCCACCCTGCCAACACCTTTATCTCAGCCTTCTTGTCTCCAGGACTGTGACACAATAAATGCCTGTTCTTCTAAGACACCCAGTGTGTGACAGTTTGTTGCGGCAGGTCTCACTAGCGAATACACCAGGAACTGGCTTACATGATGCTGGGAGCTAAGCAAGTCAATCCAGAGGGAAGTCAGAAAGGGAAGATGATGGGAGGCTGGAATTCAGGCCTGGCCCAGAGCTCTTCTCCACAGGGGGGATTTCTACTCTCTTTTGAGGAAGCCTTAGCTCTATTTTTAAGATCTTTCTGATTAATTAAATTAGGCCCACCCAGATGATCCGGGATGATCTTCCCTATCTAAAGTCAATCGATTAGAAACTTTAAATCTGCAAAAATCTCTTCACAGCAACATCTTGATTAATGTTTGACTGAATAACTGGGGGGCTGTATTCTAACCAAGTTGACACTTCAAACAATCCATCACCTAGAGCTCCACAGGCTGTAATCATTCCCTTTTGCTCAAAGCAAGGCAAATGACCCAATTACAGACCTTCCTCCAAAAGCACCATTAGACACCCCTGGGCTCCAGCTTTGCCAGCTGAAATATGGAGTGCTTCTTTAAATCTGAAGTCAGGAATTTTTAAGTATGCATGGCATCACGAACAGTGTTTTTTATGCCCTGATGGTACCACAGGGTGCCATGGTGTAGAGGAAGCACATGAGGCTGGATTCACAAATGTGGGCTTGCATCCCCGCTTTGCCATTTTCAAGCTATGTGATCATTGACAAAGCATGAGATGAATCTCCCCGAGGTTCTTTCTCCAAACTCACATGGTTGTAAAAGGATCATCACAATTTCAAGGGCTTATGTTCCATTATGGGAAATGTTTTGTAAACTTTATAGTTCTATGAAAATGAAGGTTTCATAATTACTCTCAGAATGGAGGCTTTAGTCATTTGCTCTATCTTAACTTGTTCAAACTTTAAAAACAACAATAACCAGAAATTGTCCTAAAAAATAAAACTCTTTTTTGAAAGCTTTCTGCTTTTGTCCCTAAAAGAGATAAGGAAGCAGAGGCTGGAGCAAGTTAGCAAATAGCCATAGTCCTGGCTGTAGTCAGGCAGGAGGTGGGAACACTTCATTTCTCTTGGATGCTTTCCATTTCTCCCCTTCCTGGAGCCAGGCTTTCGCCTACTGCAGGGCAGAGGCTCCCAGCCCCAGGCTCGCCGTCCTACCCCATCTGCACAGGTGGCACTTTCTCTTGGAAACTGCATTCACTGCCCCCACTTACTTCCTGTTGTCTCGAGGCCCAAGCTGTGAACTCACAGCTACTACCCTCTGGGGGCTCTAACTCAGCCCCTCCCACAACAGACACTGTTTGGAAAGAGTTGAAGCAACTGCTATAAATATTAGTGGGGAACTTGACTAACATGGCTGGTGTAGCTCTGCAGACACAGCTGCTCAGGAAGAATTTCCCAGGGCGTGGGTGGGATGATGGGAATAGGACTCCGCAGGCTGTTCTTCTGACTTGTCCCAAACATAGGTTCTGGCAAAGTCTGGTCATTCTCAGCATCCCAAGCCTCTTGCCTTCATACAGTCTTACTCCTTCGGGCCCAGGTAAGCCTCACATTGCCAGGGGCGTGCAAGGTTTTCCATGCCACATTTCTGTTATACAAGTTGAGATTAAAGACATTCCAGAAAGCAAAGTGTTACATCTTTGCTTTATGGCCAGTTGCAGTGCTCAGTGGGGAAATTGTGATCACATAGCGCAGACATACTTTAGTTTAAAGTCCTTGAAGAGGAAAACCAAGGAAACTCCAACTCAACAAATAGTCTGCACTGGTCATGGCGCTGGGTGCTCAGAGTGGGTGAGGTGCTCCTCCAATGTTTCCTCATAAAGCTCGCCCCAGTCAACTAGATTTGTCTGCTGACATCCTTTTGTCGGGATGACATTTTTGCACAATGCACAAAGGACAGGCCAGAGCCAGGGTGAAGAGCAAGGGATGGAGTGGGTGTGCACTTGTGCGGCCCGGCGGAGACAACCAGCTGGAGACTTGGCCAGGCAGCAGGAGGCTGCTGAGACAGGCTGTTCACATGGGAAAAGAGACCCATAATTACAGCAACAAGGGCATCAAAACCAGAGGCAGGGGCACCTCCTTGCTCTTCCAACCCCAATCACAAGAAATATGTTTTTGGAATAAATCCAAGTAAAAACAAACAGGCCCTAAGAGACAAAAACAGTTGTGCCCTGACCATAGCCGAATTAGTTGGAGCATTATCCTGATATGCCAGGATTGCAGGTTCGATCCCCAGCCAGGGCACAAATAAGAATCAACTAACAAATGCATAAATGAGGGAACAACAAACTGATGTTTCTCTCTCTCTCTCTCTCTCTCCCCCTTCCTCTAAAAACAATAAATAAAAAGTACTTTTTAAAAAACATTCATTTAGTGCATTAGTTTCCTATTGCTGCTATAACAAATTACCACAAATGTACTGGCTTTAAAAAGCACAGCAGTATTCTCTTACAGTTCTGGATTCCAGAAGTATAAAATCGGTTTCACTGGACTAAACACAGGACTGGTTCCTTCCAAAGGCTCTGAGGAGAAATTCTTTGCCTTGCCCTTTTCAGCTTCTGGTGGTCACTGGCATTCCTTGACTTGCAGTGTCGTCCTCCATCTTCAAAGTTCACCACTCCAATTGCTGCTTCTGTCATTGCCTTCTCTGTCTCCTCCTGCGTCCCTCTCATGAGGGACTATTGTGATGTTGGGCCCACCAGACAATCCAGGATAGTCTACCCATCTCAAGCTCTTCATCACAGCTACGAAGTCCCTTTTGCCATATGAGGCGGCACTCACAGGTTTTGGGGATTAAGATGTAGGTATATTGCGGGGGGGGGGGGGGGGAGCATACTACAATTTAGGCTTAACAGCTAACACCTAAGAGGTGGTCATTTGTTCAGGGGGTAAAATGGAAATAAATCATTTTCAAGGTTAAAAAGTAATAAGAAGTCCACAAAAGCCTGGAAATTGTTGAGAGAGCAAATGCTCTTTAAGCATCAGCCTGGTCAGGGCATCCGTTCCCCCAGGGGAGTCTTGGCAGTGAGGGAGGCATGGACTGCTCTGGAGAAGCTGCCCTATAAGGCAGGGTCTCCTATTGCTTACAGAGTAACACTGATGTTCATTCTTTCTTTTTTGCAGCAAACACTTGCTGAGGGCCCATTCTTTGTCAGGTTTAGGGAACCGTCCTGCGTGGTATGATGTTTGTAGCCCAGTCCCTGATTCAGAAAACCAACAGGGAGCAAGTCAGCACATAGGACCAGAACCCATGGACCGGTTTTCCTGTGGGGAATCAGGCCTGCATTATACCTAGGCTACCATGAGGCTTGTTTTTGCTAAAACTCCCTCAGCCTGGATTGAGGCACAAATGTTTACTGTGTATCTTTAAAGCAGCTTCCTAAAATCTGTGCTAAACCTCCCCAGTATAGAGTATAACCACCAGTTCAACCACTTTTCCCTTGCATCTGAAACATCCTTCTCTTTGAAGTAATTAGCAACATTCTTTCCTTTGTTATCTGTAAAAGGTAATCACCTACAGCAAACCCGTACATAGTAAATGAGGAACATCCTTGATGTAATGTACCCAGGGAAGCAATAAAAGCCTGTCCAGGCAAGGTCAGGGCACCATGCTGTCCCTTTTTCTCCACAGGACTTCCGTAGTTAATGTGAATTTGTTCATTGCAGCCACAACATATGGATCCCACGGGCTGGAGTCCGAATCAGTCAGGCCCTGTTACCAAGCTGGGCATTATGAGAATGAGAGGTGCGTGCTCACAGTAAAGTTCAGGGGATGAGTAGAAGATAAGCCAAAATCCAGGCAGCATACGAGTACGTGAGGAACACATATAAAGTGTGTAGGAGGCACATCCCTGCCCTCTCAAAATTACTGGGAGCTCCAGATAAATGCCGCCCTTTTATCCTGATCTAATTAATAAAGGAGGATGTGCTATCTGCCTCTCTAGTAACAGGGAAGGATTTGCAGAGAAAATGAGAATGGAAGATGGAGAGGAGAGGCAAACTACTAAGAAAGCCACAAGAAAGGGAGAAGTAACTTTAGATTCCAAACAGAAAAATAAAGACTTTTGATTGAATCAGAGAAAATGACATTCATTCATTCATTCATGTAATGAATGTTTATTCAGCATCTACCAATTGCCAAGCACTATTCTACCTGTGATACAGCAGGAGTTAAACTAGACAAAGCAGGTCCTGTCCTCCTGGAGCTTACATTACAGCAGAGAAAGAGGAACAGTGAATAAGTAGATGTATGTCATGTATATCATCTGGTGGTATGTCTTACAGAGCCAAACAAAGCAAGGAGGAAGCAGCATACAGTATTGAAGGAAAGGGCTGTTCCTCTCTTTAGTATTTACGGGGCTTCTAGCACGTACCAGTCAGTGTGCTGAACGCTGCAGGACAGAGGTGTGAGTTCGTCCATGCATGACTGTCACTGCGCTAACCCTGGGGAAACCAGGTCTCTGCCCCATAACAGAAGTGCAGGGCAAATGTGAGAATCAGTTCTTTAATGACTGAATATTCAAGATGAATAACAACAAACTAAAGTAAAAGCTATGATTAAAATGAGATGTGTACATCTATTTAAATTGGGGGACAGGAGCAGGCATGTCTGAGGAAGGACTATTTGAGCTGAGAACCAATGACTGTATGAGTGAAAGACGAAAACACCTGTTATAAATGATTATAATTAGAACAGCATGGTATTGCCGCAGGGCTTGAGCAACTAGGTCAGTGTAAGAGAACAGAGCAGCCAGGACCAGGTAGATAGGAAAACTGATATATGACAGGGAGGACAATGCAGGTGGTGGCCAGGCATGAGAGATGCAATAAATGCTACCAAAATGACACATTATCCATGTGGAAAAACTAAATTGGATCCCTGCTTCATATCAAACACAAAAATCAGTTTTAGGTGGTACACAGACTTAAATGTGAAAGGAGAAGCTTTAAATCTTGTCAGAGAAAATATAAAATCTCTTTGTAACATTGGGTAGAAATAGGCAAGTCAAAAAGCACTAACCATTAAGGTAAAACACTGAACAATGGTGTGAGGCTTGCCCGAGGGAGTGCGGGGTGCAGGGTGGAGGCAGGCAAAAGGGAAAAAATTGGGAAAATGTAACAGCATAATCAATGAAATATAATTTAAAATATTTGCATACATTGCAATGACAAACTTGCATTCATCTAAATACATCCAGTTACAGAGAAGAGGGAAGAAAAAGACAGACAGAAAGAAAGAAAGAATAAGTTGCAAACATTTGTAACTCACATAACTAGCAAAGAAGCGGTCTCTAAAAAAATGTAAGACTTTAAAATCAGTAAGCAAGTACAACTCAGTAGAAACATGGACAAAAATCATGAGCAGAGTTTTTTGTTTGTTTGTTTTTTAGAAAAAGAATCTCCATGGGAAATGAGCATATGAAAGATACTCAGTCTCTTTAGGTATTGAAATTCAGTCCACAGGCCATCACTTTACACTGATTATATTGCCAAAAATTAAGATATCAGACAGTAATATCCTGGTGCCTGCAGGTATCCCTTATACCTGGGCCTGTGGTGGTCTGTTTGGGGATTAGGGCTGGTGAATGGGACAGGAGCTGTTGAATGGGATGGGAATCTATTATTTGGCTTCTCTGTCATTCAGGCCCAGGAAGCAGGAATTTACCTTTGCCACTGGCAATGGGAGAACTGATGGGGAGGAGGGTCAGCAAGATTCTCAGATATACTGTGAAGAACCCACATAGCCGTCATCCCTGCCATTCTGCCTCCCATTGGTCTAATCTTGGGTACCAGTCATCTCCCTCTCCCAATAATAAATGAATGAAAAAGCGCTTTCACTGAATGTCTTTTTTAACTAAATCACACCCCCAACCCCATCCCTGCAAACACCTCGCTCCGGACTAGGCTCAGAGTTGGAGCTCATTATGTATGTCGAATGGATAGATGGATGGTTGGATGGATACGACAGACTGACAGACAGTCATGGGCTTATAATTGCCTAACTTCCCATTTCCTTTACCAGCATCCCCTCCCTCGAGCCTTGCCACAATTTAAACCAGCTGAGGACAGGCAGCTCTCCATCAGGGCAGCTCGGCGTGTTCAGGGAGAGAACCGGGATAGGGAGGGGATCACAGAACAAGGAAGGCTTGTTTCACTAGGAACCAGGAAGCCCCGAGCCACGGGAGCCCCTGGATTCTGCAGGGGCCGGGGCCTGGGCAGGAGCAGAGTCAGGGTCACGCGGGAAAGAACCTTCCGACGCTGGCCCCTCGGGACGGGGGTGGGGGTGGGGGTCGGGGTCACCGCAGAGGGGGCCCGCCGCGCGCTGCCTCCGGTCCGGGCGCGCGTTTTCCGGCCGAGCCCCACTCCCCGGCCTCGGGCCCCTACCTGTCAGCGCGGCGCTGCCGTCGGTCCGGCGGAGCTGCGGTCGGCGCCCCGAGTCAGAGGGCCCGCGGGTTGGGAGCGGCGCACCGGCCCGCCGGGCAGCCCGCGTCAACATGTTCTGCGTCTCACTGCGGGTGGGCTCCCGGGGCAGAGGCCGACGTCGCGGAGGCGGGTGGGAGCCGCGGAAAGTCCGACGGGGCCCCCGGAGTCGGAAGGGTGGGCGGGAGTGGGCGGGGACGCGGCGTCAGGCGCGGGAGGACGGCGCGGGTCCGGAGCGGAGGGGAAGGGGCGCGGGCTGAGCGGGGGGCACGCCGCGCAGGACCCCGTGCGGGCGGGCGGGGCGTGGCACGTGCGGGGCGGGGCCACAGGGCGCAGGGCGGGAAAGGAGGGCGGGCGGGCGCCGTGGAGTCCGGCGCAGCCGGCCAGATGCGGGGCGGAGTTGGAGGCAGGTGCGGAGGCTGGCGCGGCCGCGGACAGGTGAGTGCTCGGGCCCCTGTAACACCTTGGAGGTGGTGTGTTCCCAGGCGCGAAGGTAATAGAGCACCCCCAGGTCGTGAGTACTCTCCCTGCCCTAACACCCAGCCTAAACTGGAGGCTGGGAGTGGTGGCCCCTCTAGTTCTGTCTTAGGACACTGGACCTTCATTCCAAATTGTGTGTTAGAAGCAATGTCATCATTCGTTCCACCTCAAGGAGGGGACTCCCAGGGCTTGCCACCCTTGGCTCTAGCCAGGATGGAGGCAGATGGGCAGAAGGACCTGGTGACATTAGAACTCCCAGGTCATCCACTTAGCCTGGTTCAGGAAGCCTGAAATAACCCTCCTTGTCTGACCTGCAGCTGACCCATTCCTACTGGGTCTCCCAAACACTCAGCCTGCTTTCTCTTTTAGTACCTTTCCTTATCCCAGTTTCTTTCAGGCACAGCCCAGCTTTTGTGCCTTGGTTGTGGAGGAGGTTCCTCTGTGCCTGAGAACTGTCCTGCCCAGGGCTGGCAGGCCAGCCCAGAGGTGACCTGCCCACATTGTGTCTGGCTAGGACCCGTCCCTGCTCCTTGCCATCTCCGTCATTGGGGTTACAATACTTCTCCTCGCCCTGAAGAACATGAACTCAAGGAGGAGACATCTTATCACCTTACAGAACCCTGAAATGAAGTACCCACTGCCCTTGATCGAGAAAGAGGTAATGAGTCAAACCACACTGTCAGCAGGTGAAAGAGGAGGCCAAGAGTGGTGGGGAAGGTGCTGGCTGGGAGGGCAGGGTGGTGGGACAGGTATTCACAGCCTCCAGTTTGCTCCCCACAGCCTTTGTGTGTGCATACACGCCGGGAGAGCCCCACAGGGAGCTCCTTTCCCGGGCATCTGAGCTGCCCAGCAAGGCTTCTAGGAAGCTGACAGAACCTGCCTTGTTTTCTGTTTTATTAGCAAGTCAGCCACAACACCAGGAGGTTCCGCTTTGGACTGCCCTCACCAGACCATGTTTTAGGGCTTCCTGTAGGTGAGTGGTGTTTGATTTCATTACCAGGACTGGGTGAGGAAACCTAGAAATTCAACTGGGGTGTACAAGTTGCCCTGCTACTTTGCCTGAGACGCATGGGCTCAGAGTGTTTGGGAGATGGGCTTGAGGAGAGTCCATTGCTTTCTGTTAGATTTGGGCTGACACAGAAGTGACCTTGCAATGAGCATTGAAAAGGAGTGAGTCTAGAGTCAAAAGCTCTTAAGATTGTATGGTAGGCACCTTGCTAGGCAACCTTAAGCAAGTCCCTCAACCCCACCGAGCCCAACTATGAAATAGGATTTCCCAGGCCTGCCTGCCTCTTGGTGCATTGTGATGATAAAGTGACTGATAGATGTCAAAATTCAGAAACTGCAAAGTGCTGTCCGTGCACATGGGAAGGATGAGAGACCTTGATGTTCCCCTACAGTCAGAAGGGAAGCCCAGGATGTGTGGAGAGGCAGGAGGGAGTCAGCCCCCCACCCCTGACTTCCACATGGATTCTCAGCAGGGGCCTCAGACCCATTCAAGGAGGCACCCATTGTAAATACCAGCCATTGCAGTCCTAGAGTTCCAAGTCACCCCAACTTTAGTCTTTACCACCACCAGACAGCTGAATTAGTCTCACTGAGGTGGAAAACCTCTGCCAGGTGCACAGCCTAAAAATCCAGAACTCTGTACACACTGCAAGTGCCTGGTGGAGAGCCTCGTTCATGGCCTGTGTACATGGGACAAAACCTTGACCTCACTTCCAGCAAGTGTTAACATGATCCCTTAGGCAGCCAGCCTGGCTCCTCAGCCCCTTTGCTGTGTCCTGTCTCCTTCTTCATCCATGACAGCTCAGTGTTGGCCTGCCTTCTAGCCCCCTGCCTGACCTGTTGGCAAGAGGGCTAAAAGAATTAAAAAAACTTTGAGAAATAATGTATCTTAGAATCTGCCATGGCTCACTCTCTCTCTCCTCATCCCTGGTGTAGGCAGTGCAAAGTTAGTGGGACAAGGTGATTTAGGAGCTTCTGGGAGAGTCTGCTGTGAGCCCTGAGAGACTGGTGATGCTTCCCACCTCGGCTGAACTGAAACTGGGTAGAGACGGGGCCTGCAGGATCAGCCTGGGCAGCCCCATTTTCTCTGGGGATGCTACCAGACCAGGCCCAGGCTGGCTGCAACTGAAAGAGCCTATTTAAGGTTTCCAGTTTCAGAGTAGTTCTCAGAAGGAAGCTGCCTCAGGCTTTTATTGCTGGGTGTCCCTGGTTCCCAGCCAGGCCATAGTCAGAGTCTTTGAGCCTGTCCTTTCTTAACCCCAAGAGTTTGTGCCTCAGGCCTCCTCAAAGACTTTGGTTCATGTTCCTGAAGCTACTAGAAGGACTGACCCTTCCAGAGTTCCATCTCTTCTTTTCTTCCTTCCCTCCCCTCTCTGTCTCTCTCCAGGTTTCCACTTCTGGCTCCTGTGTGTACAGTTTCTACTCCCTCACACGCTCTGGCACAGAGCTTCCTCTTGCCTCTCTCAGCGTCTCTTTACTGCAGCCTCTGCCCTCACGACTAATTGCCTTAGTCACTGAAGTCTCCCGTGGTAGATCCAGCAGAAGTCAGAACAGCCCAGTGCACCATGTGGCACTGGGATGCAGTTATGACCCATAGGTTTCTGGCCACAGCTGGTCCAGTCATCTCTGCCCTGGACGGTCAGAATTCCATGGTTCAAAACGTCACTGCTGCCTCTTAGCAGAGCCATGACACAGGAAGACACAGTGTTCTCTCTAGAACTCCTGGTCTGCGGGCGTCCAGATCCTGGAGTCCTACACACCTGTGAGCTCTGGGGTTCTCTGTGCCAGGCAGCAGGCTACAGATGAGGGGGCCATCACTCACTTACTGACTCCGATGCATCCGGTTAAGGAAGAAATGACTTTGTGAAGGCAACATATTTTGCTTGAAAAGGGAGCTCCCCCTGTCATTTTTAATAGTTAGCCTCCAACACTGAGCTCTTCCCACTCCACAGGGTACTTTGACACAGTAAGCCCTGACAGCATTTTCCTGTACGTGAGGCTCACAAGGACACTGGGATGGAGGTGGGGCAGGCGTAGCACCCCCATTGGCCCAGAGAGATGAAGTGACTTGCCCAGGGTTGCACGGAGTGACAAGGACAGGCTTAAGATTCAGACATCTGAGTCTGGGCTCCTTCTCTGTGTGGCCCTCCTCCCGTGTACCTGCCGCACTATGCACCCCCCTCCCTGAAGCTCAGTTCTTTGGGGGAGTCCTGAGTCCTACTTGGGCCAGCCATGCTGACTCGACATTTGATGCCTTTCCTGTAGGTAACTATGTCCATCTCTTGGCCAACATTGATGGTATTCTGGTGACCAGGGCATACACACCCGTGTCCAGTGATGATGATCAAGGCTTTGTGGACTTAATTATAAAGGTGAATGATGCCCCCCTTGTCCAGCTGTCTCACCCTCACAAGCCTATTAAGAATGGTGGGGTGGAGAAGGGACACGTGCCCCGGCCATGGCATTTAGCAGTGCAGCTGCTGACCTGGTGAAATCTTCAGGGGTAGCTTAGAACAACTGTGAGTGCAGAGGATTTTCTACGCATGGTTTCTAATGGCAGAGCTTTGTGTGGTTGTGGCCTAAGGTCTGAGGCTGCGAAAGCCACGCTGCCTTATTTTTCAGATCTACTTCAAAAATGTACACCCTAATTATCCAGACGGAGGGAAGATGACACAGTACTTGGACAACATGAAAATCGGGGACACCATTCTTTTCCGAGGGCCAACTGGGCGCCTGTTCTATCACGGGCCAGGTACTGGGGGTTCATACTGGGCCTCCTGTCGGGAGGAAGAAGATCTCCTGCAGTGGTTCCATTGTTCTAGAAAACTCCTCAGATGTGAGGCACGTGGTCTTGCCCTGAAAGTTGCCACACATTTATTCACATACTCATTTCACAAGATCGTTACACCACTGAGGTAGGGGCGTGACTTGGTGTTTCATCATCACCTGATTCATAACATGTAACCCACTAGTGCTGAAAATGGACGTATGGAGTCCGGCTCCTTCCCTCACTCACACGTTCATCCCTCGCTCGCTGCCGTGGGCGGCAGTGCTCTGTGAGGCTCCCTAGTCCCTTCGGCATGACCACCCTCCTCCTGCAGAAGGAAAGATCTGGTGATCTCCGCAGATCTTTTATTTGCACCAGGGCTGGCCGAGGAGGTCACCCTGGCTGGCTCCTCTGGCTTAAAATGGCGCAGCCACTTCTTTAGGCAGACCGGCCTCCTGGACGTCCTGAGGAAAGTCAGTGACCTTTTGCAGGCTCTCAGGCAGGAACTCCAGGAGTCAGACGTGTCCTCTGTGCTTTCAGGGAAGTTTTCAGTCAAGGAGTACAAAACAAGTAAGCCTGAAGGAAAACTGGCCAGTCACCTGGGGATGATCGCTGGGGGCACAGGTAAGTGGCTTCTGGGGGCTTCATCCAGAGGTGAGCCCTCCCTCAGGCCTCTCTGACTTTGGAGTTGCTTTGTCCTACAAGGGGTGATGTTTGAGAGAGTCACTAGCCTGGCTGTTTTACATGGAATGCAGGGTCAATGGCAGGCCTTGAAACTGACCCTGTGTGCACTGCTCCCCTTCCCCAACACGGCGGCTGCCCAGGAGCCCTGGAGCCTCTAGAGTCAGGCTGGGGACATGGAAGCGGCTGGGGGCAGGCTGCACAGGCCCACATGTGGTCCCCCAAGGACTTCTGGATCCAGCCGAAGCCTGACTCCCATCTTTTGAAAATGAATGCCTGAAAGAAGAAAACAAACACGCAGGGAGACCTACAGCTTGCCAGGCACCATAATAAGCACCTTTAAAACTATCACATTCACTTGCCATTAATTCTGTTTTACAAGTGAGGACCCTGAAGAGCTCAGACTGGCGCTTGAGTCACCCCCATCAGGGAGTTAGTGAGGGCGCTGGGAGTGAAACCCAGTTCCCAAACCAGAGCTAGTGCTCCTTCCATCTTGCCATCTGAAAGTGAGAAAGGGCTTTTCATTTGTTGTTGCATTAGAAGGGAAAACCAAAATGAAGGGCTGTCCCCCGCTTTTGGTTTGGGGGGACAGACGTGAGAAAAGTAGAGCTAGGGTCAAGCTGCTGCAGAGCAGGGGGACCGGGCCTCGAGAGCGAGACCCGGCCTGCCCACATACTGTGTTCCAGGGATCACGCCCATGCTGCAGCTCATTCGCCACATCACCAAGAACCCCCAAGACAGGACCAGGATATCCCTCATCTTTGCCAACCAGGTCGGTTCCGCTGAGTCAGCCCTGAGCTCGCAGGGGTGGGGCGGGTGGAATGTTGGCTGAGCTGGGCTCTGCATTCACTCCTCCCCCGACCCGCTCCCTGAGCTCAGGCCGCCCGCGTGCCTGTGGCTGTGGGAGGGCTGGTGAGAAGCTGAGTCGGGCCTGTTGTGCCTTCTTTTTTGTTTTGTTAACTTTTCTGTCTCCCCAGTCAACCCGAAGCGCCATGCTTTCCTTCCTTCCTTTCTTAACACACGGTTCTGCCCATCTGAGTACAACATCATAGCAGCCCTCCAAAATGTGAATTTTCCAAAATGTGAATTTCGGAAAATACAGAACTA
Organism: Artibeus jamaicensis; assembly: GCF_021234435.1. Classification (NCBI taxonomy): domain Eukaryota; kingdom Metazoa; phylum Chordata; class Mammalia; order Chiroptera; family Phyllostomidae; genus Artibeus; species Artibeus jamaicensis. The sequence goes on along the minus strand of NW_026521953.1, from coordinate 775,488 downwards.
TATAAATATTTTACTTATTTTTGTCCTTTTTCTCTACACACTATGTACTTACAATTACATACATATAGATGTGGGGTTTTTTAGTTAACATTACCATACAGGCATTTTCTTTTTATTAAAACTATGAATATGTCTGTCAGAGTCTGTATCAAGTTGCACCATAATTTACAAAATCTTCTACATTTGGATTGTTTTTGGTTATAAATGACAGTAGTGAATAATTGTGCCTAGACTTGATCATTGCAGATTATTTTCTTGAACAGAATCCCAGATGTGGAATTATCAGGACAAGGGTTATAAAAAGAGTTTTAAGACCCAGGTCTTCTGCGCAGCATCACTGAGCCTGTGGCAGGGTTCCTTCAGCTCTGGCTGCCTTTTCCCTGAATGAGGCCCCAGCCTCTGTTTCTCTCCTTTAGCTCGCCAGTGCTGAGTTATTTTACCTATATATAAGTATATATTTATAAATATTTACACACACACACATATTTAGTGCCTTAGCCCCTTGCACTCCCTGCAGAAGATCCTGGGCCCACACTAAGCTTGTGTCAGTTGGGTTTGCTGTGCATGGTGTCAGTGTGGATGTTGGAGGTGGGGCTGGAACCTCTGAGTGAAGCCACCTCACTGCTGCAGAGCCATGGCCTTCCAGCAGAGGGCAGTCACCCAGCTCCTCCACTCACGTTAGTTGCACAGGAGTGCAGGCAGAGCTCTCATCTGCCCCAGGAGTGTGCGGGCAGCACTCAAACGAGAGTAGAGGTAGCTTGGCCAGGAATGTGCCAACCTGTGAGCTCAGCCTGGGGAATAAGCAGGAAGTCTCTGGAGGGCCTTTGCTCATGCCGCTTTTTTTCTAGACAGAGGAAGACATCTTGATGAGAAAGGAGCTTGAAGAAGTTGCCAAAACTCACCCAGATCAGTTCGACCTGTGGTACACCCTGGACAGGCCTCCTGTTGGTACGGACCCCATTATCCCCACCATGGGTCAGTGCCAACCCTGACCCACCTCAGGGACTAGTCCCTGGGTGGGTGGGTTGGTTGGTTTGTAGGACTGAGCTTGAGGGTTGAGGACTTGGGCTCTGTCTCCCCATGGGAAAGATAGGAATTTGAAGGAGAGAGGATCGGGGATGACCTGCTCATAAAGGCGGTCAGAGGCAGGTATCCGATATCTCAGTGGCGCTCCACATTGCACTGCATGTCATGAGGGACACTGAGGCACTGGGCCACCCTGAACACCCTGCCCCCCCCCCTGCATTCCACACAGCATCCCACAGAGGCATCACATACACTCCATCCAATATGGCCACTGACCCCTCACCACTCACCTCACCCGGACAGCAGTCCTCACATGCTGAGCCGCAGTCAGCACCCACCCACAGCTGTGCACACCACACACTCTACAAGGCCGCCACACCCTTCAGGCTGCTTGTCCCATGCTGCACGAAACTGTGTCCACCTTGTCATACAGCTCACTGTCCAGCAGAGGGCGTCCCTCCACGGAGCCAGTCCACAAACCTCGACACACTGCCCTGCAGGGCTCAGGCTGGCCGCTTGATTCACACCACTCCCGGCACAGCGCACCTCACTGTCCTGCACCCCATCCTCGCCAGTGCTCACTGCGGGCAGACTCCAGCCAGGAGCCCCACACCCTGGGGCCTGGGGTAAAAACTGAACAGAGCTGCCTGGCTGCGCCCAGTGCTCTACTTTGCAGCTTTCTGCAGAGAACAGTAGTACAAACTTCTCAGTCTTCGCAGCTTCTCCTCCCTCTCCCTGGTTTTAGGAAGGGAGAGCAAGAGGCCTGGGGTCCGGGACTTGCCCTGGCACCTCCACAGCTTTTTTTCTGCTTAATCTCAGGCTGGAAGTATAGCTCAGGCTTCATTACTGCCGACATGATCCAGGAGCACCTCCCTGCTCCTGAGAAGTCCACGCTCATCCTGGTGTGTGGCCCGCCACCCCTGGTCCAGACCGCCGCTCACCCTAACCTGGAGAAACTGGGGTATACCAAGGACATGATTTTCACCTACTAACACCTTCTTTGCTCTTAGCAAACTTCCCCAATCCCTTACCTCTGTTTCAGAGAGAGTAGCATTGCCTCGTTCCAAAGGGCCTCCTCACATCTCCTTGGGCGTGTTGGTGCTCTCTTCAAGGTGGTCCTAAGAAGGGTTTATGGGGCTGGGGGCAAAATGACTTCTGGGGTCTTTTTGCTTGGGGAGGCCTGAAGGAACTCCATTTTAGTATCTTTCCCCATGGCCTAGTGAAATAAACTTCAGTGCAAAGTGGATAACCCATGAGGTGTGGCTCTGTGGGGGGACCCACTAGGCACCTGGAAGGCCTTGGCCTGCCCTACATGTGGATTGGCTTGTGTGTGTCGATGGGAGGTCAAAACTGGCGAAAGTGCCAGGGCAGAACTGACCTCACGCCCCTGCCCCCCCCCCCAGTGCTTTGTTTTTAAGCTCAGTTCTACTAGAAGGTTCAGCCCCCCCTGTGAGCTCTCTTCCTTCTACTGTGGGAGACCCCGAAACAGCAGTGGTGTTCAGAACACACGCATCAGGGCAGCAGGTGAATCAGCAGGGTGGGTGAGCCCCGGGAATCCCGGACTCCCTGCACTTTGCACAACAGATGGAGGTAAGAGGAGGTCTTTTTGCTAGCATCTTCTAAATGCCAGGCCCTATTTTGGAGTGGTAGGGTAGGGGTGGGTACACATAGAAGCTACCAAACTTGCAAGTAAATTTAGGTTCCAGAAGCTACTTCTTAAATCTTTCATGTCACAAGTGACCTCTCTTGCCATCTGCTGCTCACAGCCAGGAGGACGTGCTCCTGCTCTCGGTCACCTGAGAGGGGGCAGCAACCCTTCTGCACTTAATTATGTATAATCCTCATAACAAGCCATACAGTCTGTGGAGATTCTGTTCTAGTTCTAGAGGAGGAGGAAACTGAGCCTCAGAGACAAAGTTATTGTCCCCAGGTCATTCAGCCAGCAGGTGGCAGAGCTGGGCTGCAAACCTGGGTCTGTTTAGTTCCAAGTCACTCCTTCCCTTTTCACAAAAACTAGCGTAGCAGCAGCCTTGCTAAACCTTGGTGTCGCTGGATTTCTTATTCAGCACATCCAGGGTAAGGGACAGGGAGGAGGGCCCTCTAGAGAACAGGGTGGCCCCCCCCCAGGGCTGGTGGGAGTGGGGTGCTCGGAGGCAGCCCATCTCTACACTTGCATGTGTTCGGCGCATCCTTCCGGAATCCTCTACCCAGAGAAAGGTTCTCTGCTGGGCTCCGCGTGATGAGTAAGGTCCTGCCCTCGGATATTTTTCTTAAACAAATATCAGTGTGCTCATCTCCTGCTTTAAACCTCTTGTTTAAACCACTGGTCCCCTCCTGGCCACCCTGGGTCTCCAGGGTACATTCCAGGGCCCTGGTCTCTAAGGCCTTTCCTGGTCTGGCTCCAGGTCATGGCATCAGATTTGCCTTCCCTGGGCCTCCCACTCTGAGCCCACTCCCGGCGTCAGCTGTTCTCAGGCAGAGGAGATCTTGCCATGCCCCCATCCCGGGGAATATCTGGCCGAGTCTGGAGTCATTCTGGGTTGTCACTGCTAAAGAAGAGGTGCTTTTGGCGTCCAGAGGGAGAGACCCGGGCTCCTGCCGGACGTCCCGCAGCACGTGGGACAAGCCCCCGGCAACTACGGGGTGGAGTCTGGGAAACTCCGTTCTCCTCACAGCGGCTTCCTGGGATGTGCTGAGATCTTTCAAGACCACCTGGCACGCCTTTCCCCTCTGGCATGGTTGGGGAACCTGCTTCATCTTTCAAAATTCAAATATCACCTCTGCCTTGGATCCTTTTTGCCCCCTGCCCACCCAGTCCAGTCCTCCAGGAAAAATGACAACTTGCTGTTTGAGGCTATAGAGACTTCTACGGGAACATCTGTGACATTTGGAACACTCTTATCCCAAACAGATCTGAGTCCCCAGCAGACCATCAGCGCCCTTAGGCAAGCACCTCTGTGGTCATGCCTTACCCCCAGCCCTCCTTGGTCTGGCACGGATGGTACTAACCTGACGTAGGAAGGAGTGGGTGGAGGGGAACTGAGCAGCATGGATCTCCTGAGCCAGGCGAGCCCCAGGAGCCCACCCACAGCACGTGCTTGGTGAGTTGTGTTGAGGGTGGGTGTGGCATGGGAGAAAGATGACACATTACTTCAAGGTGAGCTAGTGCCTGCTCGGACTCAAGGGACACAGGGACCTCCAACGGAAATGCCGGTGCAGGCTTCCTGGAAGAGGCTGCGTCCTCCCGGGCTCGGTAGGCAGCATTCGGCCCTGTGAGCAGGACTAGGGGAAAAGTACATCCCGCGGGGAGGGAAAGACCCTCGTGCAGGCTCCAGCAGGGCTTCCCGAAGGCTGAAGATTCAAAAGGCCTGGGTGCTTGCTGATGAAGGCTTTGAACTCTGATCGGTGGCCAATTCTGGAACCAAGGAGTTCTTAGCCAGAACGGTTATACGAGTAAAACAGTGCTTTGGGAAGGTCACTCGGGCTGGGGTAGAGAAAGTCTGGAGGGAACCAACTGGAAAGGTAAGGGGCCAAGCAGGAGACCAGCTGTGAAAATCAGGAGGAGAGACGGGACCTGAGCCAGAGCCATCACAGGAGGAGAAGGTAGGGGAGCCAGTCACTCAGGGGCAAGGTGGGCTGGCAGGCATGTTAGGGGCACAGGCATCTCTCCTCAGGTAGGAGACACCTGAGGTTTACAGGCTTCTCTGGAAGATGGAAAGTTGTTGCAGAAACATGGATTTGAGATTCCCAAGGGCCTTCCACTGGGGGGAGCTGTTTGATCAGGCAATTGTGTCTGAGGCTGACAGGGAAGGGCTGGAGGCTGTGCTGGTCAGCTAGGGCAAGGGCGGGGTGAGGGCAGGGGTTGGGGCCAGGCCCGTGAGTCTGTGTGAGTCGGAGACGTCTCTGCTAGAGGCTGGGAGGCCCAGCAGCACAGAGAACCTGAGACACGCTTGCTCTGCACACCGAGGGTAGACTGAGGGCAGCCAGGGCTGGGGAGGGAGTCTCATTGCTCCTTTCCTGTTCTCATCCCAAATACCCTCATGTGGACCAGATCCCCGAGTGGGAACACATGCTTCTGTCTGGAAGCAGCCCAGAGAGGGGGCTCCTATTATCACTTCACCCAGCTCAGTCTCTACAGAATATTCAGAACTTTTTTTCCAGCAGAGCTTTTATGAACTCACAGACCTTCCCCTTTGGTGTAAGAACCTCCCAGCTGTCACCAGGAGCAGCATGAGCCATTGAGTCTGAGCTGACATCTCGCTGCCCTCGTGCACAAGTGGTCTGCAGTCAGGTATAAAAGTACAAAAGGTATAAAAGCTGTGGTGAGGAGCACAGCTCAGCTGAAAACACAGGGGCGCTGGGGCCACCTCCCGGACATCAGCACACACGTCCGAGGTGCCCCGCCTGCCTCAGTCTGGGCTGCGAAGTGGCAGTGTGCCAGCTCCCCAGTGAAGCAGAGCTCGGGGCCCCCACACGTGCCTCTCTGGGCGCTCAGCCATGAAGAAGTCATCTCCAGTCCTCAGAGTTGGGAGCAGCCAGGCTAGAGTCGTTCAGCATCTGGTCCTGGCTCAGCATGGTCTGAAAGGACACAGCCGAAGGCGCAGTTGAACAGGGCCTGGGTCAAGGCCACCCTGCAGCAGCTCCACGGGAAGCAGCAGGCACTGAGTGTGGTCCCATCTGATACCAGCACCCTGTGAGTTCGTGGTGTCCCAGGGATTCTGCGTGTTGGGTCAGCGTAGACAGCACTCTCAAGGTAATAAATTGCTCACACCTTAGAGGCAAAGCTGCCATTTCAAGGCCACCAGAAATCTATTAGAGGTGATAAGGGCAGAGCTGCGTGGATTCATTTATGCGCGTGAGCCAAGAAAAAAATGGAATAAAAATGATCCCACTTGGATTCCGGGAGATGCCCTCCTCCCGCTATGTCCTTGAATACAGCCTTCTCAACGTGTCTCAATAGATGGGCAAAGGACGGTGACAGTGGCCTCAGCCGGACAGATGCTGCAGCCAGTGGGCTTAATGATGCAGTAGATCGGAAACTAATGGGCCCTGGAAAGCACGGGGCTGCAAAACTGTGAACTCTCCCTGTGGCTGGCCTTTTCCTGCCAGCTCTAGTCTGCCCATGAACCTCACAAGGAGGGTATCTTTAGCCCTGCTTCACAGATGACTAAGCTGGGGCTCGGAGAGAGAATGACTTGCCCAAGGTCCCAGAGCAGGGGCTTGAACCAGGCTGGCCTGGCTCCTGGGCTTTCCCTCTCCCCGAGACCATGCTGCCTCCACCTGGCACAGTTTGTGCCCATCAGGCACACCCGGATGTGCTCACATGACTTGATATCCTTGATGTCACAGGCATGACAGGAAATATGTGCATCTCATAGGCGTAGAGGGCAGAAGAGGGTCCACCAGGCCAGGGGGAAGGCCTGGGCCCCAGGCCGACTAGGCAGGTGACCCAGAGCTGAGCATCTCGGTTTCCTCCAGCTCTGAGACTGGGAGGAAGACCTGAGGCCTAGCGCACGTGAGCTGGTTTTTGCTCACGGTCCATAACCGTTCCCGGTGCCCTGGACAGCTCAAGGCCCAGCAGCAGGCCAGTGGAGAAGGCGTCTGTACCACTTACGGCCTCGGGGCTGGCTCAGGCTCGGGCCCCAGCACCCACCACCATTTTCTGTCCTCTCCTAGCAGAGGTGTTGATGACACAGGCTCTGCAGTAGGGACAGGGCTGTCCCAGGCCTTGTACACCACCTCACCAAACTCACGGGGCCTCCCAGCACCTGCGGTGGAGAGAGGGTCAGGGTCCTACCGTGAGGCGGTGAATGTCTTGGGAGAGGAGCCCTATCTGCGTCACAGTGCCTTCCGAAGGTACCATCTGTAAAATGGGTGGCAGCTCGGTCAGTGCGCCTGGGCTCCACGCACGGTTCACAGGGACGGCATGCGAGTCCCGCCCCACTCAGGCACGCCCCCTAGAGGTGCAGACGAGGAGCGGGCCAGGCCCCGAGAGTGACAGGTGGGCAGAGTGCATGCCGCCTGTCCCCAGGGAAAAGCAGGGCCTCCAGTACCCACACTGCCATGCACGTGCTCTCCTGGGTCCCCACCCTGCCGCCAGCACAGGGTACAGGCAGGTCCTGTCAGAAATGGCCTTTCCCATGTGTTCGACGCTCTATTTCCAGAAGCCAAGACGAAGGACTTCAGGATGCTGAAACCACTGACAATTTCTGGCACCAACAGGTCCCCAGACACTGGTGCCCAGTCTAAGCCCAGGTGGGGGTCCTTAGGGAGCTGCTGATGGAGCTTCTCCACTAACAGGATATCCCTCCCCTCCCTTCACCGTCAGGTAAGGCTGGCCCGCTCCTTCTCCCTAAAACTTTTGGGCATTGTAAATCTGGAAGCATCTTCTGAGGGCATCGCATATAACCAACCCCTCATTTTACAGGTGGAAAATGGGGGCCCAAAAAAGCATAGAGGCCTTGCTTGAGGCTGCACAGAGAATTAGTGACGTAAGTCCATGCAGAGTTTGAAAACAGGCGCATGCAGAGATACACCCTCAGTGGGATGTGATAAGAAGTAAGGGACAGGGCCTGCCCTATGTGGCTCTCCAACACGCCCAGGTGCCAGCCTTGAGGAGCACCTGCCTTACAGGGGCCCCGGCACCGGTGTCAAACACCGGCCATGCTAGCGGGCGAGCTTGTCCATCTCTCACTGGCAAGACTTCAGGAAAGGCTAGAGGCCATGGCCTGAAGTGACAGGCAGTTTAAGAAGCAAATCTGAGCATTGGCTCCATCTGGGAAAGAATCAGAGTGCCTTCAGTGGGGTCACAAGGCCCCAGGCTTCCAGACAGTCCCGATGAGGCTGTTATGCTTTGCAGATGAGGCCCTAGGGGACTCAGTGGAGCCAAGAGCTGCCTCGGGGCAAACTGGAATCTGGAGAGCAAGAGCCCAGACTAGCCAGGCGCGTTGCTCACGCAGTCCTTGGCCAGACGAACCCCGTCTGGAAGACACATTATCAGCTAGTCAGCCTCTAAATCAGGAGGGCAGGTCTGCTGCAGCGATGCCAACGCAGACAGACCAACCTCCACAAAGGTTACAGGCTCAGCTAGGTCCACAGTGGAAGCTGGAAAAACACATAAAAGGACAGACGGTCCTTCCAGCAAGGCCGCCACCTTGTCTCCCCACCACCCCCGCGCTAGGCGGCTCATGCCACTGAGACGGAAACCAACTTTGAGGGTTGCGTGACACATGTGGCTGACGGTCGGGACGTGCATGGGACACAAGGGAGGTGGAGCCTGAAGCCACAGGACCTCCTCTGGGGCACATGGGCTGGGCGGCCTTCCTTGCCCCACCCCCCACATCCACCACTCTCGGCAGACCCTGTGTGCACCCGCTGAGGACCCGGCTGGTGCTGCTGGCTCTCAGGCCACGCAGGGAGCAGGATGCTGTCTCCAGATGTGCTCAGCTCTCCTCCCCCAGCAAGATTGTGCTGTGCTGTTTGCTTCCTACATAAATACTGTTTCTTTATTACTAGAAGGAAGTGACCCCCTGCGTAGGAAGGCACAACACAGTTACATTGTCACTGCGGCAGAAAACCCTGCTGCTGTCCCTGTGATCTGAGCCAAGACTCCACGGCCCGAGGCCTAAGGCACTTGAGACTGGCCCTCAGCTGGAGCACAGTGCGGGGCCCAAGAGCCGGGCCTCTGGGGGTTGTCCACAGTCTCTGGACCTGCGTCTGGACTCACACGTCCCACTGGTGCTGAAGACAGGAATCAAGAACCACTAAACACGTACAAGCATCTTTGAGGGTCTCTCCTCCCAAGTCCACCTTTGGCAGCAGTTCCAAAAGTCTGGCCCCTTAGCAAAGGCGCAACTCCATGCCCTGGCCACCCTCAGGGTTCGGAGAGACCAGCCCGAGGGTGCACGGTGGCCGGACTGTCCTCTGAGTCATGCACGTGTGCAGGGGATGAGATGCAGTTACAGTGTGACACACACGGTGTTACTGTGCGTTCTCAGGGTGCACGGACAGGACAGGTGACAAGCATCAGCTAATCTGTCCCACCTGGTCCAGCCCATCCACTTCAGGCACATCGAGCGGGCTGAGGCCCTGGTAGCCGCCACAGACCCTGTTGGGGATGCTGTCGCTGGGCTCCATCGGGCAAATGTAGTCTGTCGATTCATCGAACTTCTTTTTTCTCATGTTTCCAAAATGTGAAAATCCCAGTTTCCTTGGCTAAAACACAGCAAATGCAAGATTATGAGACGGTTACCAAGCTGACGTGCAGGTGTGACTGACAATACAATGCACGGCAGGCCTCTGAGGGAAGGAGGCAGGCCAGATGCTTCCAGAAAAACTCAACAAAATAGAGCTCCTGGAAGCAGTTTCCGTGCTGGGGAAAGACCAGCAGACGTGTAATCCTGACCATGGAGAGCTGCTCTTCCAGGCCCCGTTCCTGAAACTCAGGCCCTGCTGGCCCAGTGGTGATGCTGGCACTTCCCAGAGGGGTGGGGTGTGGCCCGGAGGGCCCGCTTCCCCGCAGCAGCTGGTGCCCCACAGGGAGCTCTCCCCTCCTTCCTTTGCTCTGTGGAGCCACGTGGGCCGGCCCGGGTGGCCCTTCTCCTTCCTCCAGCTCCTCCCAGCAGTGTCTCTGCCTGCCTCCCGACACACCTCCTGTCCAGCCCCCGTGGTGAAGGAGATCTGGGAAGGACATGGTCTGAGGACGATGTGGCTCAGGCAGGTCAGGCGGGCTTTGTGGCGTTCAGAGAGCCCCAGAGAACAGTGTTGGTGCTTGGACAACCTTGGGGCCTCTGGATAGCTATGTGCTGGCCACTCCACAGGGTGACCGGGGCCAGGTACTGAGAGGCACAACCCTGTGTTGGCAGGAAAGCTTTGACTGAGATACCCCACAGCACTGTGGCATCGAACTGAGCTTGACTGCCTGGAGCCCGGACTCGGGAAAATTCAGCAAGGCAGGCTTGGGGTAGACAAGCTCCTAGCCTCCTGAGAATAAGGGCTCCCTGCACATGATGTCTGTGTAAAGAAGCCTGCACTTTGTTCCTTGGATTCAAGAGTGGCAGGGAAGTGGCCTTGTGGAGACTGACAGACAGTGAGCCCGGAGCAGAAGCTGAGAGCGCCTGCTCGTCCAGGTGGCACCTGCTAGTTTGGCTCCGGGTGTTGGCTCAGCTGCTGTACCATGTGAGGGCCAGAAGGGAGGCCTCTGTGACCACTGCAGAAAGGGGCCAGCAACTCACCCGGACTTTGGCTGTGGTGGTCAGTGGGGTGTAAGCTGGTGAGGTCATTTTCTCTCGTTTTTCCTGTTCAGCCTCAGGACCAATCAGAGCACTGAATTTGGTAGTTAGGTGGCGTCTGAGAAGTGTCTTTTGTGGTGGGATATTGAGAAGCATAGCCAGGGTGTCCCCCGTGAAGCGGGGCTCCAGGATCTAAGGAGAAACCAGACAAACCACTCAGTGGTGACGGGGTGACCCCAGGTGATGACACTAGGAAATGGCCCTGTGGGCCTGGGAGTGACTCCAGGGCAGGGGCTGAAGCTCTCCCACTTGACCTGTGTCCCTGTCCCCCGTCTGCCGGGCACAGGGCCTGACTCAGCAGACTGACCTCATTTTCACAGACCAGCCAAGAGAACTGTGACCTCTTAGATAAGCTGCCTCCCAGGGTCCACTCTGGGTGACTGCCAAGCTACCCCTTCCTCCTTTCCCTGCTGGCTCTGCCACTTGACAGATTCAGTGGTGATAAGAACTGTATCACGGCAAGAGCAAGTTAGGTTTGGGTGGCCTCCCACTCACGTCCCAAGCCCCCATGTTCCCTTAGGAGGAGGTGGGGCTGAGGGCTGACTCTCGCGTAACCCCTCTGCCCTGGAATCTTCTGGGTCTGTGGCTAGAAGTCCTTCCAGAAGCTGTCTTGTTTCTATGGGGTATATTAATTCTCAACCACAGTTATCAAAAACACTTTGAGATTTTGATGTATACAAGGGTAAGACTTCAAATTATACAAGGATTTGAGATGAAATGTCAATTATTTTTACTAGGACTTCCGTGTAGCCCATAAGAAAGCAGTGTCTGAACAGCCCAGTTTCACTGAGTCGGGAGGCCAGTCCAGAGAGCCACTCACGATGAGACCTCCATGGACGCCACTCCCACGGAGGTTGGGTGCATACTCTGCCAGGTCCACGGATCGCAACCACTCCATCACCCTGTGGTTGGACCACTGCACAACTTCTGAAGGAGAAAGGTTACTCTGTGAGGGCAAGAAGAATGAAGCAATTAGGTCTGCTAGACCCCACCCCGGTGCTGTGTGGAGCGGCCCCCCCGGGACTGAGCCTGCCCGATGCCTCCCCAGGAGACGACTCGCACTCCTAAGTGGCTCAGGCAGCAACAGAAGAGGCCTGGGGGCCTTTCCATTTCCAAGACCTAGAGCTCTCGTGGAACCTTGCGGGGTTTTCTACACCGAGACGTCTATTTCAGAACCCGACTATTCCCTCAGTCTCTGGTTAACTTTGGAACCAACAGTCCCAAAAGGCATACGGTCATTCATTCAGCGGTTCAACACAGCTTCACAGTGGACTGCCAATTATGAGCTGAGTGTTTTGTAGACAGAGTCTCCCTGGTGTGGCCAAATATTTCAGGAGAGCACACATGAAGATACTTGTGCCTACGTGCCCTCAAGTGGCAGTGGGTCTTCAAAACGCCCAGCTTGTGCCTGATGTGTAGAAGACATTCAATGTGTATTTGTGGAATACAGAAAAAATAGGTGATGGAGGGTGGAGGTGGAAGTCCTCAGTCCCTCAGGAAGCTGAGTGAACCTGACAAAGTTAGCGTTAGCTCCCAAGAACACAGGAGACAGGGTATGGCCACAACCCTTTAGCTTCAGGGTCTACCAAGAACTCTGTGGTTCATAAAACATTAGCAGAGACTTGTCCAGCATTTCGGGTTGCTGTGTCTACCTATACTATTTTTTCTCTAGCAAAACCTGCTCATGGATCCCCTGTGCACCTGGGACCGGAGGTGAGTGAACTTCCTACCTACCAAGAGGGAGAGCTGTGCCAAACTGTCAGGTTCCTTACGGGCACCTTGTCTCCTCTCCTCTGCCACCTTTGATAGCCACTTCCCTGGTCTGTCTTTCCCTGCCCTCTTCTGTGCACCATTTCCTCATCTCCTTTAGCATGACGGCTTTGAAAGACTTGCTGCTACTGCCGTCTGGTAGCACGTGTCTCCCCAAGGGAAGGTGGGAACTTACAGTGGCTCCCGTGGCACACAGAGTACAGGCCATGGGGGACTTGGGGCGCCACAGAGCTCGAGGGAGGGAGAGCATCCCAAGCACTGTGGTCCGACCAGCAGCCGTTTTGCGGTGATGGTACTCTTGTTTGCTCACACCCAGCTGTACCAGGGTCCTGGCTCAGGGCTACCCAGACAGGACGGCCCTGCCCTCACCTCGTCAGCTGGCCGCCGGTGCAGGCAGTGGGGGTTGAACTTGTTGACATGCAGCACGTGGATGGCACATTTGATGCTGAGATGATGTAGTTGGCTGGTGACTTTTAAGAAGAGTAGATCATTCTGGGAGAGCAAGGTTTGGGTTAATGAACCAGAGTTTCCAAAGTGACAACACACCCCTGAGGTCCCTTCCCACATGAAACACAGACAGGTCATCCCCATCTCAGCAGGTGCACATGGGCACACCGACAGCTTTTCTTCCCTTTTGTACTTGGTGTGCACTTGGCCATTTGGAACTGCTTATATGACAACTGACGAGATTTTAAGACCTTAAGAATGTGAGGGAGGTGGTGGAATCAAGCTTAAAATAGCCACCACAGGGACACCTGAGCTTGGTGCTCACGGGAACAACCAAAATATTTAGAGGAAAAATCCTTACCACAGTTAAGTATTGCAGCATGCGCCCGTCAACTCTGGATTCGTGAAACTGGTCTTTGTACTGGGGTAAGCCGATATCATCAAGCCAACCTGCAGAGAAAAAAAACGGGGGCATCAGGGTTCAGGAGAATGGGAGAGTGTGGATGCCAAACCAAAGGGCCCACAAGTGATCATTTGGAGTTCCAGCTGCATTCCCCATAGGGCTGAGTAAGCCATCTGCCTTTCCCGAGGAGTCAGCCATCCTTCCTCACATTCTAGAGGAAGCTCTGTCTACCCCAAGGAGCTGCCAGAAACATTATACACATATGCCTGTCCTTACGTGTCACCCAAATGTGGTCTAGAAGTGCAGACTTCTCCTCCTGCTTTGTGTTGATGGCTTTTACTGCTAAAACCAGCTTCTTCCTATGAAGAGGGTGCTTAATTCCTAGCTCCTGAAATTGAAAGATGAAGACAGATGTGAAATTTCAGCGGGCAGCTTGGCCCTCCAAGGATGCCCTGTGGGTGTAAATATTTCACCTGAATAGCAGTGGAACCCTGCACAGTGTCAAGGGATCAATTTTCAGTGACAGAGGGAGTCTTGCCTCCACTCCCCTGTATGTGGATTGAGGGTGGAGGAGGAGTGGGGCAGGGGCGTGGGTGAAAAATGGGAATCTCCTGGTCTCAGGCTCAGCCCTTACCTTTTCCATGTCCTGAGGAGTAGCTGTCAGTAAAGTGTGGCCAGAAGTCACCCACTGCCTGGCAAAGATCACGTACTGAGCCAGGCCGAAGTCCTCCAGCCATGCACACACGCGCTCTGTGCTCCACTGGGCGAAGGGGGCATTGGCGTCACTGGGAAGCAGGAAAACACCCTGTCCTGTTAGTGGGAGGGACTGAGGCTCCATCCGAACCTAACTGGGCCCCACAAAAAGGGGAACTGTGTATTAACAAACAATCCCCACCATAGCTGGAAAAAACTCCATTACAGCACACTCGTTTGACGTAGCCTCACAGGGGTGCCAAAAGTTTTGGCGTCGCTGGGCCACACTGGAGGAAGAAGAGTTGTCTTGGAACACATTAAACACACAAACACTAATTAAAACTGACGAGCAAAAAAAAGGTTTTATGTACATTTACGATTTTGTGCTGGGCCGCATTCATAGCCCTCTTGCACTGTGTGCAGCCCACCAGCCACAGAGGGGGACACCCCTGCTAGAGTTTCCTGTGAAAACGCTGGTCCAAACTGCAAATCTGTGGGTGCTGAGAGCGTGGGGCAGGTGCATGGTCCTTGTGAGGCCATGTTTACATGTGCTGCTGTCCACGCACACGCGTGCACGTGTCACGAGCCGCATTAGGATGAAGAGCCACAATTGAACCATGCTTTCAACAGGGCTCAACACCATTTTTAGGAAAACACTCAGAAACTAGGAAATGGGGGTCAGTTCTCTAACATAAAAACAAACCTCCTCCAATCTACAACAGCTAATACCTTATTTATTAATAAAACACTAGGGGCATTCATATCAAAGCCTATTAAAAAGCCATGTTTTAAATTAGTATCAATAATACTAGTCTGAGAGTTGCAGCCAATATAAAAAGAGATAAAATAAAAACAAGTATAGCTATTAGAAAAGTAAAAAGAAAAGAAAACTTCCTTTCAGGTGATATGACTATTTACCTAGAAAACCGAGAACTCAGGAAGGCAGGCAGTTACAACACACACACCCAGGTCATATTCACAGCCGACACAAACCAACAATTTTCTATATGCCATCAATGCACTGCCACTGACATTTTTTTTGTTAAAATAATTTAAAAATCCCACTCTCAGCAACCTAAATGATAAGATGTCTGGGCGTTGTCCTGCATGACCGTCTGTGGGGCTGGCGGCATATGGTTAACTGTGACGCTGAGCTGAGCAACACAAACGGATGTGAATAAGTGGAGAGCTAGGTTGTGTTTCTAGACAGGATGACTGGGTGCTACAAAGCCATCAATTTTAGAGACATCCATTTTTCATGTAAACTGTGAATATTAATGGCACACTTAAAACCCCTATAGAGTCTTTGGGTGGTGGTAAGAGGGAAGAAGTTGGCAGAGAAGCTTTATATTCATTTAAAAAAATCTGTGGGGATTTATGGAATATTAGGAGACTACATATTTCAAAAGATTCCTTCCAGGAAAGTAC
The DNA here is from genome assembly GCF_021234435.1 of Artibeus jamaicensis. Classification (NCBI taxonomy): domain Eukaryota; kingdom Metazoa; phylum Chordata; class Mammalia; order Chiroptera; family Phyllostomidae; genus Artibeus; species Artibeus jamaicensis. The sequence goes on along the minus strand of NW_026521953.1, from coordinate 760,431 downwards.
CCCTAGCATGTTAGTTAAAAACTATTTTTTTGAATGCCTGGTTGAGTTGTTCTTTAAGTGAGGGAATTCCTTAAAGGGCCATAATGACAAGGAAAGGCTCTTGCCTCTTCCTTCGAGTACTTAGAAGCATGAGTGACGTCTACTGGTGTCAAATGGGAAAGGCTGGGAAGCTCTGCACTAGGAGCCCCTGCCTTCCACCTCTCACTCTCTGGCACATCCAGCCCCCGCCCCCACTCCACCCTGGCCAGGCTTTCACACGGTTCTTTGCAGGCAGACTAAAGAGAGCCTTACCTTTTCTGACCCTTCGTGTCTCTGGTCCTAGAGAGTCTTGGCCCTGCAGTTGCCCGAAGCCCTCCTCGTCGAAATTCTGCCACCCCCGGGGCATCAGTGTTGAAATTTCCTGACTGAGTTCTTCGGATTCTGTGTGGAGAGGCGTCCGGAGACACTGTCAAGGACAGTCTGCAAGCAGCAGTCAGTGCCCTCCTTCTACACGGGGCCATACCAGCCAGGCCCAGGACTCAATGGCACCGCTTCCCAGTGCCTCCCCAGAGGTCAAGGATCATGACCTGTGACAGCTCCTTGGCCAGACCCAAACCTCAATTCTATTCCTGCCTCTGGGATTTGGGCCACTCCCTGTGGGAGTGAAAGCGAACTCTGGTTATTTCACAGACTGAGTCAGCTGGGCCAGCAGGAAGTCAGCTTTCTATCTTCAACGATTAAGTCACAGACTGACCTCTAAAAAGGAAGAGATTGGTCTCACACATGTCTCCCCCAAGACGCAGGCGGCTGAGCTACAGAGATGTGCTCCGGGGCGTGGGATGGAGGGACGCCTAGAATGGATGGCATGCAAGGCAGCTGGCTGTTACTTAATGGGTGCCTTTCTGAGTTCCTTTCCTCTGGCCCTAAAAACGTCACTCAAATTCTTGCTTCTAAACGTGACCACTCTATTTTTACTGCTGTTCCAAAGTCTAATTGAATAGGGGTTTATGTAGACTCTTTGCCTAGTCAAGAAGAATATGAATTACAAGCAATATCTTCACGATCATTACCACCAACTTACTTTCCCCAGAACTTCCTGATGCCTTTGGGGCTCCGTTTACCCTCTGGTGTCAGGGGAGACTGGGGGCCAGACTCGGTGCCGGAAGATGTGGAGGAAAAGTCGTTGGCCATAGTAGTGTCGTCCCAACCACTCTCTGTGTCTCCTGAGAGTGAGAGAATGGGATGAAGTGTGAATGAGAGGAAGGGACATGACCTTTAGAACCCCCTCCCCACCTGGGCCATCACCCTTCAGTGGGAGTTGGGAAGAGTCTACCCAGCTCTGCCTTCAGGGAAGAGCTTTACATTAAGATCTCAGTAGGGGGCTCAAGCACACTCCAGGTTTCTCTCTGAGGAATTAGTGAGTTTAAGATTTCAAATCTGGTGAGCTCATATCTTCAAATTCTAAAGGTGTGGGGTTCAAGAACTTGCAGGTAATTCCAACAAGGAGATTGCTTGCTTTTTTCCCAAGGGGGACAGGAGAACAGGCAGATGTGGGGGGAGGGACCTGACTGAGTGTTGGGGGGGGATCAGGGTAGAGAAACAGGGCATCTCACTCTCCACCTCACCTGGAAGGGTACAGTACCTAATACGGGGGCACTGACACTCCGGCCACGATCTCCAGCCAACCAAGAAGCAGAGAAGCCACATGAAGAAGCAAGAGAGGCCCAAGTCCAGCCCACCAGAGTTACAGGGAAGCAAAGAAATAAACAAGAGAGTCATCTAGCAAGAGAGAAAAACTCAAACAGAAAGCAAAATAATCCCACAAGGAAGGAAGGGGCCCACAGGTCAGCGCACTGAGAGGAGGTTTCAGGAGAGGAGACCGAATGCTCCTGGAGCCACTTCCTGGCAGGCGGGGTAGCCACACGCAGGGAGAGGGAGGGGGAGTGGCAGGGGCTGAATACACAACTTGGGCAGGTGCCAGGGCTCATTTAGTCAGACTAGAATGTTCAAAGCTGCCTCGAGTTGGAGCATCACCAGGACATAGTCATTCAAGGGCTTATCTGGAGTTCCCACAGCCAAAGGCAGAACTAGCTGAGGGCAGAAGCCAACATGGGCTGGCACTGGGACAGCCGGGGGTGAGGAGTCAGGGTAGGGAGAGCCCTGCCAGGCCCGGGACATTCCCTGCTGGGCCCCATTGATTGGCTGCTGCTGTTGGGCCTTTTACACATGAAAAGCAGCAAAGGTCTCCGGCCCTAAGCACCAAAAGGATACCTGTGGACTGACATCCTTGCCCACTGGCCACTGATTCCATTTCTCTAAGGAAATGCTCTCCCTTGGAAGAGCCCATATCATCCTACTGGAAATAGAGAGGCTGCAGAGAGGAAGGCAGAGACAGGAAAGAGAAGATCAGGATGACAGAGGAGGGAGAGAAAGGGATGGGAAAGGTGGAGTCGGAGTCAGAGGGAGAGAGAAAAGAGGGAAGATGGGAAGGACAGGAAAAGGTTCGAGAGAGGAGGAACAGAAGAGAGATGGGGTGGAGCAATTGCAGCTGGAAAGAAAAGGTGGGTATACACCTGGGTTCTCTGGCCTCCAAGGTGTTTACTGAAGGAAACATTCTGCACCGACAGGGAGCCAGAGTCTCGGGAAGTGGTATGAGTTGTCCCATTCACCCCCTCTCCCCCTCATCATGCTCCATCTGTGGGCTGCAGTGGTGGGCACAGGCTCTTGTGCAACAATTGGTAGTGCCAAGGCTACTGCTCCAGGGGCCACCAGCCCAGGGGCTGGACACTCACTCAGCCTCAGCAGGCTGTTTCCTGTGGGGTCAGGCTGAGAGGCAAGGGGAGTAGATTTGGCAGCATCTCCATTGGGCATGGCTCCTGAAAGCTTCCCAGGCAATGTGGGGTATTTGTGCTCCATCGGGAAAGGGCTGTCCTGCTGGAAAGAGAGATGCTGATTAGCTGTCAGTCTCAGACCCAAACCCAGTTAGGAAATCTCTGGCTGCAGGAGCAACTCCTTTTCTCCAAGAGTCATTTTTTCACTCAGGCTGACTCAAAGATCTCTCAAAGGTCATTTAGTCCTGGTAAGGAAAGGGGACCAGAGGTCTGAGAAAGGAAGAAACTTGCCCAAGGCCACACACAGTGATACAGGGATGGAATAAAGGCCAAATTCAGGGCTGACAGTAACTGACTCTAAGCAGTTAAGTGGAGCCATTTTGCAAAGGGGGCCTTTGCATTTGGTCTAGCGCTCAGAGGCTCAGTGAATTAACAGCTGTAAATTACCCTTTGAGCTCTTTGAATATATAAATCAGAATTATAATAAAAGCTATTGCTTTATTATATAATAATACGTAACAGTTAATATGTTACATGTAGCTAATATATATTATATATTAATTACTATATGATAATAGTGACTTTGAAAAATATCAGGTTAAGGCAAAGTGAGAAGGTATGCATGCATTCGGGGAAATGGCAACAGAAAGTGAGTGAGCAGCCTCTGTGCCAACATGGAGTGTCCCCTGGGAACTTAGGGTCCCAGTCTGCATGGGGGTTAGCCTGATGCAATGGGCCCAGGCCATAGAAAGCGTCCCAAAGACACAAGTTAACTAAAGGGGAAAGAAGAATTGGACTTAGGATCAAGAAAGTAACAATGGCCCCTAAATTCACAAACCTGAGGGAAACATGGTGGAATGCATTTGAGAGAGAATAAAAGAACATGAAAAATCGAAGTAACATTACAAAGGAAGTCAACTGCCAGTCACTGGGTCGGACTCAGAAGAAAAGTAACATGGAAGACAAAGCCAATGTCCAAACGGACAAGTCAGATTAGGAAGAGGACACTTCTGACACCTTTTGAAGTTTTATTTAGTTTGCAGCCAAGTACCCAATAAATTTTTGAATTCAGTTTGCTTACAAATGCATGTCCTAGAAATTGTTTGAATGTCCAATTCATTCATTGGACATTGACTACTAATGCCCTATAAATTAGCATTAGTAGCCAGAAAGGAGGGATATGGGAAAAGTTAATTCTCAAAAAAAGCTGAAAGAATGGACAGTGAAGTAAAAATCATCAGAACCTGAGTGATTTTTACCTGAGTGAAGTTCACAGTGACCCATAGGTAGACACTGGATCTGGTCAGACATGGTCTCAAGACCCACAGTTTCCAAGTACTAGTCCATGGACTGGCTGCTTCCTAATTACCTGGGGCACTTGTAAAATCAATATAAATTTCCAAGTTGCAACTTGGTTCCAGGAGTCTGTGTTTTTAACAAGCATCTCAATCACTCTGATGCACAGTCAGACCCATGAACCACTGGCTGTGGGGGAGTCAGAATTCAGAAAGTTTACACAATTGACAGGTATGACTCCAAGTTCCATATTATACACATAGGAGTGGGAAAGACTCAAAACAGATTTCCAGTTGTGTCAACACACACTCCCTCCTGAGACAGGGCAGAGACAATCACGGCCACTGCCTTGGCCATGGTCTGGGAGCTTGCTGAGGAGCTGATGTAAATAGAGCACATGGACCTAACCCAAGGATGGACTTCAAAGGTGGCCAGGCCAGTGAGAAAGACAACAAAAGAAACCAAAGGCAACAGAAAGGGCTCTTAGCTCTGTTCAGCAAAGAGGAAAAGATGGGAAGAAAGAACTCGTTGCAGGAGAAGGTTGTACAGGGTCAGGAGGGGACAGGGGAAGCAGAAAGGCTTCAGCCAGGCCTGCCTCCCTGGTCCCCAAGAAGGCATGATGGGCTATGGAGGAATGGAGCTCCCAGCCAGGCAGCAGCATGTAACTGCCCAGCACACAGAGGCAGCACACGGGCATGGGAGGAGCCCAGGCGTTGAGTCAGACCAGCTCAGACCAGCTAAAGAGAGGCTTCTCTTTAGCCTCTCAGAACCTTTTATCGTTTCTAAATAGAGAAAAACAATTCCTGCCTCAGGCCTAGCACAAACAGAGGCATGAAAAAGATCAGGTGCCAGGGCCTGGAGTGACGGCAGTACAAGAGCAGTTTCTAGATGGAGGAAGACACAGGGCAGACCCATCAGGAATATCATGCACAAGTGTGGTCCAGGGCGCAGTCCAATGATCCATCCAAGGAGACTGATAGGAATGCCAAAGGTTTGTGATCTGTGTACACGAGAGGATGTTCAACTCAGAGTGGGCCTGTGGGACTCAAATTCCAGAGCCGTCAGGAGCAGGGGAGGACTCATGCCATAGTCTCCAGAGGGAGAGCCAGGATCAGTGAGGCACGTGCGAGGGAAGCCCAGAAGATGTGGCTCAGAGACACAGCCAGGAGAAAGTACAGGGGGTGTCTTACAGTGTAACCAGCTCTCCGTCACCCATGTTAGGGGAGGCTACAGAAAGATTCTTGTGGCTGCAGCCGAGTGCACTTCTGTGTTTTTAACCGTGACATAGGAGCACAGAAAGAATGAGAGCTGTCACGCTCCTTTAATTGTGTGCTGAGAGCACACCCCTTCCCAGAGATCATATCTATGTTGCCTGGTTTAAGGTGAATTTCTCTGAGCCTATAGAACAAAGAGGATAATCAGAAACTCTACCCCACAGATACTGGAGGGGAAAGCACACACTGGGGCACATACAATAAAACAGGAGTTTTTGTCTTTTCTCTCACCCTCTTACCCCTCAGAGTTAACATATTTTCAGGTTACAAAAGCTATAATGTGCTAAATAAAAATACTCTAGGAAGCAATACAATCACATACAGGTGATAGGGACATGTACTTAACGTACCTTGGGTTCTCCCACTGGGGAGAGTTTGTTCCCATCGACACACTATGGAATGACAAAAAGATCTCAATTATTTGGAGAAAGAGAGACCTGTGTTAGTCATAAACAACAGCTCAGGACCAGATAGAATCTGCAAGTCTCATCCCCTCCCTCCCTATTGCTACACCAGGTAGTCACCATCCGCGGCAAGAAACACAGATCACTGTCCAATCCCACAGACAGGTGTCTGGGCACCTGCCAGAAGTCTGACCAGGAAGAGCAAGAGGCACATGACCATGGAGCAAAGCTATGAAATGGACCTGTGGCTCCTGTCACCTCCAGCCCTTACAGTTTTCCACTGTGTCACCTAGGGAGGCTGGTGCACTGCTGGACACCAAGGGGTCTATGCAGTGGGCTCAGTGAAGGTGCTCTATCAGGGCAGGACCCCTTCGGCTCCGATGGGAGCCTGTGGCCGCCTCCTCCAGCACAGGGATCACCTGCATGGTAAAGAGCTATGCTCATAAGGGGCCACAAAGCCTTCCTCACCTTTCCAAACTCTTAAAAAGGTTCCTCTCCAATCTTCTCAATTATCCCGTAGCTTACTCCTGGGATCACCTCCATTACCCACATTACTTCCTCATTCAGAATCTCTGTAACACACTCAGTGCCCTAGGAATGTACAGGGCCAGTATTTGAGGTCTTCTTCGGCTTGATATGCCCCGTAGTCCTGGTCTTACTTCCTCCTTCTCCCCATTTCCCAAATCCTGCCCAGGCCCACTTCAACAACTTTCCTTATCAGCTACAGGCAGCATTTCCTGACTTGCTTGGCCTCTATGATGCCTTGGGCCACACCTGACTGGTTTTCTCAAAATGTCTAATTCCTGCCTCCTTGTTAACTTTATAAAAGCCTCTGTAAGGTGGGCACCAGGACCTCGCCTGTGTGTCCCAGCGCTGTGCTGAGTACCAAGAAGTAACTCAGGAGACTTATGGAGAGACTGGTGGGCCGACCTTGTCCACGGAGTCACTTCTCAAGTCTTCTAGACTGCAGGAGTGTTTTTTCAGAGCCCTGGGAAAACACGAAGGAAGAGTTCCTGGAGAAGAAGGGTTGGAGCATCGTTCATGCAGAGGGCATTCCGCATGTTTAGCCAGTAGTCTGTCCTGGGCTCTGGGTGAGGTCGGGAGAAACCACCCTGTCATCATCACTGTTACATGTAGGATGAGACTGGCCCATCTGGGGATAGCCAGTGTGTTGGTGAGGGCATGAGGGCATCCCTTAAATCCAAATTAAAAGTCCTTGGCATTCCTCAAAAAGCTAAAAGACAATTCAATTATGTTAAATAATGTGAGCTGACTGTTTTGGTTGTAAAAGACCAATGTCTACAGACTCAAAGAGAGGAAAGGTCTGAGCACTGCCTTGTCTGGGAGTCTAAGAGTAATCCAAGGAGGCAGACTTACTTTAGAGTGGAGACAAGCACATCAGCCAGGGCCAGCCCCAAAGCATTACCTGCTGGAAAGCCCCAACCCTCTGCTCTGGCTCTGTGTGAGTTATTCAGTGTTGACTTCCTCCTGAGTGAACTCATAAACCAAATTTCTTATTCTGCTAAACTAAGGGCAGGCTCATGGCCCTCTTTGACACCACCACTTTTTCTGGGACTAAAGGGTCATGGAAAATTGGCTCTTCAGGGTTGTAAGAGTATAGGCTCTGGAGCCTCAGTGCCACTCTGGGGAAGAGTCCAACATGCTGATGGCCACCTTCTCCAGAAAGACAGTCGAAATGTGCTCTCGGGGCTGACAGGGGGAACTAGAAATAGGTTCCTCTGGGGGGGAACCAGACAGATGACAGCCAAATGATCGCCCAGGGCAGCCCATTATAAGCTCATTGCTATGTGAAGCTTCTCCAAAGCAACTGGACCAACTCCCCTATAGCAGAAATGGCCCTTCCTAGAGAGCATGGCTTGTCACAAGGTTAGATTCACCCTAAGAGTAGGAAGGGCTGACAAAAGTGACAGGCACCCATCATGGGATGCTCTCAGCTCTGATGAGCCCCTGGAGGGCACAGCTGAGGTGCAGCTACCCCTCCTCTGAGGATCTAACCCCTGGTCAGGGCTCTTCTCAGTGACAATGACCCAGACCTTCGGCTGTGGGCAGGGGTGATAAGCATGGCTCATGACTGCTCTGTGGTTTTGGTGCCACTGTGGCCACTGCTGGGGCCTGGATTGCTGCCCTGATGGTGGCAGGGTAGGTGTGCCCAGGGCATCATGGTCATGCTCATCACATGAGGGGCTTGAGGGTACAGTGGCTCTGGGAAAATGCTTCAGCCTCCTACCTGGTTTCCAGTGATTTCTGCGGAAGTGGAGGCGGCCCCCCTATGGGAGAGCTACATCTTGGAGGCATCTGCATCAGAAAGAGAAGAGTCATCGTAGAGGACAGTCACTGTTCGGAGGCCACCCACCACCCTTTCTCCTTCTTTGGACGATTTTTCCTCGGGAGTTACATTTCTGCCCCTGGGTGGCTACATGAATTCTGGTGCTTTGCTCTTTCAGGATACGAAGGAGGTGGGCATAAACGAACAACCCGGGCCAATGTGCCTGTCCTTCCTGGGCCTAAGTTCACCCTAGCAGCAGAGTCCTGACAAGAGTCCTGAGACTTGAAATCCGGGGCTCTTGCTGCTCCTGCCCTTTCTGAGCTTGGTCCTTCAGCTTCTCCTTTCATTCAGTGAGCCACCGCTCACCCTTCCAAACACATTCCTTTTTTTGCATAGGTTAGCCAGAGTAGACCTCTGTTGTTTGCAGTGAACAGTAATGCAGCTGATAGAGTCTCTCAACAAACGTGAGCACCATCTACTACTGGCCAGGCCTGGAGCTAGGTGTGAGGCTAGCACACCCCATATCAGGGAAGCAGACAAGTTAATGAGGATAAAAGATCAATGTGGCATGTCCTTATGGCACCAATACCTGTAACATGACATGGGGATAGAGGAGAGGCAGGGGCTCCTCTCACTGGTGGGAAGGTTAGGAAGGCTTCAGAGGGAAGGCGACTTGAGCTGACTCTTAAGGACTGAGAACAGGTTCGCCAAGGAGGTGAGAAAGGAACGAGCATCACAGAGGGCATGGACTGGAGCCAACGGTGGTGCACAGGGATGCAGTCCTGTGTCTTCAGTGTTAGACTGACTGGAAAAACCACCTCTTTTCTCTAGAGCACAGAGTCTTTTTGGTCTGCTGTAGGAAGGGCCCCGGCAGCACAGTACCGTTGTTAAACCCTGGCTTTTTGGTCAAATAAATCTGGCTTCAGGTCAAGGTTCTGCCATCTACTTGCTGTGTGACCTAGAGCAGATCACTTAGCCTCCCTGAACCTCTGCTTTACCACAACAAAATAAGAATCCCAATGGGGTGTCATGAGGAGTGAATGAAGTGAGCCGAACACGGTGCTCATCACACTGACACACAGAGGTGCCGAGTCTGGATCCGTCGCTGCTGTTTTCCTCTTGCCAGCAATCTGGGATGCTTGCTGTGACTGGGTAACTGGGTCATCGGGTGACACTTTTACTCTTTCCTTAATTACAGGAGTGTAGACCACCAAGATCCTCTTCAGCTTGGCTGTCCTGGAGTTTCTTGAATTTTTTAGATCCTAGATTAAAGCTCCTTCTCCACCTGAGATCTGTATGTATGAGTTTGCTTATTTGTGCCTATCCTAAGTCCAGAGAGGTTCATATAAAAATAAGCAAAAGAAGAGAAGGAAAATCTACACACTGGTTATAGGGTCTACAAGGGACATTTGAAGCAGGAACATATCACCTCCAGACTGGCAGTTATCCCTCTAAATGAGCAAGACACCTCCATTCATTCAACAATATTTGTTGAATTCTACTGGGTACCAGGCATTATTACAAACTCTGGAGAAACAGCAGTAAGTAAAAGTGACAACACTTTCAGTCTATGCTTACATTCTGAACAGGAAAGACAAAACAAACAAACAAACAAAGGAACTGGATTAAAAAAGAAAATTCCTACCCTTGAAAATCCAGTATCCACTATACTGTCCCCCTAAGGGGAACACGGGCCTGTGCCTGGGCCCCTGCTGTCCTCGGGGCTCTCTCCCCAAGGCCTCTGGGGCCACTTCATTGATGTAAATTTTCACCTGTCAAGGTTTATACCTAACAGTTTCCTGACTAGATCCTTCCCCATGCTCAGGGTAAGCTCTTAGGGCCTGCTGAAACCCCACATCACGATGTAAACACAGCACCTCTGGTTTAAACAATTCCTCGGGGCCTTTATTTGTAGTGTTCCGTTTTCTGAAACTTCCTTCCAGCTCTTCCTCATTGATTGAAAGACTTCTCTCTGAAGGCCCTGGAAGTATTAACGCACAAAAGATGATCACTATTATAATTGTACCACAAAATCCTGACATTGTTTTTTTCTTCGTGAAGAAAGATAAGCAATATACACAGGGGCATTAAGAGTGATCTGGAAGATTCTTGGGGGCATGTGAGCAAGGGCTGCCAAGCTGGAGGTCTCAAGACCAAAGCCCTTGTGTGGAACAGAGAGAATGTACCCCGTGGTGACCCTCTCCAACCTTCCGACTCCTTGGCCACAGGCAGTCAGGTCCTGAGAGTGACCTGACCCAAGATCTCAAAAGATGAGAGAAAACGGGGCAGTGACACGCACACGGGAATGAGGTGGGAGGGAGGGGGACTTGTAGGCCCCGGGTAGTGACCAGTCGGCCGTAACCCAGTTTGGGGCTGTTTCTTCTTCAGATGAGGCAGCCAGAATCAGAGATTCCTGAGTACCTTCAAAGTCGCTCTCTGCAATGACACAGCTGCTTCCTTGGGATCTGTGATGGAAGCCCAGGGTGACGGTGTAAACACAGCGGGCAGCCTGGCACATGCCCCATGGCACCCATAAGAACATGAATGCTGCCTGCGTGTTGCATTCAGCCTGCGCAGCAAATATGAAATGCAAACGGCTCACCCTGCCTTGTGATTTCCTGTGGAATTCTAGGCACCTAAAGGCTCATAGAAGCCTCCTCAAGTCCCTGGGAGTCTGCTGGGGACATCTTTACATTCTCCAGTAGGTGGACAAGCTTTAGTCTCCATTAAGAGCACGGAACTGATCTTTGATCCAGGTTTGATTCCACTCACTGACTCTCTAAGAGGTAACCTGGGAAGATGCATAGGAGATCCTCCAAGGGTGGGGGTCCCCAAGGGCTCAATTTGAAGGCTTTATTTTCTTGGTGATCTGGGTAGTCTTTGAGAGTTCTGAACTGAATGCCTGGGACAACATTCCTGGAAGTCTTATTTGTTTATTTGTTTTGGATTGCGTGATACCTTTTTTATTTCAGATGTTGTAGATTGCAAAATCTTTACAATTGGAACAATGTTCTCCATTTTGCATTAAATTCCAAAACAGAATCCCAGCCAAAAGCAGCTTGTGAAAAGTACGAGGCATTAACCACTGTCACTACTAACTGTGACCTCACCATACATGATGGGAGGTGGGGGAGGGAGGAGCAATGCTTCATTTTATTCGGTATTTTTCTATTCTAAGACAAAGTTTCTGGAAATCTTAACAGCTGCTAATTTCCTACGATTCCAGACAGTCCAACCAGTTCCATCCTCTAGCAGAGGGTCTTCCCCAACTGAAGATGAAGAATCTTCTGGCCGGACTTCCGCTGGGTTTAACCTCCAGAAGCTGGAACACCTCCGAGAGAAAATGGCACTCTTACCTTGAGTTGCCAGCACGATCTCCTTCACCCTCCGGTACTGGTTTAACAGCACTGTGAGCTCCTCTATCCGACGGTCCTGTCACAGTGCGAGAGCAGACTCACATGTAAACACCACCACTGGCACCTCTGGTGGGTTCATCTGGGAGCCTGGGCTGTGTTTTGGGCCCACTGAGAGGGGACACCATGTGGAAACATGGTGTCCCAGCCCATCCCAGAGCCTGCCTTCCAGGCAGCAGCAGGAACTCTTGCCTCTCCCTGAAGGCTGAGTCCAGTCTCTGGCCATAAAACAACCCCTGTCTGACAGGGCCTTCGAGGGGCTGAAACAGTTCCAGAAGCAGAAACTCAGGGTCCCCCCACCCTCCTGAGGTAACCATTAAAGTCTGCTTCCTGATCCAAATGTTGTCCTCGGAAGCTACCCACAAAAAAAAAAAAAAAAAAAAGAGAAGACTAGATAAACATGTCCATTTATCCAAATATTTTTGCCTGTTTTTTAGGAGTCTGAGGTTCCTCACACAACAAAGAACATTCCCAGAGGGACCATTTCCTTCAGCAGAGGCCTCGGAACTTGGGAGGCCACACAGACCCTGGAGTAAGACAGACTGGCATCAACTCAAGCTCTGCCGTCTGCTGTTACCCGACCTTGGGCAAAACCACTGATGTGCTTTCAGCCTGTTTCCTCAGCTGCAACGCGCGGGGGTGTGATCCTTCCACACTGATTTTTGTGCCAGGTGGGTCTTCTATATGTACAGAGGTGTTTATTTCATGATTACGAGGGAATTCCATGTGAAGAATGTAAGACGGCAGAATAAACGACCTGCCGCCTAGTGTCCCTAGGACAGGTCTACCACAGGATCACGCACGTGGGAGATGGGCGACGGGCTGTGTGTGAGTTTTGCTAGGAGCCTATGCACCAGCTTTGTCCGGTAACCACACTGGTATTTTTTTCCACCACACCAGCATGAACAGGCACGGCTTTTATCTGCCTTTGGGAGATTCCATTTAGGCCAAGTTCCCAGACACCAAAGCCAACAACAGGTGGCTGAGGCCTGGTCTCTAGGAAGCAGAAGCTGTTCTGACACAGCCCTGAGTCAATGGCCTGATGGGCATGGCCGTGTCCAAAATGTCAGTAACCAGCAGGGACCAAAGAGAACCAGGGAGGTCAGCAGGTGAAAGACAGGTTGCCCAATCTTACCTTATCTTCATTGGCAATAAGTAAAGTTTCCATCCCAATTTTCAGACGTTGAATTTCTTGGTCTAAAAAAATTAAGGTGTGGAAAGAATTATTTATATAAATGTAGATAGCTATCCCCTCATGCTAAGATGCTCCTCAAGTGAAAACTTGAGGACTCTCCATGTGAATGAATTACACATGGACTTCTTCACTTCTTTAAAGAGCCCATAATGGTGTTGGCATAGAATTCAATCTCATCAAATATTTGTTGGATTCATAAATGAATGAAGCAATCATTTTGTCTTCCCTTATAGACAATTGTGGGGAAAAAACAGAATGTCATCTAGTCAAAGGTAACACAGAAAAAAATCTTTCATAACTAACATCTCACAAGAGTACAGACACATATCCTTTATAACTTGTTGGGCATATACCTGGGCTGAAACTAGTTTTTAAAAAAATCACACAGTCCCATGGACTGTAGCAGAGAATTTAAAATAAAGTGGTGAGGGAGGGGGTGTAGAATTCTATAGTTGAATGGAAACTGGAAAAGAATAATTAGGTAAAGGAGTTGATGACTTAGCGTACTCTAAAATGGGATAGTCAGAACTGACTACCAGATGCTCAGACACACCTGCGTCTAAACTCTCCTGTTGAGGAAAACAACCCTGCTTCATCACGCATCTACAGAATGTCCCTCTGGGCTGAGGGATCTGTTTCAGTCTGTGGGGGACAATTTAAAGACTTCTCTCACTTTGGACCCAATGGGGTCTTTCTTGACTCCTTCCAAAGTGGAGAGCCAGGTCAAAGGCCAATGCCTAATGGAGCTGGAGGTCACTCTGCCAATATTTAGAGGACTAGAAAGTGGCACATAGATTTTCCAAACAAGGATACACCCATATGCAAACTGGGCACTGCAGAGAGAATAGAGGTACCTATGTAAGAAAAGTACAGGGGACAAGGGAACAAAAGTATCTGCTCCCCAATTTCCTTTTAGGATTCTTGCTATATCCAACAAGAATAGGAAGAAGAGATTTATGTACTTGGTATAAGTAGGTGTAGGGATATATTTCAGAGGAAAGTGCAGAGTACTTGCTTATCATCTTACGCTCTTGGCGGCTGAAGGCCAGCTCAGCAGTCCAGCAAGTGGGGGGAGCAGGAGCTCCATATGAAGACCCTGATGCTTTGAGCAGCAAATGACCAGAGGACCAGCTCCAAGAGTACCTGATGGTGGAATGGGGCCTGGAAGGCTTGGACTGTGGAGTAGCGTAGGGTACAGGGGGAAGGCTGCCTGGTCTGTAAGTCATGGATCAGGGAGCCCTCTGTCCTGGTTTAGTATCACAGATAATCTAGGAGGATACCTTAGGGGGATGCAGCCTCCATATTAGGTTTAGTGGGTGAGTGACATGCTCAATGGCTGGGAAAAGAAAGCCTAGGAAAGGGATTAGGATACTGGTGACTACTTCTTGCACTAGCCTAAACGACTGCTCCATGGCTACACAGCTTCCCCACCCCAGCCAGGGATCAGAGCTAAGCAATGCTTGGCCAAATAAGTTTGGGTAATAAGGCCAATCCACAGGGCTATATGATCTCCAGCATTATTCTGCGGCCTGAGCCAAGAGGAAAAGTGGAGAGATGTGTGATCATTTGTATACAAAATAAATACCATAAATACTAAATATGTGCTAATAAGAGTATTTATCCTCTAGTTTTAATCAGCAAGACTTGAACTCTTTGGGGACCATTCACCATCCTTTCATTTATTCAATAAATATTTCTTAGGAACCTAATGTGGGCCAAATACTAGGCTCTAAAAATACAGTCTTAAAGAAAATATAGATGTAGTCCCTGCCCCAGTGATGACGACAGTCTACACAAAGAGAAGCCCCAAAGTGCAACACTGACAAGGTATAATACACGCTATGGGGAGGAAACAAGAACACTGACTTAGAAAATAGGATTAGAAGCATCTGCATGAGGTAGAGTGGCCAGGAAAGGTCTTTCTGACAGGTAATGTTTCTGACAGGTTGAGATCTAAAGGATGAGCAATAACTAATTGTTTCTGTAAACTCAGGGCCTTGTACAAGCATCAGACAGGTATCCATTAAATGACTGAATGAATTGCTAACACCTCCCCTTTGGCGATAACACAAAACAAGCCCTTTCAATCAGGTGAACATCTAAAGCTCAAAAGGTGGCCACGCACAGATTGAATGGTCAGAATGCATCTGAGAAAAGCCTCCAGAGCTGAATCTTCTGGACAAGGAAGGGGTTCACGGCACTGATTCAATGACAGTGCTGTGCTTTATAGGCCCAGGCATGCACACATGCATGCGTCCATTCACTAGGCCATGTTTGCACACATATGCACTTATATGCACATTAGCATGCCTACTCACACAGGCATTCACATCCACAGACATACATGCCTGCTTATAAGAGGGGGCACAGGACCCAGGCTTTGACTGTGCATCCCGTCACAGTCAAACCAGTTACCTTTCTCTGCATGATCACTGTGGAAAGTTGCAGTTCGGGAGAGCTGGCTATGCAGACGCTCAATTTCTGCATCCTTCAGGGCCACCTGCTCTTGCAGTTGGGCCACCTCCGCCTAGAAGAAAACAGAGGATCCCTACCAGTTCAAAGGGACTACCAAAGTGTAAAGAAGTTTCTCAAGTCAGAGCCCAGTGCCAGTGGGTCCTAGGACATGTTAGGAGATTAGGAGCAGAGGAGCCAAAGTTGAGCAGTTAGAAGTGCTCACTGCCCTCTCCACAAGGTGGAGCTCTGCTGAATACAGTCATTCTTTCTGGACATTTTGGCCTTGCCTGTCTCTGTCCATCCACCTGCTCTTGTCCTGCATCTTCCTACCAGACTAGATTCTCTCCATCTCCTGCCCTCTGTGGTCCAAACACCACTGAGACTGGAAGAGCTGGGACTGTGTCCAATGGGAAGGCTGCCCTTGGTCTGGAAATGGATAATCATTTTCTGGATGTGCTCTTCCTTCTCCCTAGATAGTTATACAACAGCATGTATGTACTCCATTGTTGCAAATACATGCACTTTTCATTTTTCCACCCAACTGAGGAAATAACTGGAAGTCAAATCACTAGTTGTAGATAAAGAGTGAGCACAGAGTTGCCTCCCTCAAACGCTCTCCCACCCTTTGTTCATAGCCACTGCCTCTGCCCAACCTCCAGGCACACTAACCCACACATACATACATGCAAGCACTCAGGTTCACTGAGCAGAAATACTTTTGCAAATAAAGCAGGTAAGTACAGCCCCACCAGTGCGCACACACATTTGTGCATGTACACACATGGGCAGGTGCAGTGCATGGTTCTCTACCACATATAGCAGGTTAAATCTCACACCTGACAGTAGGTGTGGCTGTGTCCCTGATTCTCCACACTCATTAGAAGATCGAAACTGTGCGGATCCATCTCAAGAGGCACATTGACTTTGAGGTCAAACAAACTTGGATTCTCTCACTTCCTGTTGGGTGACCTTGGGCAAGTGAGTTAACCTTTCTGAGTCTTAGCTCATCTGTGAAATGGGGAAAATGGCATTTACCTCAGGGGGCTGTAAAGAGGATTAAATAAGATAACGGTTATGAACAATTTAGCCTAATGCTTGGTAGATAGTAAGCATTCAATAAATGCTACTATTGGTGCTCACATCCTGTTCCTTCCCTTATGATAACTAGCTAGTTCTCTGAGCATCAAACCGGACTAAGTAAGAGGTTGAGAACCAAGCCCTGAGCCAGACAACAAAGCACACAACAAAGACCTCTACTCTGGCTGCACCTGCAGTATGTGGGAGCCCAGTCGCACCCTGCCTTCATTTCTCAAGGTTATGGAATGGGCTGTCCTTTCCCACAGACACACGAGTTAATCTGTGAACAACTCCAAGTAGCCAAGTGATCACTGTTCCTGTTGGCAGCTCCTCTGCTAAACAGGCCTGTGTTTAGCTTCAGGACCCATGACTGAGCAGTCACTCTGCGTGGACCCCTGTGCTGTCCACTTTCTTACATAAAACCTCCCTCAGTCTCCACATGAACCCATGGGAGGAAGCAATGTCCCTGGGGAGAAAATAGGAGTCATGAAAGATTCAGTGGTCAAGTCACAGAGCCATTTAGTGACCAGGCAAGGATGTAATCCAAAGCCAGGCTCTCACCACCACAGCAGGTCTGCTTCTAAGATTAGCAGGACAAATAAGAGCCACTCTTGCACAGCTTGGGCTCCCTGATGCCACTGCGAGGGTTTCTGAATAAATCTTCCCTAACAGCTCCCAAGTGGGCAGAGATGACCAGGTAAAGAGAAAGAGGTGGCACAGGCTAGGTTTCCTTACTCCCAAGTTTCCTATGGAGCCCTGCCCCTGTGCTCTGGTCTCCACCCAGAGGCCAGAGAGCTGAGTCCATCTGTGTCGAACTGCCTGCTGAGGCTCACAGCCCACAGCAGCTTTTCCGGCTCACTCAGGGCCACAGTGGCTTCTGAGAAGCTTACCCTTGAGATGCTCAATCCAAATGTCTCTCATTTCTGTAAGAGCCAGACTAGTCTTGGAAAATACTCTCTAAACCTTTCTTGTACTTCTCCATGCCCACGTCTCCCTTTCTTTGCAGACAGGGTCCGGGCTGGTATCTGTCAGGAATCTGCACACCTGATGCTTGTCCACAGGCCCCATTGGTGGAACAGACATCAGTGGCATGGGCCTGGTGGGGCAGACCCCGGACACGACGAAGCCTCTGCTCTTTGAGACCTGCCCCTGGGTGAGGTCAGTTATTTATTTATTTATTAGTTTTTAATCCTCATCCAAGAACATGTTTTTACTAATTTTAAAGAGAGGGAAAGGGAGACAGAGACAGATATACAGACATCAATCTTTTGCCTCCCATACATACCCGACTGGGGACTGAACCTGCAACCTAGGTATGTGCCCAATCCGGGGTTGAACCCACAACCTTTTGGTGCATGGGATGGCACTCCAACCAGCTCAGTTACCCAAAAAGGGAAAGGTCAGTCTTAAATATTTAAAACTCCACAAACCAAGTGGCTGGGCCCACCCTCCCATGTGCCAATTTCCACAAAATAGGCCAGAAATGACAGGGGCTCTGACGTCCTTTGAGTGGTGGCTGTCCCTGTAGCTGGGACGTCAACAATAGCCTGGAGGCCCTCTACTTGATCCTGAGGACAAAGTGTGCCACTGCCACAGCCACTGAGGGTAGAGCTGGTGTCGGACAGCCACGGGCGCTCTGACTCCCAGCAGGTGCTGGGCCTTACTAAACCTGGGACCGCACTCTAATGCAGCTGCACTGGAAGATGAATCCACTAGGGACTGAGAAGCTTTACAAAGAACAGTGAAGAACTTTCAGAACCACTGAGGGTTTTCACTGCAGGGAATCAGGATGGTATAGGGAAGAGAGCATGCGTTTTGGAATGGCACAGATCCAGGTCTGAACCTCACCATGGCTACTCTGAGCCTCGGCTTTCTTACCAATAAAATGAGGATGATAAACCAACAGACCTCGCCAGGTTATTTTATGGATCGAATGAGAAAAAGTGTGCAAAGGGCTTGGTACATTCTGGCACATAGGAGCTGCTCCACACCTGGTAATTATTAAATAACTTTTGGTGTCTCAAAGTCTACATGCCAAGGCAAAGGGCTTAGGTAATTTAAAATGAAAAGATTGGTTTGGTTTCATAAGAGAAGATGGTATGTATAATTTCACAGGCTGCACCAAGGCAGGCTCACCTGAGTGGAGCACTGCAACAAAGATTCTGCAGTCTCTGAGCAAATGGGGCTCCTACAAACAGTGGCCATGAAGCACAGTGCATAGCACGGTGCAAGTGGACAAAAACAGAGCGGTAGCTAAATGGATCTGGAGTGCCTAGCACTGGTGCTGACTAGCTAGCCATGAGATCTTGGGGAACTTAATTAACCACTTGGTGCCTCAGTTTTCTAACCTGTAAAATAGTCAAGTCAAAATGTTATATAGACTATTGACATCAACACTGTGTTCAGAGTCTTTCAATAGCATGAAATAAAGTTGTAAATAAATTATCAACCCCAGAAATTGACAGAGAGAGAGAGAGAGGGAGAGAGAGAGAGAGACTGAGAGTCCCAATAAAAGAAATGCCAGGAAGGAAATATTAATAGCGGTGGCTCCTGGGTGGTATAGGAGTGATTTTTTTTATTCCTTTAATTTGTTCTAGTTTAAAAATTCTCTATAATAAATATAATTATTTTATACTAATTAAAAGATAACTTACAGAAAAATAAAACAAACTAGATGTTAAGGAAATGCTAATTAGTAAAGATGAAAGTGTCTATAGGGGCCAGGCACCAACACCTACCTATAGGTGGCGCTGTGGAGACCTGAGGGAGAGGGCAGGTGTGCACCCCACACAGAGGCAGCACTACCCGGGCTCCTCCTGGCAGGAATGCTGTTCCGGGTATGTGAGAGCTTCCTTCCTCACACTCCACCACCCCCAGGGCAGCCTTACTCTATTTCTAATATTTAAGTGACAACAAATTCGACATCCTTAAATACAACTTTCAGGCCAAAAAAAAAAAATCACAGGCTGACTCCAACCTACTTATTTTAATCTCTTCATTTCAATTATTACAGTAAATGGGGGAAGAAACAAAGGAGGGAGGGACAAAAATTATTTCACAAAAGAAGTTATCCATGGTATCTTTTTTATATTTTTAGACAGAGGGGAAGGGAAGGAGAAAGAGAAAGAAACATCAATGTGTGGTTGCTTCTTGCACGCCCCCTACTGGAGACCTGGCCTGTAACCCAGGCAAGTGCCCAGACTGAGGATAAAACCAGCCATCCTTTGGTTCCCAGGCCAGCACTCAATCCACTGAGCCACACCAGCCAGGACCCTTGGTGTCTTTTAAATAGCAAGCTCCCAAGTTCAATAGAAGTGTGATTTGATTTTGAAAAATTCAAAGTATACATCATTTTTAAAGGAATATATTCATAGCTGAAAATAAAGCATGCTGTTTCAAAAAACTGATTATTAGAGGGACTGGCTAAACTTAAAATGATGCAGCCAATATAACACTGACATTCATCTGCTTAAGGACTCATCACTCACTCACTCACTTGCTCGCTCACCCCTTTGTGGCACAACGTCAGCTGATGGTGCTACAGGACACAGCAAGAGGGGGGAGACCCAGTTACTTCAGCAACTCATAATCTTGTGGGCTTTCCTCCTTAAGAAGAGCCCCCCTGGGTCAAATCTCTCTGCTGAACAACCTGGTCACTGCCGAGTGTGCATACAGTGGGGTCAGTTTGCATTTTTCCAGCATGGGCTCCTGCAAACCCAGAGTTTAAACCCAGACGTTCCCCACTGGGCTTCAGTGTTTCCCTATAAGCATCAGCACTGCCTTTACCTTCGTGGCCTTCAGCTTCCACTCATACTGACTCCGTTCATTTTCCAGTTCTTCCACCTTGATTTTGAGGTGCTTGAGCTCTTGCAGTAACTCCTAGGGAGGTGAGGGAGAAAGACAAAGTTCTGACGATTACCGAGCAGGACGCTGTTCCCTGGATCTACAGCTCTGGTCAAACTCGTGCACAGAGGATGCCTGGGGCAGGAGCAACCACAACATGCTCCATACTGCAGTTTGAACCTTTAAACATGGTGCTGTTTCAGGAGAAGTGTGTGGCTAATTTTAAAACAAAGGCCAGGGAATTCTTGACATAAAAAAAAGAAGACTTGCTGCTTATTTTTAGAACCTGTTCTGCCCACCCCTTTCTGACGCCCACGTCCTATGTGGGGTGTGGCTGCCTCATACACATACGTGTAGGGGCGGGACAGGTACGGCTTGGGAGCAAGAAGAAAAGAGATGTGGAAATGAGGACGCTTCTTACAGACAAAGAAGGGGAAGCAGGTTAACTGGAAGCATCTTTTTGTGCTGAGTGAGGGCAGAGGAACCTAGAGGAGGGATCAGTGATCCTGAAAGGCTTCACAGAGGAAGTAACAGCCAGCAGGACAGACATAAGAACACTGAGGAAACAAATGCCAAGTAGCAAATGCAGAGGCCAGTCTGGGTATTCCAGGTCAGAGGAGGGGGTGGGTTTAAAGAAAGGAGGGAAGGAGAGGCGTGGGGGAGAGGATGAGAGATGAAACCAGGAAGATAAGGTAGGGGCCGGCTGAAAAGGCTTTTGGATGAGAACATAAGGATTTCTGATGCCACTGTTTGGACAGTAGGGAGCCACTGAAGGTTGCTGAGTGGGGAAGTGATATTTTAACAACTTGCCGATGATGGAGCTGGAATCCAAACCCACATTTTCTGACTCTAGGACCCCTGCTTTCTAAACCATCCCTTCAGCAAAGGTGGCATCTTTGACCCAAACTAAGAGTCCTTTTAACAGACAATCAGCCCTGCTGACTGGTTCCTATCAGAAAAACTAGCATTAAAAGTGATCACTTCCATAGACTTTCTGAACTCCAGACTCATCTAAGAAACTTTTTACCTGACCTGCCCACGTGGATGGCGTGCAGGCAACGGGTGGCCAGGCCCAAGTGGAACTTTTAATCGCCCCTCTTAGACTCCCCATCGCACTGCACGGCAGCTCGCCCACCAGATCGCCTGCGCAAAACCAGGGGTCTGTCCTTGGCATCTCCTCGCCCTTTCCTCCTACATGTGCCATTCATCCCCAAGCCTTGTTAACGCTTCTAAGGAAACACTGTGAATCTCTCACTGTCTCCAACTCGACACCACCACTCTGGTCTGGCTGTTGGTGCTGCCGGCCTGCACAGGCCCTTCGCTGGGTCCTCCGTTGTCGTCTTACCCTTCTTGAGCCCACCGACCCCCACAGCATCCAGGGGAACAATACTGTTAAAACACAGATCTGATCCTGGCACAACCCTGCTCCTCAAAGTTCATAAACTTTAACCCATGACCGATACAGCCTGGCCCAAAGCGTGCGGCCTCCCTCGCGTATTACCCTACCTCCTGGTCATGCTCCGGCCACACTGGGAAGTTTTTAGTTCCTCTTTCTGACTTGGGCCTTCACACACACTGTTCCCCTCTGTCGGGAACCGCTGGCCAGGTTAATTCCTGCCCATCCTTAAGGCCTCCCTCAGCAAGGCTATCCCAACCTCCTCCCTCCATCGGGATATATGTACCCGCTCACAGCATCCTGGATATCTCCCACACCGTTTGCAATGAAATACTTGCTGGTGTGATTGCTAATGGTTAGTTCACCTGTACTGAACTCCATGAGAAGTTTTGCTACCCTCTGGCACAAAGTAGGTATGCATTATTTCTTGATGAATGAACCTGTGAAATTCAAGTCATTGTTTAAGTGGCCCGGAGCTCTTTGCATTCTGAGATAATCCACCAGAAGGTTACGTTGCTCACAGTTGAATTTTGTAGGGTAATTTATTAAGATTTTCTTACAGCTGAGGGGAGCACTTGTCGATGCCTTTTAAAAACTGCATCTTCCGTGCTACGGGTACTGAATCTGTGATCTGCAGTGTTAGGTTTCTAGGCCTGCTGGGTCTTGCAGCTGAGCCAGGATCATTTTCTGAGAACATTTCTGGCCCTGCCTACGGGAGTGTGGGGCCTGCTGACAGAACCAGATGCGTGCAGGTTACTGCCTGAGGCGACGACGCCGTGGGGACACAGAGCAGGACGCTCTCTGGGCTCTTGTAACCTCCTTGGCAGCTCTTCTTCTAAGCTGTCTGATACCCGTCATCGGCTATAAACACCGGTGCAAATTTTAACTTTCTTTAGAAGCTTTTTCTGCTGTAACCACTCAACATGCCTCAGCACCCTCTCAGGCTTCTTTATCCAACTCTAGATTTATATCTTGGCTCCTAATTTTTTCTGTATCCTTTAATGTAGGAGGAAATCTTCCCCACTGAGGGCCTCCCCTGATGCCTAAGTCTGGGTAGAGACTTCCAACGTACTCCACAGTTGAGTATGGGTCATGGTAACTTCCTGCAGGGCTGAGGCAGACCCTCTGCAGTGCTCAGAGCTACTGTGACCTGAACTTTCTCTTGGGCTCCCGAGTCCTCTGACAGCAGACCTTGGGGGTACAGGCTCACCTCTGTATGGCTGCCATTCCCAGGCCCCAGTCATGTCACATCAGCGTGAGGGGCCAAGTCCAGAATCTCAGTCAGATACACCCCACAGGGCCCAGAGGTGGTGCAATCCCTTTAATGTGATTTTTAATGTGATTATGTGGGGAAATTCTTCTGGAAACTCAGATGACGACTTCATCATCACAGCAAGTACAAACGTGTGTTCTATGTTCTTGCTGGGGACAAACCTCTTTAAAAATAAACTTGAAAGGATTCTTTCATAATGCTATTTAAAAAACAATAAGGGAGATGAAGTTTCCTTTCCTCCCCCAGCCCAGAAGTAGGCATCAGCGTCTGCAGTGTGCTGGGGGACAGTCCAGAGGCTTCCTTTTGCACAGATGCCCAGTCCTCACTCCCAGACCGAGGGAGATGAGTGCGCCACCTGTCCACCAGTGGCCTCACCTGCTCAGACCCTGCTCAGTGAGGGTCCCAGAGCTCACTCAGCTCACGTCTGGAGACAGCGTGCGAGTCCCAAACTCTGCCCAGAGGCAACAACAGACCCCTGTTAAGCCACAGCACACTGTTCTGGTTAGGAAGAAGCCCGGCCCGTCCACCAGTGAAACACCCACACACGCATGCTCCGATATACTTAAGTGAGGTTCCTACAGGTGACCCCTCCCAACGGGCGCAGTCCTGGCTGCAGGCCTGGGGCTCAGCCACACCGTCGCCAGCAGCCACCTCCTCAGGGTGGTCCCTACTGAGTAAGAGGCGCTGTTGAATCTGCCTGTGGATGTCCAGCTGCAGCCTACACATCTGCTCCTGCAGCTCACTGATCACATTCAGAACTGACTGTAAGAAGGAAGAGAAAGGAGAAAAAGCACTCAGGAGCAGTCAGCTCTCAAACACCGAATTCCCTAAGGGAGAAGCACGGAAGGAAGGAAGGAAGGAAGGAAGGAAGGAAGGAAGGAAGGGAGGGAGGGAGGGAGGGAGGGAGGGAGGGAGGGAGGGAGGGAGGGAGGGAATAGAGGGTAAGCAGCAGGGGGCACCCAGTGGGCACTGTTTGTGACTCCCCCTCTCTTTAGAGGAACCAAAAGACATGGCACTTTTCCTGAGGCCTGCCCCATCCCTGGGCCAGCCTTGCGGTTTGAACAAACACCTGGTAGTTCCTTGTGCCATATGGGGTCGGGGGTGAGGGGGTTGCTTGCATGTCAACATGAGGCACAGAGTCTAGCCACAGTAGAGGCAGAAGCACATATAGACACACCCCCATACACACCCCCATGCTTCATACACCAGCTACCTCCAAAACATGCCAGCCCGTGTGTGCAGGTGACACGGGGCCCACGCCATGTTCATGCATGCTAATATGCCTCCAACCCTCAACTCTCCCCCACACACGACACCAAACCCTACTCCTTCATTTCCCACTCCAAACCCGACTCCCCTGTGGCCTCAAGAACACTGTAGCTTTTTATGGCAACTTAAAGAATAACTGCAATCCTTGGAATTCACAACTATTCAATTCTGGATCCTTCACTAACAGTTCTCCTGGGCTTTCCTTTATCTACTCCACAGACATTTAGTGCCACTCTTGTAGTGACCAGTGGCACTCACAGGTGAGTGGGGACAGACACACAAAATAACAATCACAACAGCTAGCTAAGAAAACCACAGGGAACAGTGAGGGACTCTGCCTGGGTCAAGAGGAAGGGGTGGGACGAGTCTCACTGACATGGAGCAGCCACATCCTAGACCCGGTGCTAGGTGAGGGGTGAAGGAGATGAAGCCTCAGGCCTGGGGAGCAGACGATGATGCCGCTTGGGGCGGGAAGGAACCCGGAGGCTGGGGAGGACTGTGAGCAGCCGATGGTCAGGGACGGATTTAAGGACGCGGTTGGCAGTAGAGTGGAACAGAGGTGGGGGAGAGCAGCCAGTCGAACTGTTTGGCCCACTCTCTCTCCACCTTTCCCGACCTCCTCGGCACTCACATCTGGTGTTGCGAGGTCTGCCCACTGGCTCCATGGGCACTCCCCAGGCGAGGGGGGGGGGCAACCCCAACAGTGAGTGTTATGTAAAAGAAGAGCAGCTGCCACTCCACGTCATGTTGTTCTATAGATGCCCCCCACTTTGTAAAGATTTATTTATTTTTAGAGAGAGGGGAGGGAAAAAGAGAGGGAGAGCAACATTGATGTTGAGAAAGAAACATCAATTTGTTGCCTCTCGTACACCCGGCCAGAGACCGAACCCATAACCCAGGCATGTGTCCTGACTGGGACTCAAACCAGCAACCTTTTGCTTTGTGGGATAATGCCCAACCCACTGACCAGGGTCAGGGTTATATATCCCCTTTTCAAATGTAGAAGGAAAACTGAGGGTCTAAAGGACAGCTCAGGGCTGAAAGGGTACTGGGCTAAGGCCCCATGCCAGCCTGCTCTCCTCTCCAGTGATGCCATTTGGACTGAGAGAGCTTATGACATTGCCACAAGCAGCCTCTGGCCTTCCAGTCACTCTCCCCTTGAACAAGCTCTCCTGTTGTAACCCACAGACAGCCCCAGGTTGTCCTCCCTCAGGGTCATCTGTCTTAGAAGCTATTTCCCTATGGGGACCAGAGGGTTGTGGTGAAAAGTCAAGATGACCCTTGTGGTAAAAAGTCAAGGTGACCCTGAGCAAATGCGCAGACCCCAGACCTTTACCTTCCTTTAGTGTTGTTGGCCTCTGACCGCTGATGGACTCTGACTCTTGGGCTGCACTAACCCTGCCCTCTGAGTTCGCAGCTACAGGCCCAGTGCAGACGCTGCGCTCGGACTCGGTCTTTGTTCCATGTGCCTCTGAGTTCTGAACCCCTTGCCTTAGTTCAGATGCCTGAGAAGGGCGGAGGATTCCTGCCTGTCTGTCCTCAGCCACTAAGAGTCAGTCTAGCTCTCTCTCTGCTGCCCTTGGCCATCACTGGAACACACTAAATAGGAAAAAAAAACCCATCTGTATTCAATTTGTTCATGCTTTTTCTTCTGAGAAGTCTCAGCCTTTTGGAGTTTTCATTGTTTGGCTGGTCGGTCCTAGGATGACCTACAAGGGAGGACCAAAAGCTGGAGGGAAGAGTTACCGAGGAAGGAGAGGAACAGGAATCAGCAGCCCCAGGCGGAGGGTTTGGCTAAGCACAGAGGGAAAACAAGTTGGGGGTTCAGATAGGTTTCCAGGTGAAAAACAGGAACTCAAGGGAGATCTTCCCCAATGGCCTTGACCTCTGTAGAGAAGGTGAAAAGGTTGCCTGCTAAAAGGACACGTTGAAGCAACTGGGGATAAGGACTTGGAAGTCACTGTGAGGCATGAGAAAAGGAAAGTCAGGCGTGGGAAAAGCACTACCAAGGAGGGGGCCGACGTGGCTGAGGCTGGAAATCAATGAGCATGGAGGGTTTTTTTTCCTTTCTTTTGTTTTTTAACATCAGTTCCTGTAACCAAAAACCCTGGTGCAGGGGGAAGGATGGCAGGATATCAAAGATGGAGTTGAAAACGATTCCCAAGGTAATGACCAGCCTGCATCTCCCAAAGAAGGAGGCTCAGCCTGTCATGTCCAGCTATGACCAGTGACAACATGACACAGTGAAACATGCACAGGCTTTGAACTTGCACAGACCTAGGTTTCATGCCAGACTGGCACTTTTTTCTGTGTGACTTGGTGAATTATGAAACCTTTCCGAGTTTAGTTTCCAAATTTATAGAACAAGGGTCTCACTACCTCATAGGGCTTTGGGGGGATTAAGTCAAGTGACACTTAGGCAAAGCACCTGGTGCGGCCCCTGGCACTGGGGAAGCAGTGAGAAATGTGAGTTCACTTCCTTCACCGCCTCTCCTCATACCATCAACTGACTTATAAGACTTAAACAAGAGAAACTGGGAAAACATCAGGAAAGACCTAGCGCTCACGGAACACGGTCAAAGCCCGTGTGACATTGGTTCCTGACAACAAAAGCCCAGTGTCCCGCACGTCCTGGCACACACACTCAGTCCTCTGGCCCTGCCTGTCCTCAGCCCTACTCTTCCCCCTTCCATAATTCTCTAGAATTTCACTGTCTTCTCACTAGTTTTGTTCCCTCCACCAATAAACCTGTCAAACGAGGATGCTGCTGTCCCTGATTTTCACCACCTCATTCCCTATGCCCACTCTCTGGGTAGACAGGCTGCCACTACCACCCCTGGGGTACCGCACTCCCTCAGCCCTGTCATCCCGGTCAAATCCAAGGCGTGTCTGTCTGCAAACCGCCTGGCTCCCTCTTATGGTGGTTCATGCCCCACCTGTCCTTCAGCGATTCTGCACTATCGGGTTCTTCTCATCTCCTACTCTTTCTCTGCCAGTCTATCTATCCCTCCAGGTACCTTAGAGGTACCGTGAGAGAAGCCCATTTTCAAAGGGGCTTGGACAGAAGACAGAAAGGACAAAGGAAAGTGCACCTGCACGCACAGCACCGGGAAGGGCGAGCCCCAAACCGAAGGGCAGTGCCGAGGACGACGGAAAGACGTTTGTCAAAGGTTGTGTTCTCAATAAGGCCCAAGAAAGAATGGGCTCGATTCCACGGATGCTTCTGATAGTGGCAAAGGACTTAGGACGGCAGTCCCCAAACTTTCAGGAATCCAGGAATTTGTTTAAAAACTAAAAGTGAACCTCCTCCTTCTCCTGCTTTTCATCCCCCTCTCCCTCTTCCTCCTCCCCCTACATGACAAAGAAAGTTAGATGGGTTTTACAAAATTTAGCGCAGAGTTTGGGGTCAACCCTGTGATGATTTGTGAGAGGCTAGAGGACAAAGTAGAGACCCGTGTCCACTGAGAGTGAGGTACATCAGACTGACCTGGACTGGCCTGGCTGGGAGCGTGTCTTGTAGGGGTAAGCCCGGTCAACCCTTGCTCCAGCGAGGCTTCCAAAACATTGTTTGGAGCCGTCTCATGGATAAGACAGAGGAGCATAGGATGAAAGTGAAAGTAGGTGTATTAGTACCCAAATGACTATAGGTATCTACAGGGTAGGGCAAAAGTAGCTTTGCAATTGTTTGCATGGAAAAATAATACAATTAAGTAATAATAAAACAATAAATTGTGTTTCTTGTACTCACAACTGTAAACCTATTTTTTGCCCTGCCTCATATACTATATTAGTATCTAAAGACACTCTTTAAAAAAAAAGATTGTATTTATTTATTTTTTAGAGGGAGGGGAAGGGAAGAAGAAAGAGAGGGAGAGAAACATTAGTGTTTGGTTGCCTCCTATGTGCCCCCTGTGGGGACCTGGCCCACAACCTGGGCCATGTGCCCTGACTGGGAATTGAACCAGCGACTCTTTGGTTTGCAGGCTGGCACTCAATCCACAGAGCCACAGGAGCCAGGGCTAAAGACACTCTTGAAAGATTTTTCTGTAGAGAGTAATAGTAATGTGCCCTTAGCCCTTCTGCTTGTGTAGCACTTTTAGTCTATAATTTGGATGTTGATACAGAAGTTCTTGATGTTGTGACAATAGGAAGCCAAAGAAACACAAAATGGATCAGTTGACTGGAGTTCTTAAAAATTACTCTATTTTGACAATTCCTGAAAGTTTGCTTATAGCAAGAAGTTTGGGGACTGCTGTCCTAAGTCCTTTGCCACTATCAGAAGCATCCGTGGAATCGAGCCCATTCTTTCTTGGGCCTTATTGAGAACATAACCTTTGACAAACGTCTTTCCGTCGTCCTCGGCACTGCCCTTCGGTTTGGGGCTCGCCCTTCCCGGTGCTGTGCGTGCAGGTGCACTTTCCTTTGTCCTTTCTGTCTTTTGTACAAGCCCCTTTGAAAATGGGCTTCTCTCACAGTACCTCTGAGCTATTTCTTCCTTCAGCATTATTTGTGAGATTGTGCAATCAAAACTATATTATTCTAAAGTAGTTCCTTGTTCTTCAGTCATCTTGTAATTTGTTTCCAACCTTTCAAAGTTATGATTTGCATTGTGCATGACTATCTATGAATAATTTTTTCCTCCCTCACTGTCATGAACTCTCAAATGACAATGACCTCTTTCTCACAGTACCCATCACTTTTATTTCACAGACCAGCTTCTCCCTTTGCTTCAACATTAGAGTTAGACTGGTAGTTTTCCCAGTTTCTTTATCTGCCCTCTGGGGAGAAACTATAAAAAGGGGGAGAAGGGACCAAGAGCCAATTCGAAGACTTAAGTGTTCAGCTGGAGGAGATTTTTAGGAGCTCTCCAAATCGCGGCTCCCGTCCATCACTGCCCCTTGTCTGCTTCAATCAGTCTGGGAGTGGTTCAGGAGTGCATTCCCCTCCTCTGCTCAGTGTGACCAGGTGGTACGCCCACCTTTGCTGGGACACTGTCCTTTCATTCGCCCCACCCATGGGGCGTTGCTGTTGTCCAGCAAGTCCATCCTCAGGTTTGGCATTTCAACTTACTTCTGAATCCCTATCTTCGGGGCCAGCCCATCACCTCCAGTGACAGGTCTTCCTTCCACCCCTGGGTCCCACATCATGAAATCCAGGAGACATTTATGAGGTTCTAATTGGTGTTCTGCAGTTGTAATCTCTGCTCATTTACTCCTGCTTTGCCAACCATCGAAGTTCTTTTTCATGGCTCTTTGCTATGTCAAACTACTGGACACCTCCCATAATCAGAGTCTTTCCTGCCCCATCCTTCCTGTTAAACTTGTTCACAATTTTACTCAGTTCTTTCTCTCCCTCTTCCTTTACGACGTTCACTTTAACACTGTCCAGGAACTCTTCTGCATCACGGATAAAAGTATAACTTCTGTAGTCTGCGGGTGGTTTGGAAATGTCTGCCAAAGACACATGTACCCTTTGTGCCATCAGTTCTGCTTCAATATCCTCTCGTAAGATATTTGCTGTTATTATTCATAACAGCAAATACTTAGAAAGAACTTCAATATTTATCAAGAGAGAACTGGTTAAATAAATCAGAGCATAGGCAGACAGTGGAATAATAATATGCACACACAAGTATAAATGAGGAAGCCTTTTTCACTGAGGGCGGAATGTATGTGTGAGCATATATTTACAGATGCAGACAGATATCCAAGTAAATGTGCTCATCGTGCATAAAGTCACTCCGGAAGGTTAAAAAACAAATGGTAACATTGGTTCCTGACTGCTGGCTGAGGAATGGGCATAGAAGGAGACTTTTTGCTACATACAGATTTTTGAACTTTTGATTTTTTGAATTGTTGGAGAGTATTTGCTATGTTAATAAAATTGAGTAAATAAGACAACACAGGATAAAAACAAGAATAAAACTCTCTTCATGGGGCCAGCTCTTCTCTGAGAAAATACAATCCTCCCGGCCTGGTCACCCAGTTCAGACACCAGACGTCCTCCCGTCCGCGGGCCTCCCGGCAGGGAGATGGCGGCGTGGCTGCACCACTGGGGCCGTCAGACTTCCCGTTTTCTGCCAGGAAACCCTAAAGACGCTTCCTGGCTCTCGTCCAGCTCGCGCGCATCCCTGATCAGCTGGGCTGACTTCACATCACAGCACGTCGTGTGGGGTTTGGGCTCGCCCCCCATGAGCTTCTGTGGCACTCCTCGCAACAGCCCTGGACCCTGCTAAGGGGTCCCGGCAGGCGCCCCTGCAGCCCCAGGCTTAGGGAAGCCGGCTCCCTTCTCCAAGGAAGACCCCTCCGAGGGTCATGGCTTTGGCATGCTGAACTACCCTGGGGTTTTCCTCTGCTTCTGGATCTTTCTCTCATGTTCTGTCTTCCTAACTCCGATTTTACTTTCTAGGTCAGTCAATCTCCTGCAGTCCTGCTTTTCAGGAGTAAGGCTAATGGAGCCAAACTTAGGTTCCCTGAAATATCAGCCTTTTTGCCAAAGGCTGATAAAGAAAAAGTAAAATAAAGACAGACAGCCAGTAATCATGCACATCTCATTCAGGCCGCTGACGGACTCCTGAGCCAGGCTGGCTGCCAGGATTCTCTCCATCTGACAGGAACCTGCCCCTCACAGTCCGCAGCCTTTACAGACAACCATAATCACTTCCACAACTCGGGGCAGCAGGACGCTGGCGTGGAGTGAAATCAGAGCCAGACAGAACAGTCTGCGATGCTCTTGTTAACAGCATCTTTTTTTTTTCCATTGAAACATAACATGCAATTTGAGGATAAAACCAGAGCTACATAGGAGAAGCTTATTACAGATCTGGCTACCTCAAAAAAAAAAATGTTTTTGCCTTTTCCAAACCACAAGCAATCAGGCCTTAGGCTAAACACCGGAAAAAAACAGCAGTGTACAGAATGGAAAGCAGAATTCCTTCTACTTAGAAACTACAACCTCTGCTAACCTCGGCTAGCTAAATGTCTCATTCAAAATAAACATCTCCATGCACAAGACAATACTGCAGCTTAAGCAGCACTCTGTTTTTTAAGCCTCTGGGGATCCCAATAGTTACAGGCAATGTGGAGGTTCTGGACATCTGAGCAAAGATTCAGTTCAATCACAAGCATGAAAAGTGTGTTTCAGGTCATGTGGCTGTTCGCTGATTGTCACAGGTTTGAACAGCCTAAAAAATTCCTCCAAGTGGAAAGCTAATGTTTGCACTAGTGACTGGGAAGGGCTATTACCCTGATAGGACTGAGGCCGGCAGCTCTGATTCTATGTTGCCTCAGAAATGAAGAGCCTCATGGAAAACAAAAACTAAAACTCACACTGAAAATTTTTCAGAAAAGAAAGAAATGAAGCAAATGGTAAAATGACTGCTTTAGCGAGCTGTGGCCTGGAAGTGGACTTCTCCTTCCTTCCAGTCTTCCCTACGGAGGAACTGCGCTGCGGCCTGGTGCTGGCTCTGCGAGCTTCCACACACAGACGCACTGACGCCCCCATGTGCCCACACACGTGAGCATGGGTACAGCTCCCTACAGGGCTGGCTCAGAACCAGGCATGTGACCCGACTGACCAAACAGGACACAATCCTGGGGCTTTTGCCAGAAATCTGAGAAGAGTCTCCATCCGCCAGGCTCCTAGTGCTTGTGGCCACCTCTGTCCCCACAGGGGGGAGAGCCTTCCTGAGGGTAGGGCTGGGCCAGAACCAAGTGATACGCTGGGCCTGATTTCTAATGACATTGTGGGGCCACCTGGACCAGTGCTGCTGGATTTTTAAACCCTGTGCTCTTCAAGTTCTGTAACCTAATAACCCTTCCACTGTTAAAAAAAAAAATTATGTGGTTTCAAATGGAGTCCATCCAGTTGAAGCCTTCTCAAAGTCTGCTGAATTCTTTCAAATTCAAAGCCCTAACACATGATCACATGTTATCACACATCTTGAAACACTGGTAAAATTATCTGTAACCCATAGAAAATTTAATTGTTTCTCTGTAACTATTTAACAAGTAGAAATCAGCCAACCAATACTTCCCGCAGGTAAAGTTTCAGTCTATGAGATCTCTGCCTTGTGCAGTAACATATTTAAGTCCACATTCCCATTCCTAGTGAGCTTCACAGCACGATCGGTGAATGATCGACAAGGCCTGGCTATTACTGTGTGTCCAGCACTGGACTGCGGACTATACATAGATTATCTCACTCCTTGCTCAGAACAGCCCAGAAAACAGGAAGAATGTGTTACTATCTCCATCTTACCGAAGGAGAAACAGGGGTTTGGAGGTTAAATTACTTGCCTAAAATGACAAAGCTGCTGAGTAGCTAAGCGTGGATTACGCCCAGGAGACCTGCCTCAGGAGCCTGCACACTTCATCACTAGGAGGCACTGTCCTCAGCTTCATGTCCTCAGCTTCTTTTGGCAACTGTTCTTACTACGGAGCATGTTCTCAAAAGCAGTGCAAGGAATATGCCCTATGTATTAGAAGTGTGTCCGTCACCAGTGTTTACCCAGTAACACAGAAATATGACAGGTTTCGGTGCATAGTAATGTGTTCACTTAATAGAAAGAAATGACACCCATCTTTAGACTTCGGAGATGCCTGTATGGGGAAAGGGGATGAAGATAAACCTGCTACTTATGAGATGCCAGATCCTATAATAGGGACTTACTTTCACGATTTTATGTGGACCTCACATAGTTACCTACATTGTAGTTAAAGAAATTGAAGCTGAGAAAGATTAAGTAGCTACCTTGTTGATGTTCATAAAGCTATTAAGGACTTAGGCCAGTAATTGAGCCAAGGTGCTTCTAAACCTAGGCCTATCTTCCTTCCCCATCTCACATTTCCAGGTGAGAATACAGGGACTTGTAGGTAGAGGCACACAGAAGATGGTTATCTAATGTTAAAACAGACTTTCTCTCTAAAATAAAGTTGCTCTAAGCCTGAAATTCTATAAATGTTTATTCGGGGGGAAAAAAAGCAGTCTAGCATGTTAGCCAATGGCATATTGAGCCTGGAAATTAAAATACAACAAAATAGGAAAACGTTCTCTAAGAGAGGCCTGTGCATGTGCTCACCCCTATGATCCTGCAGGAGAGAAGAAATACTGCACATAGTCTAAGGCAGGGGTGTCAAACTCTTCTTCACCTGGGGCCACACCGGCCTTGCAGTTGCCTTCAAAGGGCCAAATATAATTTTAAGACTGTATGAATGTAACTACTCCTTAATTAGGGGCAAGGAGCTTGGTACTGCCACCAGGTAGAAAGAAGGTGCTGAGCTGGATAAAAGAAGGTGGAGGGCTGGATTCAGCCCGCGGGCCTTGTGTTTGCCACCTACAATCTAAGGGCTCCACCTGGGCTAGTGAAATGCACATCAGATTCCGTGGATAGAGTGACTGGGGCCCATTTGCCAGCCAACTTCTTCCCAGTACCTGGTCAATACCTTGGCTTTTGCAGAAGACATCTGCGTCCCTTCACATCTTGTCTGATCCTCCCCTCACGACTGCGTCCCTTTCCATCCCTGTCAGCAGCTGGAGGGAGCGCAAAGCCTTCGAGCCAAAACTGGGTGGTTTGGGCACTGATGAAAGTTGCAGCCGCAGCAAAATCTGATAACTTGGTATTAACAGATCATTGCATCTCTAGTGCATAGATGTTTCCGGCAGCCAGTGGTGGCGGGCTTGGGATTGACCAGAAGGTCTGAGTCTCCATTAGAACTCCTTCCCCTGGTCTGAGCTTAAGCCACTATGGGCCCCTCTGGAATTCTGGGCACCACACTCACCTCTGCTTTTCTCTGCTTCTCCTCCTGCTCTTTCTGCTCCTTCTCCATGCCAACCAGCTTGAGCTTCAGCTCAGACACTTCAGTCATCAGATCGAGCTTCTGAGTCTCCAGAGATGTGCGACTTAGCAGCTCCTGCAAGCAAAAGCAGATCTCAGAATCAGAGGCCTCCATGGCAACAAGGACAACCCCAGCCCCATAAGCACGTAAGGCAATCTGTCAGTGGTGTGCAGACAACACGGAGTCGGACTGCTGCCTGTAGCCACCGGCCTACGAGGAACGGGCCCGGGACAGTGATCAGTCATTTGGGGACAGCACAGCGCCTGCCACTACTCACTGTGCTATGACAGACATGTGATCTACTTTTTTTTTTTTTCCAAAAAAACACCACATTTGCCCAGACAAACCATTATTCATTATTTCCAAGTAGGAAAAAGTACTAAATTTCTTCATCTCTAATTGTAAGGCAAAGCAGCAGATCCTTCTCCCATGAAACAAATAAAAAACAAGATTTGGTTATATATTTTTTAAAACCAAAATTTCCCTATCACCTCCTGAGCTCAATCAGCCTCCAGCACAGCCTTTAACACATCTCACTGTGAGAACTCACTGCAAGGAACCTAGAAGGGAGCTGGAGCATAAAGTACAATGGATGGTCCATGAGTATTTACTGAATAGTTTTACTGGAATCTTATCATGTGAGATGGATGGTCTTTCCTGTACCCACGTTACAACATGGCAACTCTGGGATGTGAGTAAGAAGACTTTCCTTATTTTGAGGGCTCCCACTGGGAGGTTATTGCTAGTCTTGCTACCAGTAGAACATAGCAGACAACTTGCCACTAATACATATACTTAATAAGCATAAATAAGGCAACAACAAAGGTGACGGACAAAACACCTGCTTAGAACTACTAGGAAGTGTTTTTTAAAAAACGCTCCACAAACAGGAGCATTTCCCAAAGTCCAAGGGCAACACATTTCCCCACGGCAAAAAAGCAATGTTCCACGTGGCCCCAAACCCCAGCACACAGGAGACGCTGATTACAACAGGCCCGAGCAAGGAAAACATAACACGGCAACTGGGATGGCAGCAGGCTAAGTGGGCCCACGGTGAAGACACGCTCCCCTGCCGGGGTCTGAGGACCCTGCAGCAACCCACACACACGCAGCCCAACCCTGGGACGAGAATGGTGGTCCCAACACCGTTCTGACCCAGCAGCTATGATTTTATGTATTCTGAACTGTCCTCAGATCACAAACCAAACCACACAGGACGGATTTGAACTTGGAATACATAATCCCCTGGCGAGAAGGCCCTCAGGACCTCAGGAAGCCAGGCTACAAATGGTCCATCTGCTAATATGGGGGGATGAGTGTTTAGAAGTCAAATCAGCAAAATAAGCTCACTGGGCCCTGGGCTAAGAAGGCTGGCTCTTCCCGGGCCAGCCGGGCCTAAAGTGGGCCCACAGGGCAGACAGCAGCACAGCCACGATAGAACTGGGGGAGACTCGGTCATGAGGAGGCAGCCAGAAGAGCACATCCCATGTAACTGGGGGTGGGGCTTGAACTCACTGAGTGTCTCCTCTGTGCCGACACTGTTGGGTGCTCTACACACATCTTCTCCATAAACCCTCCCAGGGACTCAGCCGTAAACATTATTTTCCCAACCTTACAGATGAGGAAACAAGACTAGAGACTGCCCTATCTTGGCCAAGGACACACACCAATCAACAGCCAAGTTTGTTTTCAGTACAAGGTCTGTTGACTCCAAAATTTTTTTTATGCCTAATGTATCATTGTTTCCTAATAAACAGGAGAAGGAGTCCAAGAATTTTAAGGGAAATAAATACATGCTGAAAAACAGGCGATCAACAAATATTCACTGAACCCAAGAAATGCCCCCTCAAACCGACAAGATTTTGTTACGTACATACCCTTTACCGGGTAGCGCCTGGTGTTCAGGCCGTGCAGAACACACGGTCCCTGAAGAGGCCTTCTCTGGGTGAAGATGATGGCCTCTCAGGGTCAAGTACCTTCAGACGCCACCCTCCCCCCACCGCCTCCTCACTCGCTCCCACCCCTGCTCCCTCTTCCCCACCTCCCTGTCGGCCTCCACCGCCTCATAACCCTCTGTTTATCTCTCTGGCCGTTCATCAACCTGCTTATTTCAGAATTTATTTGAGGCAGTTTGCACAATAGATAATTCAAGTTAGAAAATACATCACTGAAATAAAAACTAAAGCAGATAGGAAAAGACGTTGAAGCCAGAGTTGCAGTTTGTATTGATGTCATACACGAAAGTTGGACACACACCTGGAGACAGACTATCAAGTGCCTGTGAGCTTCCCAGCCACCGATGCAAAGGTGAAAAGGAGCAACTTTACAAATCAAGATCCATGAGATGATAACATTGCTTTGGAGTGCTGAGAACAGAAAATACTCTTCCACGAGACTTCAATCATTTCTTCAACAAATAGGTTTTTAAATATCTACCAGATGCCAAGGCCCAGGGGTATGACAGTTAGAAACACAACCCTTGTTGAGTGCTTGACTGTCTTAAGGACATTCATGCACTTTGTCTACTAACCAGCATGCAAGCCACTGGCTTGGTGGGATTCAAAAAGGCTGAAGAATGTCTCTCTCCTGAAAGCTAAGATTCTAATCTGCCCCCATCATTGCCCAAATCCCACTGGCTGCTTTAACTGCCAGGCTGTCATTGGTCACACCAATGTTCCAGCTGATGGGGATGGTACTTTAATTGGTTGCACCGAAGTTCCAATAGCCATTCCGATTGGTCATGCCAGTGCTCCAACGGGTCACGCTAACATTCCAAGCAGACATTCCAGTTGGACACACCAAAATTTTCATTAGAAACCTGGGGCCACTTAATTTCATGTACTCCACTGACAACAAAAGTAGCATTCACTCTCTCCCGGCTTACATCTGTTACCATGACCCGACCTTTCATTATCACCATCCATTTTCTTCATCACTAATAAACACTGTGCCAGGCCCTGAACTCAACACCAGCCTTCTGCCGGCTTTCCCCCGTCCAGCTCCACTCCCCACCTCCAGGCTCGGCGCGGCACTGCCCCTTCTGTCACATGTGTCTTCGCAGCATTTGACTGTCCTACCCACACTCTCAGCTGCTCCTTCGTAAGCTGAAGTCCTGACATCTGCACAATACGACACACCTCCCTAGTCGTCTCAAGAGAAGACCCCTCTGCTCTGACAGCCCAGCTTCCAGAACACCTGTCTCCCAGTTTTAAGACGACTTCCAGACCACTATTTGTCCCTAGTGATGGTCTACCCCTGCCCCGCCCAAGGCAGTGCACTCGATAATATCACGTTCTCCCCAAATACCTAGAACCTAACGTGGCGGCCCATTTTCATTGAAGCTTTTGTCTTTTGACCAATAGTTTGCCTGCTTTGGGCACATCCCCTCCCTTCAGCAGCTTCAGCATCCTTGTCTGCCTCCCTTTAACATCCCCTCTGGCCTCACATTTCCTGACTTCGGCACCAACGGGCTTTGCGTACACTGTTTCAGCCCCTCAGCAGGATGCAACAACGCGGCCCTCGTCTCTGTCCAGAATGTGTCTGCCCCGCTTCTATAACCTTCAACTCAGAAATTCTCTGCTCTGGCCACAATCCTCTGACCTTTCAACTGCCCCATTTACTCACTTGGATAATCTTTCATTTCTTCCTTGGTGGCTGCTAGTTACTTAATAACTCTCTATTTTCCTAGAGTATCAACTTCCTTTAAGCAATATTTGCCTCCTTATCCTCTCTATACCTTCGAGGTTAGTCATTTCAATTGTATCCTCTCGGCAGCAGAAAAGTCTTCATCCAGCTCATCCTTGAGGCCCCTAGACCTGAAATGCGTTTGGTTTACCAGAGCCCGGGCCATGCCAAACCTCAAAGCCTTTGATCTATGTTTGCCTGAGAACTGCTGGTAAAAAGTCACTTAATGATGCCAACTGGTTTCATACAAATTTTATTCTAATTACAGCTGATCTTCCAACACTGCCTGGCAAAATCTGTATTTATCTCTGGCTGGTTCCTCTCAGAGATATTCCAAATCTTCCCCGTTCTCCTCTGAACCCCACCCTACCTATCCCCCTCTTCTCCTCAAATAACCTCCCAGAGTTACTAAAAAGATTTTTTAAATCATCTGATCATTCATTGAACTGATATCCTTTCTACTTTAAAGTTTCCCCAAACTGTCTTTCATTCATATATCTTTTTTAAATTTGTTTTATTTATTTTAATTGTTGTTCAAGTAGTTTTCTTTTATTCCCATCCCAGCCCACCCCCCCAGCCCTCCCCACCTCCCTCCCATTTCCACCCCCCTTAGTTTTTGTCCACGCGTCCTTTATACTTGTTTCTGTAAACCCTTCCCCTCTTCCCCTGAAATTCTCTCCCCTCTCCCCTCTGGTTCCTGTCAGCCTGTTCTCTATTTCAGTGTCTTTGGTTATATTTTACTCGCTTGTTTGTTTTATTGTTTAGGTTCCTGTTAAAGTTGAGATCACATAGTATTTGTCTTTTACCGCCTGGCTTAATTCATATATGTTAAATCCATGTCTTAGAGAAGGCCAGCCCACACCTTCTTTCCAAGGTTAGTCTGAAAGAACTGCACGTAAGCAACTTCTAAGTCAGGCCCTTTCACCTAAGAACTGTTCTCTAGCCCAGGAAGCTTCCAGGTTGCAGATAAAAGGCACATGTTACGAAACACAGTGACTGCAGAGTTCGCTTCTGAATGACCCCATCTGACCCACCTGCCTGCTGCTGACCACTTCTTGGTCTCTAGACTCCTCACGCCATCCTCAAACAGCTTGATGAGACGCCAGGCTACTTCCCCGGTTAACCAGTGGCATTTGGCTTTGTTCTCTGAGTTCTGGTCCTGCTTCTCCTAGAGGGCAGCGCAGAAGGATGCCCCCCACACGGTCCTAGGCTCTCCCTTCCCCGCTGTGCTGCCTGTAAGGGAGTTCCCAGAAAGTCTGTGCTACTCTAGGGTAGGACCATTAATCACCCACTCTGACAGGCATTTAATCTCTCCCTCCCCATCAGCTAATATCCCTCAGGCTAGAAACATGATCAAATTTCTGACATTGGAAAGAACCTCCCCTCTCGACCTGGCCTTCCCCTCCAGCACCCACCACCAACTCCTGTGAGCTCGCACTAGGCAAGCGCATGCGCTGTGTGTGTGGTGTGTATGAATGCAGTCTCTCCCCATCTCTTCCTCTCCCCAAGCTCTAGAAAGAATAATCCGCTCCGGCTGCCTCTTCTTCCTCATCTTCCTGTCACTTCTCAGTAAGATCCCTGCATGCGTATAAGCTGGCTTCTGCCCTCGCCAGGCAGGGCACAGAAACAGTCCAAACTCTCAGATGTAACTTACACTTCTCGGTCCCCAACTGACTTGCCCCCATCCATTCACCAGTGTAAGCTACTCCCTACCACTCCGTCCGTCCTTCCTTCCTTTTGTTTTTTCTGACCTTTGTTTTTTTTTTTCTGTCTCCTTTGCCGGCTTCTTTTACCCCTTAAGAAAAATAGTCTTGAGCCCTTAGCTCTCAAACCCCAAGACTGGAATGATCTATCTCTGGACTCAGCCTGATTGTCTGGAGAACCAAGGTAAGGCTTGGCCCCTGCTCAGACCTGCAGGGTTAGGTCCTGCTTGGGACTCTCTTGGAATCAAGCAGCCACCATAATGCATGCGGAGGCGAGAGGAGGGGAGGCAGGGGGCTGGAGATGAGGGGCACAGGTTTTGTATGCAGCCCTGGCTTCTGCTCTCCCAATTCTTTCAATTGTTGCAACCTGTGTAAATGATCAGAGGCAAGGGATGAGGAGGGGGTGGTATGGGAGGCGGCTGTTTTGTTTTTCTTACTATGAAGGGCCATGAACATGGGTAATGAAACTTTAGGAAAAACCAGTGAACAAAATTATTACTCACCCCTCTCACTTCACCACTACCAGTAATTCCTTCCAGAAGGAGAAATCTATCTCCTTTCTTGGAGATGAAAATAAAAGTTTACATCTCAGAGCAAATCGTCATTTCCTGTTTCCAGAGCTCAGTTGCAGACTATAGCTGATAAAAAGAATTTGCCTTTCAACTTATTCTCTCCTTAAAGGGCTACATCTTGAAGCAATTACCTCCATCTCTAAGTGTGGAACCTGAGCCAGGGAGGCACTGACCAATGACGGAGGACTGGAGCCAGACTGGCAACCCGAAACCAGAGTGAGGGACCAGGCC
Organism: Artibeus jamaicensis; assembly: GCF_021234435.1. NCBI lineage: Eukaryota > Metazoa > Chordata > Mammalia > Chiroptera > Phyllostomidae > Artibeus > Artibeus jamaicensis. Next base: position 720,414 of record NW_026521953.1, on the reverse strand, counting down.
AGGAAAAGACATGAGAGGGGAAATGCGTCCTTTGCCCTTTGAAGCAGGAAGCACCTTCCCCTGAAGCCTCTTTCATGACCAACGCTGGGCAGAGAGGCGCTCTGCGGCTGACCTGAGTTTGAGTGCAGACAGTCCCCACTCCTGAAACCGTCTCTCTGAACCTCGGTTCCCTTATCTGTAAGAAGGGGCAATGTGCCTACTTCACCCTGTGGCCGGGAGATCAAACGCCACGTGAGACATTTGAGGAAAGTGGTTATTTCTGCCTCGTAAATCTCCCAGGGGGGTTGGGGACTAACTGGCAAACCCTGCTTTCTTCACTCCTGACTCAAGTGTCTCGCTGCCTCAGACAGATTCGTGCCCCCACAGGACCATGTCCACAGCTCTGTCCAATATTCTTTTTGAGATGGAAATACCCCCTTCCAGGTGCTTTTGGGAAATTTGTCCGCCAGGGGCTGCTGAGGCTTTGGTGAGTTCACAGGTCTGGGCACATGTTCCCTCCCTCAGTCCCCTCAAGGGCAGGGACCGGGCCTGTGTCTTAGGCCGCGAATCTCCTGCTCAGTGTCATGACTCACACTGACCACCAGTGTGCAGCTCTAACAAAACTGGGACACCTGTGCTACGGCGTAGAGAGGCAGGCAATGTCAAGGCCACGCTGTCTTCCCCAGTCTCTGTAAAGGAGAACACGGGTGCCTCGACTTTCCCAGGTTAATAGCAAGTGGTGACTCTATAGGAAGTCGTGTCCACTGTCTCCAAGTCCACTAAATGTGTCACTCTCCACATCTCACCAAAAAAGGCAGCTAAACAATGAGGCTGCCGGATGTCTGGAGCTCTGGGTCAGGCAGGAGGGCTGAAATGGAGTCTGGGGGCCTCAGGTTTCCCAAAGGCTGGGCCGTGTCCTCACAAGGAGGTCTGCTCCCTTTCTTCTTCTCCACTTGACTTCCCTGTCTCCTTTTTGGCAGTGAACATCATTTATGCTCTTGACATTGATTCCATCGTAAATGGCCAGTCTCTGGAAAGTGCTGCCCGCTTTGTATAAACTCTCTTACCCAGTGACTAGCACCACCTTCCTTCCTCTGAAGAAGGGTCCATGATGGGAGGTGGAGGAGCCTGCTGTGCAAGAACCTTCTGGACCCCGCCCCAGACAACCCATAAGGCCACTTCAGAAAAAGCCACCAGGGACCTCAAATACATCAACAGGCCGTGGGGGACGCTCCCTGTGACACAGAGGTTTTGTTGCCAGCTGAGCCAGTCACGAGGAGGAGGGCACTGGCGTATGCTTGTGTTTCCAGGGTGCTATTTTGAGCCCTGGGCTCACGCAGCCCAGTGTGCAGCACTCGGAGATGAAGCTGGACAAGGCCTTGACCTGCTTAAGGAACAGGGAGCAAGGCTCAGCCCTGTGAGCTCTGTGCCCAGACCACCCCAGACCTGGGAAAAGTGATCCAGGCTGTGGGCCCTTGATCGTACAGTTGTACGATTTTAGGAAGACCCAATTGTACAATTTTGGAAAATGTCTTTTCCTAATGGGGAAGGCTCCCTGAGAAATCCAGATGCGCTCTGTGAGTCTGAGACAGTATCTGAGTAGGTGCTTCCCAGGCAGTCCCAGACGCTGTGGCTGCCCCCTTCCCAAACTGCCTTGGGCTGCAGACAAGTAACAGTTTGCTCTAAATTGTGTCCATGTGTTTGCCCATGTGGACTGGCCCCTGTGCTCATTCTCTTTGGTCCTGGTTGGCCCATCTAAGCACAAGGTCTTCGTGTTCTCTCTTTCTGATTTCTGGAGGCTGGATGGGTTAATGCTTAAAAGAAAACAGATGGGAACTGAGAGATTAGTACTTAGCAGGGGCCAGGCCGGGCTGAGGGGTACTTGGCTCACGGGTTGGATGGGGAACTCCCTTCTTTCCTCTTGGGCTCCTGGCGGGAGGCTGACTTTGGTCAGGAGAACAGATGTGGGAAGGGCTCGGTGGGGTTTTGGAGCCCATGTAAGCACAGGGTTTGGGCTCTGCTGGTTGGGCTGGGTTTCCTTCGGTCGCCCCAAGTGCTATTCCAGCCAATGGAGGGGCAAAGCCTATAGCAGAGGTTGTAGGTTAGAGGTCTATCAGCCAGGCTCAGGCTCTTGGTACCTATCATGTGGTTCAAACAGTATTTTTATTTCATTTTAATTAGTCACCAATGTTTTTAAAACAGAAACTTGTCTTTAAATCTGGATTTCCAGCTTCTTGTGAAAAATGGGACTATCTGGCAACACCGGCCTACAGGCGCAGTCAGCTGGAGTTGAGGGGCTGCTGCCTCCTTTGGACAAGACACATTCAGTGTGCGAAGCAGCACACCCAAGCAGTGCCAACAGCCAGCCAGAAGGCCCCACACTGTGATAGTCAAAGAGACTGTTCAGAGCTCCTCAGGCCTTTGAGCAGGAGGCCAGGCTTGGCTCAGAGCAGGAACGGTTTCTGAGGGCTGGCAGAAAGAGGCAATTGTTTGCCTCCATTCTCTGCCTCAAGGCCATGAGTCATTCTTGCTCCCATCACCAGAAACCGAGAGCCCTGCAGTCCAGGATAACACAGTCAAAGGAGGCAAGTCTCTGCCTGTCCCCCTTTCAGAAGACACAGGCACATACTCCAAGCTACAGACGGCATCACATCAGTGCTGAGGTGCAAGAATTAAGTGTCTTTTCAAACAACATCAAGCAGACTTGAGGAAAGCATTAACTGCAACAGCATATTCAGTCTGGGATTTGGAGCTGGGACCTCGAAGATCTCAAGCTCAGGCACCACCATGTCCAGAAGACACACCAGTGGGAGCTGAGGCTCCTGTGTGTCTTATGACATGAGCTCAGAATTTTCCACGAAGGGAGTATTCTATACTCCTTTCATTTTACCCTTGAAAGACTGAAAGAATGCCATGAAAGTTACCAGTATAAAGTTATGGCTAAGTTCAGGAAGATTTTTAAATCCTAGAGGTGGCTAATAAGAGTTATCACACACCAAAAGATACCAAGCCAAGACCTCTACTTTTATGGTACAGGCAAACCACATCCCTGTTACCAAACACACAGCACAAAGGAAAGAAGGCTTAGGATATACAACACATGAAGGGTAACTAAGCTTGTCTTCTGTTTCAAAAGTCTAAAATCCAGTCCATGGAAGGACAAGACGGACTGCCCCGGGTGATGCTGGGAACCAGCGTGACTGCTGGGCACAGAGACTCTGACCAGGCTCAGAAGCAGCGCCACAGAGAGGGAGTGGGACAGTCCCAGAAGAGCAGCGGGAAGGGCGCTCAGACCAGTCGGGGCCGCAGTGCAGCCATTCTCTGACCGCCAGTCACGCGGCTACTTGCCAGGCACTGCCTTCCTGACGCATACACCTTCTGACAACGTCATGACATGTTCCCTTCCACATCCAAATGTTCCTTTTCTGTCTTTTCTTTTTTACAACACCCCATCATCTTCCTCTCTCATCCCCACCCCAAAACCACACCCTGCACAGCCTTAAAAACACAGTCCAGTGGGTGTTCCTACACTCCCATCACTCTTTGTGAAAAAGCTTTTCTGCTCTTTGATATTTTTCGATCAGCCGATTTTCTCTCCTGGGTTTTTAAAAGAAAGATTCAAAACTCTTAAAAATAAATACAAAAACAGAGAAAGACAACTCCTCTCGCTACTCAGATTTTCAGGGAGTAGCAAGAGAAATGCTGTGCAATTTAAACAGAAAATCAAATGGATTCAGGAATGTGTTAACTTACTCATCAGCAATGAAAAAATAAAAAACCAGTAACAGCCCCCAGCTTTTGGAGCTAGTTTTTATAAAGTCATCTGCATACAAACACTAACTTAAAAAAATGTTTTCAAACACAAACGAAGCTAACAGACATCTAGGAACTAGAAGATTTATCTTAAAACCAAAGGTCAGATTCAAAGCCCGGGTTCATTACAAAACAATTTTACTTTTATGTTGACTACAGCAATAAAAAACCGTCGGAGCCCTGGGGGAAAGAGGACAAGTGGCCATCCGATCAAAGCCCCTCGTTTGAAGGGATGGACTTCTGCTCTTTACGTAGTTAGTGAGCCCCTTCCACCTGCCTCTGCCATAGCAGGAGCGACAACGCACACACACACAGCTTCAGTCGTGGTTTATTTTTCAAAATAACTGAAAATGCCAGAAGGATGCACATTAAAAAACCACTAAATATATTAATAAATTTCATAGAATAAAATTTCTAATTACCTTCCCAAGAGATTCTGAAAAGACTTTTTAAAATTTTTATTTATTTATTCTCAGAGGGAAGGAAATGGAGGGGGAAAGAGAAGAACAGAAACATCGATGTGCAAGAGATACACTGATGGATCAGCTGCCTCTCAAACCCCCCCCCCAATTGGGGACCCTGCCTTCAACCCGGGCGTGTACCCTGCCTGGGAATCGAACCAGTGACATTTCAGTTCGCAGGCTGGCACTCAATCCACTGAGGCACACTGACCAGGGCCTGAAAAGACTTTTGATAAAAATTTAGTATCCTTCCTAAAAATGGTAGCTCTTCACTTATAACAGGTTAAAACTGTTCAAGAGTAGAAGAATCAATCAGTTATACTTTAGTTCAAAAAAATATTTGTAAGTGATAGTAAAGACAACTATACAGCAAAATTTAAAGTGGGCAAAGCACTATGATGTGAAGCATACAAAAATCTGAGGAATAACTGCACATCTGGTATGAATAGAGCTCTGCAAATTATGTGTATATATAACAAGGATCAAAAGAAAATGAGAAGTTATTTAAGAGATTTATTTATTTGACTAGCAGGAGAACAGTCCATTGTTTTTCACTTTAGCATGTATGAAATTACATTAAAATATTACTTCTGTAATACATTTCAGGAAAGAAGACTACACAGAACAAGAGGGGGGAGAATGAGTGGAAAGGGGGCACAAAATAAGCTCACCGGTGACTCTCTAAAGCCCCAAATGCCGCCTGCAGTCAAGCTGCAGTTCACGTGACGCTGTGCCCATGACACTGCCAGCAGAGAGCTCCTCCGCTGAGCCAGGCCTGGAGGAAGGACTGCTTGGGGATCTGTTTAACCAGCCCAACAGGTTATTCATGCAGGCCAGGCCCCTTCCCCACCCCCCACCCCACCCTTCAGCTTTCAATGTTCAGGCCGGTTTCACCTGCTAAATCAACACACTGCACTGAGCAGCCAATCCCAGCTCCAGGGAGGATGGGAAAGGAAGAGCTGTGACCCTGACACAGAATGGGGCTTTAACACATAAGCTCCCATAGAACCCAAGGGCCTTCAGCCCCAGCCGCCCTTACCTGTTGAAGCATCTCTTCAGCAGCATTGAGTTTCACCTGGTGTCCTTCGAGACACACTTCCAGGTCCCGAATCTTCTCTCCTTGGGCTTCCACTTGGTCTGTGAGGACACTCACCTGACAGGGGAAATAAAGCAATGGTGAAGTCGCAGGCCTGGCTCCCCACGGGGCAGATCCGGGAAGCCACACACCGCTGAAGGGTGGCAGGCGGGGGAGTGTCCCGGATGAAGGAAATGCCAGTCATTTTCTTACCTTGCCAGGGAGTCTCAGCCACTGCCTCAAATAACGTTGGTCACATTTCCTGCTCTTGACACATGCAAGAGAAAACACCCAGCAGCCACGAGAGCTGCCTCTGGGCTGAACTCTTGCTCTTACTCCTCTTCTAGAGCTCGCTCGGGCAGCCCCAACCTCAAGGCATATCTGGGCTGGTTTGCCAGGGCTTCCGCTGCCCCACGTGGAGGAGCAAGCCAAGCTGTGCGGAGACTAGCCAATGACCTCACCTCTCTCATAAGGGTGTGAGGCTGCTCACCTATCAGGTGAGTGTTCTGAAGCAATTAAGGAATGTGGGACGGAAAGGGCATGTATTAGCACTGACAAAACTTGGCTCCAGAAAGGTTTTTGTGCTTCACAGGCCAAAATGCGACTCTAAGTCATAAACATACACAAGCCACATTGCACACACAGTGGTGGGGGAAAAACACATTGAGAATATTTATTGGAATTAATTTAGAAAAATACATTTTTAATAAATTATTTAAATTATACCTGAAATATGCACTGAGAAAATTCTCATAGCCCACTCTATTAGCAAACTGCCTTGGGATCCTCTTCCCTTTTCTTTTTCTGAATTAAAAGTTACCTCAGAGCGGGAAGGTAAAGAAATTGAATAGGTGACCTCCCCAAAATAAAGAAGTCAGTCCCTGATAAACTGGGATCCTTTAGACTATTGGTTTTTCACCAATGGCTCAGTCATTGCCATTTACATATACAATAGATTATCATGTATGTGTTTTTGAAGATTTTATTTATTTACTTTTAGAGAGAAGGGAAGGGAGGGAGAAAGAGAGGGAGAGAAATCTATGTGTGGTTGCCCCTCACATGCCCCCTACTGGGGACCTGGCCCACAACTCAGGTATGTGCCCCACCTGGGAATTGAACCAGTGACCCTTTGGTTTGCAGGCTGGCTCTCAATCCACTGAGCTGCACCAGCTAGGGTATCCTGAATGATTTCTTAGGTCTATAAAGGAATAAGAGCTGGAGCATGAATGAGTTAATATGAATTCACTTATGAGTATTTAAATAAACTTTATGAATTATAAAGCTCCCCTTACAGAAGAACTACTCTAAATTAATATGGCTACATTAAGCTTTCCATTTGTATGTTCCCAAGTGATGAATGAATTATTGAAACATATTCCTCGAGTTGGGGCATGGTGTGCTAACATTTCAATTATAATCCCAAAACGGGCACCTTCTGTCAATTGGGCCAACGTTAAACACAAACCTTTGTTCGCTTTTTAATTTTTATTGCCCAGCACCATCAGCAGTCTGGCCTCTTCAACCACTAATGCTGCTTCCAAAAGGGTAGGATTCCAGGAGGCGGCCTCTGATCCCTGGGTTCCACAGCTTTAGTTTGGGAAGGATATGTTCTGGTTAATCTTATTATGAGGATTAACACCTATGGTCTGCCAGCTTGCCTTGGGCCTTCAGGGGCATGTACTGGTGGTACCCCAAGGCATAATAGGTGGTCTGTAGCATCCTATAGCTTATAGCTCAGCTGCAGGTAAGACTCGAGATACACTGGGTTGCAGGGTCCTTAGGAACCTGAATATTCACTCTAAGCATAATGAATGAAGAGATGTAGAAAATTTGAACAAGAAATAGAAAGATTGTAGAATGTGACCTTTATGTAATAAAAACAATTTTTTTGAGCCCTTACTACAGGCTAGGCATAATTTTAGACACTGGGGGAGATACAGAAGTGAAAAAAAAAAAAAAGAAAAAAGTAAAGCCTTGCCTTAGAACTTATATTCTAATGAAAATAGAAATGATTTTGGTTTTATTTGTTTTTAGCTAATCCTGGAAACAAAGTATTTTGTTCTGTGTGATTTCCCTTGTTCTTCTACAGGTAAACCCAGGAAAACATTCTGGGCCAACGGCTTCAATTAATTCAGTCAGGCTGAGCCGCCACGTGACTTAAGCAAGAGGCCTCACTATGCAGAGGGTTTGCCTCACTGACTCCACGGGGCCACTGCAAACAGGAGTGACCACTAACAGCAGCTCTGAAAGTCTGTCCCTAAGCTCCTGGCAGAATAGAAATCGCTAAGATCCACTTCTGACTTTTCTGATAAGCAGGTTCCTAATTGCATTGGAATTATTTAAATAAGGATTATTCAATAATTTGGAAGTTAAAAAACAAAACCATGAACATCAAAGAGATTATCAAATAGGACTTCTTTATTAAAATGTAATCCCCTACATAGGAATGTGTCATGTCAGCTCTGAAGGTTTCTGGTTCAAACATTTGCAATTTCATGGTGTTTGTTGCAAAACTGTAATCTGGACACTCTTTCATTAAACATCTCATTGGGATGGCGTTTCAAAGGACACATTCCCGTGCTCAAATGTGCTACCTAACCCGGCCCCTGCCACCTCTCCGATGGCAGTCCCCACCAGGCTTCCTTGCAGGTCTCCCACTCCAGCCACCTGGCCCCTTCCTGTCTACTGCTCAGGGCGTGTGCTGGACCCGCCACTGTGTTGGCCTGGCTTTTCCAGGCACCTGAGTGGCTCCCTCCCTAACTTCCTTCAGGTGTCCTCCTGTCAGGGGAGGTCTTCCCTAACAATTCTCACCCTGTTCTCCTTGTCTCCATAGTATTTATCACCGCCTGACACATTTTGTGTATTGGTTTACTGTGTGAGTAAACGACACACACAGACACGCACATACGCAAGTGGAAGCTCGAGAACAGGGACTGACTTAGTCTGTTTTCTTCACTGCTGTATCCCCAGAACCTAAAACACGTATCCGCCAAGTTGTCAGCACTCAAATATTTTTAATGAACAAAATCAATGATGTGAAGGAAAAAAAACAAACTAGGAAGCAAAACTGTATAACTGTATAATTGGTTTGAGCTTACTTATTTAAGATAGGGGTAGGACACTCTGGCTGGTGTGGCTCAGAGGACTGAGCACTGGACTGTGAACCAAAGAGTCATAGGTTCGACTCCAGGCAAAGGCATGTGCCTCGGTTGTGGGCCAGGTCTCCAGTAGGGGGCGAACAAGAGGCAACCACACATTGACGTTTCTCTCCCTCTCTTCCTATCTATAAATTAATTAATTAATTAACTGATTAATCTTAAAAAAGAAAAGGCAGGGGTAGGACAAGATAAAAAAGGCTGGGGAAAAAAGGCCAAAAGGCCAAAATGTTAAACTCTTTTTGATTTTCCAAAGTTTCCAAAATAATTATTTATTACTCTTGCATTCATAAATTGAAATAAACTGAATAAAAAAATAAGGTAAAATAAGAGAAAAAACCAAAAACATACTTCTGCCTCTTAACTCTACTGTTAAGCAGAGCTCCAGGGCTCTAGACTAAAGCCCGCAGTCTGGGGAAGGGGGTCCCAGAGCCCCACCCGCCCCGTCTTCCACTCACTTCTAGTCCTGCCCGCCACTCTTCAAGCTTTTTAAAAAGCTAGGTTGGGATATTAATCTTGTTATTCTCCCAATCATCAATGCATACCAGACCTTGATGCTTAATTCATGCAGTTGAGAGCTGACACAGCAAAGGGCCCTTGCCACAGCAATAGGCCTCTTGTAAGATTGCTCAACTTTATGGCCTACAAAGAAAAGCATGTTTTCAGAACGGAAAGTAATCCTTTGACTATCTTTCTCCATGAAACGTTGCAGAGTTCCTCTCTTCGAAGCCAGAGAGTCATCAAAGGTGTATTATCCCACGTTACCAGCTCGAGGCCTCCACGTGTAAGTATAGATCCACCTCCCGATTATCTGGGCTGATCAACATGCACCCTTAGGCCCATATCACTCATGGCTCTGTTTTATTAGTGACATGAGGACACAGCTTATTATCCTCACAAGACTCCTGGGCTTCTAGAAGACAAGGCTCCATTAATCAGCCTGGCCACGGAGCTTCCAGTGTGTAGAGATGGGTGCTTGGTAGTCCATGATAAATAAGTGAATACACTCAAAGTCCCCAAAGCCAAGCTCAGAGCTAAATTGTGCCCTCAGTTACTTTCTGCTTTGTTTTAGGAAAAGCCTTTCTAAAAACACACACTTTGAGAACAAGATAAATCCAACAGAGAAAATCCTTGTACGTCTCTCCCACTTAGGGCAGCTGTGGCATTGGAAGTAATAGATGTGCTGATTCCCACCAAAAAGGACCCACCTGTAATATGAGGGACTCCTTATCTCCTTCTAGACGTGCCAAGCGTTCCTGGTATGTTTCATTACTAGCAGCACTGTGGTGATTTACCTGGGACTAAAGAGAAGGAAAACAAAAAAGAATGTATTTAAAATGTGGGAAAAACATCTTACCAACTTCCATGTGCAGTGTACAATTTGTGAGGACAGTTTCACTGATTATATGTGCGAAACCACTCACCTAAACATGAAACCACAGGATTTTAAAACTACTACAAGAAGAACATGACCAGATGCTGTTGGTAAGTGGTGCTTTGAGAGTTGGCAAAACCACGCGCTAGATGACCTCACCCTTGGCCAGGAAGGCCTCAGCGGAGCTGCAGACCCAGTGGTGCTTGACTTGACTGGATGTGTTGGGTCTGGTTTAGCTGGAGGCGCAGCCTGCCAGAGGCACCAATAGCAATACGGTTCTACTCTTTGAGGAGACCAGAGCTCTCACCAAGGAACTACGTGGGGACAACTCCTGCCCAGACCTGGGGATCCCTTAACGCTCACGCAAGGGTTCTTCAGAGCCAACGCACACCTCACAGCACGGAGGTCCGTCCTGACCATCACAGTGAGCACAGAGGATAGGGGATGCCAATTTCAAGCCCCTTCATCTACTCACGCGTTCCTTCCAGAAGTGGCCAAGCCCATGGCCTGATAAGGTCTCTGGCAGTCAGGCTGGCACACTGCATTTCTATAGAGCTAGAGCTGAGAGAAGCAAGCTAAGACGAGACATCTTGAGAAGAACCCAAATAACCCAGAGGGATCTCACAGGGCTAAGCAGAGAGAAGACACAATAAATGAAAAGTAGCCAGAAACCATGGAAAACAGAGGAAAGGGGGAAGATTTGAAATGGCCTCGGAGAGGCAGACTCTTATAATAAAATGCCCTGAGCTAGAGGCAGGAGCTACAGTCATTTCCGGGTGTGTCTGACGTGGTTGTAGGCGGGGAAGGTAGATAGCTGCTAATGGAAGAGAGTTGGCCCAACGCCACCAAACACTCCCTTCCTCTATGCTGAATACAAGACCAAAACCAGAGGCCCACCATAGGCCATCCAGGGGCTTGACAGTCTGAAAAAGCTGACCTTACTGTTAAATGGGAAAGTGACCATCGCAAGACTCTGGGCTACTCCAGAGGAATCAATGCTCCAGTGTTCATGAGGAAGGTATCCTCTACCCCAAAGGAAAGTCATGATTACAAAAGAAGGGGTCAGAGAAGAACCTGGGCACAGGGGACCCAAGCTGTTCCCCTTCTCCTAAGCCCATTTCCCCACATTCCAACCTTCAGAATGGGCTTTCCGGACCCCCTCCATTAAGAAAGGGAACCTCCTTGCTTCCCTCGTCCCACCCCTTCCCCAAAGCACTGCCTAGGTGAGGGCAAGTGGCAGAGCCTGGCCTGGCCCTGAAACAGAAACAGGGACCATACATTCTGCACTGAAGTCACAAGTCTTGCTTGGGAGGAAGCCCTGGCTGGTTGTTGCAGACACAGTGGGAGGGGAAGACCAGGGGACATTTCCTAGGGCGGCTGTGCCAGGCACAAGCTAGACAGGACCCAAGGCCACTGCCGCACCACTGCCTTTCACCAGCCTCTCTGCAGTCTGCATCTGGTTCATTGTTATAGAAGCTCTTTCACACCACAGACAAAGGGCCTTAACAATCACAACTGGCTTCTTTGTGTTGATAGCAGTTTATTATTGTTACATTACTTAATATTCCGGTCCTTGCATGATCAAATTCCCTGACTAGTATTTAAGGATATAATTATAAGCTACATTTTCTCACAATCTTACAAGAAAAGAGAGAAAAATAATTTTTAACAGCAGGTTAAATGCTTCTGTCAAAGAACTCACACAGTAATGATTTTCAGGGGTGGAGGAAACAGACTGAGGTTTCCGTGCCCTCTTGCATCTCGGTTGAAGAATGAATGCCTCCGTGGAAAACACTCCCTCTCTCACATCACAACACTGACCCAGGGCGGGGAGTTTCTCATATGTACACTGTCAATAACTCGGAAACTTCAGTCAACATTACTGAAGCTAAACCACCCTTTCCTCTATCAAAACTTTGCTCTCAAGAGGATGGGTAAAATCTCGAATGCAAGGAATCCAGCCTCTAACACACAGGTCGGCTGAAGGCAAACATAAAACATAGCCCAGAACTATCAGATCAAGGTTTTCCCCAGGCCTTAAGAGTGATGTTGCTGAGTCCTCAGGAACAGACAACACAGGGCCTTGACACTTACATATTATGGGTCTGTTTCTAGAAACTCAAAATGCTACCACCACTAGGACAAGGCAGTCAACAGTGTAAGGCGGGGCTATTTTCTAAGCCATCTGGAAAGGAGAGGCTTCAAGTTGCTGTAGCAGCTGCAGGATGTTCTCTGGTTGGGGGTCAGGGAGTTGACTGTGATAGTGAACCAGCCTTGGTGGTTAGGAGAGCAATGAGAGGATGAGGAGTGGACTGTGTCATCCCAGGAAGGACAGGACTGACCAACACGATCCCAGCATGGGCAGAGCCTCTACGTAAAGGGCAGTTTGGGCTACACAAGGACATGAGCCTAATCAAAACTGAGTCCAGCCCCCACCCTTCCCACGGGGGAGTATAAAAAGTTTATTCTTAGTGAGTTCCTCATGTACTGAGGGCTGGGTACTAGCAGACTCAAGAAATACAGTGTGTTTCCATATCTTGGGAACCACTGCATTTTAATTAGATTATCAGAGGATGCCTAAGGCCCCCAGAAGAAGCCTTACCATTAGTTGCAGAGAAGCTCAGACAAGTCCATTTTTCCTTTGAAGAAAGGGAATGGAGAAGACCGATACAGACAGAATGCTCTAAGCCCTTCTTTAATGAAATCTATTGTCCGTCTGTCCAGAATGGGCTGGGGTCATCACCTCAACTAGGACCACATGGAGGAAGTGAAGACTGTCGTCTTTTCAGATATGAACCTCACCTCCCAATCACCTGCTCCAAGCTTGACAGGTTGGAATCCTTCCTCTGAATTTTTATACTTGGGATCAGAAAGTGGCAGTGGTGGAGCTAGAAGTCTCTGAGGTTGTCAGTGGCCACGTCCCCTTCCCTGTGGAGGAAGCAGGTTCGCAGAAGCAGTCTGCTATGAAGCCAACATGCACAGAAGTGAAGGAAAGCCAAGGTAAGACAGAGGGTGGCGGCGTTCTCACCCCTGGCTCGTGCTGTCTAAAGGCAGAGATGGCCCTGCCCTCCCTGTGAGTCCCTTCTTGCCCTGTACTGGTTCAAACTAAATTTCTATTACTTGCAACCAAAAGTGCAGGTCGATGTATTTATCTCAAAGGGTGACTGATCAATCAACTTACTGAAATTTACTCCTTTGGAAACAGACTTACAAGAAAGAATTCCTACTATTGGGATATAGTAACAAATGACAAAGGAATTCTGCCTACTGTAGCTTGATTTGCTTGAACTGGCAATTTTAAAGATGGCACCAGTTCTGAGCCAACTATTATTAAAACCAGGATAACTATCAAGGGCTAATGGGGACCTACATTGTGACACAGGGTGTGTCCATGTGGGGTACGGGACAAAACAGGCACCCAGACTCCTTCGTGTGTGGAACGGATGGCTTCCTACCCACTTCGTGTGTGGAACTGTTGGCCTCCATTCTTACTTCCTGTGGGAAATGACGAAGTCAGACAGGGAATGACACCAGATTCAACAGGCCCATGGGTGTCAATTGTGGGGGAGGGTTGGGGGTTAAGTCTTCTCTGCAGAACAAGAGCAGAAAGAAATGGCTCTAACTATGTGTAATCTCAGGTAGGTCACCCTGACTCAGGTGCCCTATCCTTTAAATACAGAAAATTTTACCTCACAGAGCCACAGAGAGGGTCCCTTAGGTCATTACACACAAAACACGTAGGGATAACAGTGCAGAATGCTCTCTGTAGCAGGATACTCTAATATTTCCTGTGTGATATAAACAGTTTCTGAGTGACAGTGGAAATACGAAAATCATTTAAATGGCTTCTAAGTAGCATTAGAAGCAGTTTATCCCTTGTGCTGACAGTTTTAATTAACTCTTTCTGAGTGAGAGAGCAAAAAGAGGCTACATTTCTGATTGGACACCTAAGAAGTAACTGTAAAGATCTGCACAAACAACCCAAAGGAAACCACCAAAGTAGCTCCGGGCTGGAAAAAACAAAACTCAGCCTCAGTGACAACACTGGGCCCCGTCGGCCAGGAACGCTGAGACCGCCTGCAGCGCAGACGGCCGGGGACGGCCGGGGACGTGTTCACTCCTCCACTGTCCCAGAAAAGATGCCTGTGCTTTGAGTCATATCTACATGGCCACAATTTCCCCTTTATAAGCATTTTACTACATACTATAAATATTGCACATGTTTGTAATGAGCCACATTGAGGATATCAATAGCTAGTAACGAACAATCATAAAACTTGCATTATTACTTGTTACAATCCAGAAGTCGGGTCACACTTAGGTGAAACATGAGCCTTCCAGCCAAGTGACCCCCCACAGCCTCCTCAGAGCCATCCCCCTCTGCCTCTCGTGGCTGGTCAGATTCCACGATGCTTGCTCACTCCTGGCTGGCCCCTCCATGGAGCATGGCCAGGGGAGAGCCATCTTAGATCTCTGCAGAGTTCTGGATGGCATGTTGTTTGCTGCCATGGCCAGGGGCCACGCAGAATCCCCAGGCACACGACCTGCCTCTGCTGGAGAGCTTGGCCTCCACGCGTGCTCGGGTACACTCCGGGGTTGAGGGTGAGGGCATCCTGCAGCATTCCCGGCCGGCACGTTCCAGGAGGCCAGCTGTCAGCAGTGCACTTCACTGAATGTGGGGAAAGAGCTGGTTGAAGAACAGTCAAGTGGGGCAGACCAGGGGTCACACGAGGGTGTCCTTTGGTATGCAAGCATGGAGTGTGGGAAAACCCTCAGGCCGCCAGCTCCCCTGGTGCGACAGCTCTAACCATCCTGCATCTTCCTTATTCAGAGCCATGGCTGCTTCTCGTCACTCCTGCCTTGGGGTCCTCAAAAACACAGCTGCCTCCTTTTTCTGGTCTCAAAGCCTGCAGCCTCCATCAGGTAAAGAGTCACTTCCTTCAGTGCTTCTAATAAGATACAGATTCCAGTCCTGTCAGGATCCCGGACACTCAGATCATTTTATATGATGGCTCCTTGCCTGAAAATACACTGAGATTTGAACACGGCACACTGGGTGAGCCTTGGCCCTGGATAAGCCTTGGATGGTTCTCCCTTCAAGAGGATGGGTACAGTTACACATCAAGTTCGGAAGCATCATTCCCATGCCAAGCTTTTTTGGAAACTTGAAAAATGTAATGCTTTGAAACTAAGGTGACCACAAAGATAAAAGACTGAAAATAAGTGGATCACAGCAGCTACAGTCAGTTCCCATTACGTGGCTCAGGTTACTCATCACAAAGGGAACCAAGCAGCGTGAGTGTAGGCAGGTGCTTGTAAATAGGAAAACCTCCCCTAGACTCTCTGGTTAAGGATTTAAGGGCTACTTAGCAGTTGTTAGAAAACCAACAGTTCCCAGGACCAGTTCCACTTTTTCTAGGCAGGGAATAGTCAAGCCAATCTACTACTATCTTTGACACAGTTAAAAAAGTTTCTTCCAAATGTAGTGTGAGTGACGTGCAATCAGACCTTTAGCTACCAGGAGTCCAACAAGAGATGTCCCCTCACCTTCTACGCCCTCTGTCTCTTGGTTTCAGTTATGTGTAAGTGGAGACAAAGTGTTGCTGGTGGGACTGTCAGTGTCAAATGACCTGAATGCCCACCTTCACGGAACAGCAAAGCAAAGTTCATAAATCAAATTAGCTTGGCTGACCCATGTTCGCACAACTGTTTTATTCGTTTATGTACTCAATGACTCAAATATTCCTGAACACCTACAAGGGGGCACACTCAGTGCTGAACAAATGCTTCCACCCCTGCCATCAGAAAGCTTTAAAGTCTTACAAGGAGGTGTGAAAAGCACTGCCACAGAGTTGTACATAAGCTAGCAGCAGAGGCGTAAGGGAGGGGTAAATCGATTACACCTTCAAAGGACAGGAGAGGCTTTATAGTGGAGTCATCGCTTGAATGATTAACTCCTAAAAGCTAAGGAGTCACTTTCCCAGGGGAATGGGAGAGGAGCATCTTGGAGTCTTCCCAATACAGACAGGCTCTCCGTGAAGCTACAATAGTCACTACCCTTCAGACATTCCAGTTTCCAGAACTCACAGAGAACAAAGGACAACTTGAGGGCAGTCTGTCTCTAATTCTCCAACCAAGCAGTGGCTGTGATGCACATGAAGGCTCCTGACTGACCATCCTGGGCCAATCTGGAGCGAGAAATGCATTCGATTTACCAAGATCTTTTTTCCAAGATCACAGCCTTGGATAAGCTTAGCTCCTGCTGCAGTTTCTTAATCAAGTAGCTAAATGCAGGAGGCACCCACAGCACGGGGCCATGCCCTGTGGGAGAAGTGGTATTGGCACGTGTGCTGGTGCCTCGTGAAGGGAGGGTATTAAAGCCAGATAGAGAGCAATAATGGAGGCTCTTTGAGTGATGCTCTTGCTTCACCTTGCCAAATCCAGTAGACACACTGACTCATTATTAACACGTCTGGAGACAGCGGGGCAGCATCGGGTGCTGGGGTTGGGGATGGAGGGCATGCTATGACTGCTCTAGCTCACCTGAGGCATTAGAAGTAAACTGCCCAGTGCTTCTTGGACTGCCTGGACCTTCTATCAGAAGAGCCAATGATCAAATAGGCTTGAGGGAAAGATCCACAGGTGGACATAGGATTAGGTGAGGGCCACAGTGGGAAGCTGGTGGCACAAGAATGCCATTAACTCTACAAGAATCCCAAATGGAAATGAATTCAGGGGGAAATAGATGGGAAAGGTTTCTTGGGAACTAGAGGTAGTAAGAACGACACTGCAGAAGGTATCTGAAAGATGTCTTTAGGGACAAAGCCAGTGTGCTGTGGGCTTGGGAATGACCAGGGGATGGTGAGTTTTTAACCTGCTTTTCAAGACTCCTGGCAGTAGAAGGAATGTAAGTCATAAAGGCATGCAAAGGGTCAGAGATAGTTTTGATTTGTTTTTCCTTAAGAATTGAGAAGCAGCATTTTCTGCCAAAGGCAAGGGACAGGTGGGTCAGGAGAAGTTGAAGAAAGAAAAAACCAGGGGAACAGGGGAGGTGGAACAGGACTGGGTCAGGAGGACAGGACAGTGGGATGGCCTTGGCCGAGAGAAGGGACTCTTTGGCCCATGAAAGAGAAGAGAAGATGGTTGAAAAACAGTGGTTGTGAGCATAGTTTCATTTTGTAGTGATGAAAAGAGAAGATGAGAGACGCGTCAAAGTGTGGCTATTTTTTTTTTTTCAGTCAAGTAGGTGGTGACATCAATTAAGAGGGGAGTATAGAATGGGGACAAGTGGAAAGGTGTGAAAGAACTGTTACAAGGATGGGGAAGGGAAGAATTCGGGATGAGTCAAGGTACCCAGGTGCTGTTGCCAGCCACAGAACTGCCCAGAGCTGCGTGGATTTGGGATCTCTACCAGCTACCCGGGAAGTGACTCTGGTGTGATGCCACAGTGTTAAATCCTGCTGGGAAAGAAGCCTGGGGGCCTCCCCAGGGAGCTGACAGACAGGAGCCACAGGCACTAGAGGTCAGAGGTGGTAGAATTCTAGCTCCTAAACTATACAGGGGAATAGAAGGGGGGGGCATGTTGGATGCGTTGGCTAAAAATGGGAGGTACCTATAGGAAATCACAGACATCTAGAACTCTCCGGGAGCCATACCCACTGCATTCTCCTCGTGGTCTTGAAAAACCACTCAGGGTTGGGAACACAGCTCTAAAGTAACCAGAGGTTGTCAGCTACAGTCAAGGTCCTCATCACCTTAACTAACACTTACGAAGGACCTTCTCTAAGCACTTTACCTATATTGCATTATTTATCCAAATTTCAAAGTCAAGGAAATTGAATCTCAGGGAGGTCAAATCAACTGCTCAAGGTCACACAGAGCTGAGATATGAACTCAAGGAGTTTGATCCGAGACTTGTGCTCTTAGTCAGTAGGAGCAGCTTTCACAGAAGCTGCCTCCTGCTTCTCCAGCTTTCACAGCAGTTAGACATGAGTCAAGGCCAGGCAGTGTCTAGGGTGCCTGGGTGTCTAGTTGTCTTTGCCACTCCCTGGCCCAAGTGGCCAGGCTATTGGATCAACCGTTTGAGCACCAGATGATACAAAATGAACTCTCACAAGGGCCACTTGAGTTCGTTCCACATTCTATGGCAGAGCCCAAGCCCGCTGCATGGAGGACCCACGGGCGATTCCAATGTCTTTGGGACTTTAGGTTGGAACTTGGCTTAAAGACTGAGAGTGCTAGAGGCCAGCAACAGTGTGCAGATGCTGACGGTGTTGGGGTTTCTATCCCTGGGAAAATGAGCCTGCCTGGAGCTCCTTTCAGAGGCTCTGCCATGACTATGTAGTAGGTCGGAGCCACTCATCTCACGGCAGGGCAGGTGGGAGCTGTTTGTGAGTCAGAAATCAAACAGCTGAGGGGCAGACGACCCTCTGGACACTTGTGTGGCAGGAGATTACATGGTCCCTGGGCTCTGTCTGTTGGGGAAGGAGCTGGAGGACCAGTTCTGGTCAGCTTTCATTCAGTAGCCACAGCCAAGCTGGCCAGAGCCAACAGCCACTGGGGCCTCTGGTTACTCACAGTGGGCCAGAGAGCAGATGCTTTTCATAGGTCTTTAGGATGCTTTGGTTTGACACCTTTACCTGAAATGTGAAAAGGGGCTGAGAACTGAAGGAATGAATGACCTAAGATACACAGCTAGCAGAGAACCAAACTGGTCCCATCGGTTCCTCTTTCAATTTGCCCTGCCTGGTAATAGGCAATAATAATGAACTTTTATTGAATATCTCCTATGTTCATGGCACTGTGCTAAACATTTTTACATACATATCCCATCTGAGCCTCACAAAACCTGTATGTGGCAGGCACTAATCGTCCTTATTTTACAGATGAAGCAATCCAGGCTTCTGAGGTAATCTATCTAAGATCACGTAGCTGATAAGTGTGGCGAAACCAAGATTCTCCATCCAGGCCTTACTTAAAAGAGCACATTCTTAACTCTTAATAGCACCCAGCATCCACCCACCCCCAAGGCCACTGAACAGTGTATCTTTTCTGAGCAAATGCTTCCCTCTAGGCTCTGCGCCTCCCTGACCTCAGGCATCTCCCGCATTGCCCAAAATTCAAAGACCCTGTCTTGCTCCAAGGCACTGGCCTCCCGGACTGCACAAAGGGCAAAGGCCCCTGGACTGCGCACCAGGTCACACATCATCCAGGCTCTTCTGGTACAGCCACCCCCTCTGCATGGGAAAAGGAGGGCTGAGAGAACCCTGTCCTCCAAGTCACCTTGGCTCGACGAGGGGTGGGTGAGCTGGGCAGAGAGGAAGTGCTGTGGACCTGCCCTCGTGGGAAGAGTCCACTATGGGGATGAGGTCGGCGAGGGACGGATGGGAAAAGAAGGGCTTTGTGGAGTCGGATGAAGTGGGTGGGAATTAAAGCTCAGAGACGGGAGGGTGTATACTTGGGAGCCCATCAAAGTAGATATAAACGAAGAAACTAAGAAGGTAAATTAAGGCTGGGTTGTAAAAATCTCAAAGGCCAGGCCCACAGCAGAGCCTGGGTTTTCTCTTCTAGATAAAGGGCAACTGCTGGAGGCTTATGTTCAGGGTCACAGGATTAAAAAGCATTTCTATCTAAAGGGGGATTTTAAAAAGAAGAATCTGACAATAGGGTTTAAGGTAGAGAGAAGGAAAAATACTCTGATTATACTGCCTATGATACATCCAATACTTCATGCTTTGGTTTTTTGAATGCTACTTAAAATTCTAAAAGTAGAAGAAAAAAAACTTTTGTTATGAGTCTCCCTAGTGTTGGGGGGTAAGGGGGGGTCTGAAGACTCCTCGCCCAGAGCTTCCCTCCACGGACTTCCACTGTCCGCGGGGGCCGGGCTCACGGCCTGGGTCTCGGGACAGCAAAGGCCTTCTTCCGTCACAGCGAATCCAGAATCAGTTCCTCCACAGACAGACCTTCTCCTCAGGGCGCAGCGTCACATCTGCCCGGTGGTTGGGCCATGGCACCCCCTATTCCAGGCAAGTCACAGCTGGAAGGCCTCCTGGTTTGAAAGCCTCATTTTGGACACAGGAAAATAAAGCCTGTGTAATGGGGAGTGTACTTCTTATCTACCCCCCACCACCACACCCAGTGTCTCCCCCAATGAGGCTTTTTGAATGCTTGAGACGATGGATGCAAACCTTTGCCGAAATGTCTGGTCTCTTCAGCATGCTCTCTGTTGGCTGCAATATCCCCATCCTAAAGCTGGGCAGGGACTGAGCACAGACAGGATTTCTGCTGGATTCTAAACCAATAATTTTCTACATATTTGGCAGAAGAGATGAGGAGAAAGAACCAAACGAGGAGACAGAGAATAGGGTTCAAGATCAGGCCGTACCACTAATAGCTGTAACACTAATAACTGTGAGGTTCTTAGCCTCTCTGGGGCTTGGTTAAATGAGGGGTTTGTGCTAGTTGATCCCGACAAGCTCTCAAGCTCTTTAATTCTGTTCCGCTGCCTCACTTTTCACAACGCCACTCACCATCCTCTACATCACAGTTAGAGTCACTTTCTTAAAATACAGATTGGTTCCCCCAGTGTATCACATGTCAACAAGTCCCCCACTAGACACACCAGCCCAGCCACTGCCCTCACTGCGGCCTTCTCTGTCCTGTGGGATCTGGCGTCCGCCTGCCTCTCCCCGCGGTCACTGAGCTCAGCCACCCTGGCTTTCTCTCACCCTTGAAACTCGTCTGACTCCCTCTTGCTTTCTGACTTTTACACATACTACCCTCTCTGCCTGGAATGTCCTTCATCCTGTTTTTCACCTGACTCACTCCTACTTCTCTTCCAGGTTTCAATGAAGTGTTACTCCCTGAAAGAGGACTCCCTGAAGGCTGCTGCTCAGTCTGCAATAGCCCTCCTGGGCCTTCTGCTTTTCCTCACTGCATTTAGCGATTAGTAATTCAGGGTCTACTCACTGGGACTGCTTAACCTCCAACTCCCGCACTAGAGGAAGGTCCACAAGAGCAGAGACTGGTTCCACTTTGCTCACTGGACTCCCAGGACCCAGAACTCAATAAATATTTGCGGAATGCGCAGTGCAGAGGCTGCACACAAAAGCCAACAGGCCCTGTGTTTGGGTGTCCGGGTCGGGGCCCTCTGCACTGGACACTTCCTGTCCCTCCGGTTTTTCCCCAGTCGCAATCTCAGATCTCTTACCTGTCAGCTGCTTTTGCCCTGCCTGCCCCCTCAGTGTGACGATAAATGGATACCCCTCTTAGCCAGTTTTAAGAGCGTCACAAACGAGGTAAGAGCCTGAGTTCTGGGAGTACAGATGCTGCCCCAGTGCCCAGCACTCATTCGTTCCTCGCTCACACCACACACTTGTCCCCTCAAGAAAGGGCAAGAGCGACTTGCAACTCAATGCCTGCAGCCTCAGAGCATTCAGAAGAGAGCTCCCCAGAGAGCCTGCCTCCGGAAACACAGGAGCTGTTTCGACTGACAGCTCACTCCTCTCTGCACTGGATAACATCGGAGCTGAGAATAAGCTCCACAGCTTCTGAATTCAGTGCATCGCAACGTCAAAGCGAGCGGTTTCCAGTTGGTGTTCTCAGACCAAAATGCAGAGACCACCTTTTGTTGGGCACGGTGTTTGGAACCTCCAGCCCTTTAAGTGCCAAAGTTAAAGCGACTAACTTTCCTCACTCCATTCTGGCCTTCCCGGACAGAGGCTCATTCACCAGAATGTCAGAGGAGAAACAAAGACAGCTGGCTATTTCTCCCCTGGTGTCTATAATTAGATTCTCATGAAGAACTTGGCCACACAGGGCTCTGCAGGACAAATACCTCCCCCCCCTGACATCCTCCCCCTCCAAGGGTCTCTCCATCACTCATCTCCACGGAGACCCAGACAAAGCAGCCATTCACTTACCCTCTTCAGCCACGCAAAATGCTTGTAAACATCAATGTCCCCATCCATGCTGGGCACCCATGTCAGCAGTTAGATTCCTTGGTTGAAAAGCCCTTTCTCTGGCCGGAGACCAAGTTATCTTCTCTTCCTTGTCTCTGCCCCTCCCCCTCAGGCACGTCGAGCTGTGTTCGCGTTGCCCCAGTTCCCTGGCCTGCGTCCTCCAGCCTTTCCCTAAACAGTTTTAGATACACAAGGGCTCAGCCCAGACTGTGCAGCTCTGGTATCCTCCCCCACCACCCCCACGGACACATGCGGGCACCAGCGCTGAGATGCAGAGCCTGCGGAGCTATCCAACCTAGCACAAAGGTGGGGGAAAAGACAGACTTGGACAGAAGTTGTAAACACACACACACACACACACACACACACACACGAACATTCTTTTGGTGATAATACCAGAGCCTGCCAGAGGGAAACAGTCCTGAAGAAAATTCCTCGTCTGGCTTCCCCTTTCTGGAGTGGCTGGAACTCATTACGGACAGACCCCGATTTCCTGTCTCTGCTGCACTCTGCATTTACCCACAGGCTCCCAGCTGCTCTCGGTTTATTTGGGACTGGGGAGAAGACTAAAAATAAGTGCTGCTCTTGGAGGAGCTGCTGGTTCCCACACACAGGCTGACCCCCACCCCAGAGCCCACGCCTACCCCTTGTCCTGGCTGTGCCCTGAGGGGAGCCTATCGTTTCCAAAAAAGAACAGATTCAGAACCAGCTCCGGTCTGCGTCCCTGGCCCTGCTGGGCGTCTGCTGTCCTTGGCACTGGTGGCACTAGCCACCAGAGACCAACTGCTGCAACCTCAGAGTCCTCTGCCACTTGGGGGAGTCTGGCTCCCGCCTGCTGCCAGCCACCACCGCCAGGCTCCCTGGGGCCAAATTCTGAGCCAGGTTTTGGGGGGCGGGGTAGGGCATCTTCTGTCAAATCCCAGGCCTGCCTCACTGCTTGTCCACCACTCCAGACTCGCCTCACAAGCCAGGGAGGGAGGAAGGTAAGGCTGATGCATGTGGAGCCCGGGAGGCAGGGAGAGCTCTGGGTAGGAGCCTGAGGAAGGCAGTCGCTGGCAGACAGGGCGCTTCGTCTGCTTTCCTATTGGCAGGTCACATGCTGGCTTTCCAGGGGCCTCTCCGGCACTCCCTGCATGCTGCCCCCACCACCTCACGCTGAGTCTTCTTGGAGAGCTCCCTTCAACAGCTTTTCTCCCTTGCCCAGCCCTTGACATGCAACCTTTGGCTATGACTGATTTTAAAAGCCCTCTTTGATGTGGGTGCAGTGGGAGCTGTGGTTACATGAAAGGGCTCTGAGCCCTGCTGTGTAAATGACTTGCAGGCACACATCTTGTGACTGCAGGGGCCCTCTGGTGCCCCCCAGAGTCACCCACCAGGGACGCACTCAGCCTGAACAGAAGGCTGCACTGGGGGTCAGCATGCCCCTTGGCGCAGCATCAAGACTCCCCACAGCCCAGAAGCAGGGCCTGAAAGAAGAAGCGAAGCAGAAACCTCTCCTGCAGCCTGATCCCGTCCTGGTAGGCTGGCTCAGCCTCCGATCACAGGAGGAGAGAGAGCCCTGGCCAGCAGCTGGTTCGAGGGGCGGAGTAAATTCCTGGAGACACACCCAGATCCGAGGCCTGGAAGGAAAAGCAGGCTCTGCTGCCCTGCACTGGGCTCTGCACCCTTCTTGCCTCCAGCCCTGTCCCAGGGTGTGGCTGGGGCCCCAGCCAGGCAAGGTTCTCGACCCAGAACCGTGGTAGTGTGTGTTAATAAACACCTAAGGTTGCAGAGGTAGGTAGGCCTTCTTTTTTTTTTTTTCTGTGTAAAAGCATAAGAAAGTCAAATGAAGATTTCACACGTTTGCCTAGGATCCAAAGCAAACGAAACTGACTTCCTTCTCTGGGAAAAACAGGGAATTACCACATGGTACGTGGTAAAGGTGTTCCTGGGGCTCCAGGGAGGAAGATGCCTGGGAGCTGTTTGGGGGCTCGTTGGAGAGGCAGGTCACAGTCCCAGGCCCAGCCTGCCCCTTCCCCCCACCCCAAGGGGGCTGGGTGCCCTTCACAGGTTCCAGTGTGAGAGGAGGAAGAGGCGACCCGTGGTAACATAACTGCCTCTCGGCCGGGCTACCTCCCACCTGCCCACGGGGAGCTGGCTCAGGAGGCAGACCTTCCTCCCCCTGCAGCCCCCTCAACACCCCCAGGCCTCTCCGCTCCCCCACCTGCCCTGCCGCACTGAAGGAGCCACTGCTGAAGGTTTACATATCTGTCCTCTTTCCCAGGCTGGAGGGCACGCGTATGAGCCCTGCCTCTGCTCTAACTTACGTTCCTAGCACACCTCTTGCTATACGGTAAGAATGGACACATTTTCTGAAGGAAAGAATGAGGTGCAAATGGTAAGACTGGCAAGATAAGACTAAAGTTCTACTTGGAGAAAATGAGTCTTAAAGGTCTGTCGTTCCAGTGCAAAGAAGCTTGACCAGAAGAGGAGCGGACAGGGCCGATTGTGCCTATTAATGCAACTCATGCGTGACGAGTTGGTTGTGAGGAGCCAAAAGGGAAAGGGGGAGGGACAGAAAGGGGGAGAGAAAAAAAGGGGGAGGGAAAAAGGGGGGAGAGAAGGAAAGGGAGAGGGAGGGAGGAATCCAGACAAGCTGCAGCTAAATTCTTGACATATTTTTATGCTATCCTCAAGTAGCAATTCTTACCTCAGCCTCCCCCCACTTTTTAAACACTAAAGTACATTTTATTTCTTTGTAATTCACTGAAAAATCCACAAAAGAACACTCCAACAGACCAGGAGCAGGGCAGTGTGTGTGGCCGGTGGGCTCAGTAAAGTGCGATGGACGGAGGAGCGGCAGGCACCTTTGCACACACTACCCCCCCGGGCGCAGCCGGCCCAGACAGGGCCAGTGCACTGGCCAGCCGAGCCCTGGCTGCAGCGTCTGACTCAGAAGGCCGTCCCTCCGGGGCCCCTCTCAGTGGTCCACAGAGGGGCTTGGGGCATCAGACGGGCTCCTGAATATGTTCATAAAGTGTACACAAAGTACTAGTTATTCATTTGTATAAATCACTATGCCTCTGAAAACAAAGTTTTCATCCAAAAATGATCCACGACTCCCAAAAGATTGGAAGCCTGGATTTTATTTGACCTACGCAGTTATTCCTAAAGGTTTAGGCTGCCCTGATGAAGGAAGGGTGGAGGAGGGGTGGGTGGAGTTTCTGCCTCCGTTACGCTGCCCCTTTGAGGTAGACTCTCAGTCCCTGGACCCACCTCTGAAGACAGTTCTCGGGAACCACACAGGGTACACAGAGGGGTCATTACAGTGACCCTGACAGCCCTCGGGGCTTTTCCAAAACAACTCACTCACCAGCAAGCAGACTCAACTCACTACTGTCTGGCACGTGTGGCAGCCAGCGGAGGAGACCAGGGAGGACACGGGGAGACTAAGTGTTTGGGGAGTGAAACCACAGCTAGGGGCCACAGCGGTTGGGTTTGAACAGGGGAGCTCACATAACTTACCCTCCTCATCTCAGGGCTTAGGAGGGCAATTCAGGACAGTCACCTACTTGGCTGGAATCCCTGGTATGTGTGGGAATGAGTGGGGGGTGGGGTTCCTGAGGTTTTGTGCCTCCTGCCCGCTGCCAGGGGTCAGTAGCATCTAACCAGGCACATCTGTGGACTGAGACGGGTCTTGTGGGTCACGTGCCATTCTGTTGACCTGTCACCTGAACCCCAAGCTCCAGCTCAGCCCTGAGCCTTGACCTCTGGGCCATGGTGACAGGTGCCAAGATACCCTTAGTAAACCTTTCAACAGGTCTGGCGCACAGTGGGCCTGCTGTGCAGAAAGGAGAGGGAAGAAGAGGAGATTGAGAGGGTCGAGCTCAGGACACAGCTCCTTCAGGCTGGCAAGCGAGCCCTGCTCGGAAACCAGCGTCCTGGCTGCCACAGCCCAAGGTCCCCATGGTGCGCAAGCATAAGAGCCCACCTCCAAAGTGGGTCAGGCCAAGGGTCAGCACAGTCCTCCTGTAAAGGGCAAATGTGCCGGGCCCTGCGAGCCACATGGTCTATGTCATGCTCGACTGCCACTTGCAGTGCATAGGCAGCTGCAGCCAACACATACGCCAACGGGCGTGGCTGGGTCCCAGTAACACTTTATTCATGGGCACTGAAAAGAGAATTGTACATCACTTTTACGTCACAGTGTACTTGGGCAGGGATTTCTCTCAATCACTGGAAAATGTAAAAATCATTCATAGCTTATGGGGCTTGCGCGAGAACTAAGCAGCAGGCACAGGCAGGCTGCAGACTGCAGACCCCTGGGCCAGGACAGTGCGTCCCCACTTACATGGAACCGCCCAGGCTGGAGGCGGTTCTTGTGAAAACAGATTCTGACCCAGTAGGCTGAAATTCTGCATCAGGAACAAGCTCCCAGGTGATGCTCACACTACTGGTCTCAGGACTGTATTAGAGTAGGAGACCCCCTTCAGAAGTTCCTTGAGTCACAGGGTTCTGAACCAGTCTGCCTGAAGGCAGGAATTCCCAGGAGCCTGCCTGGGGAGAGGGCAGCAGACTCCGAGCTGTGGCTCTGGCAGGCCTGCTCCGGGCTGGGTGTCTGCGTGCTCAGACCTCAAGCTCCGCTAACCTGGCAACACCACCCACTGTGTCCCTGGGGTCTGAGGCAGGAAATTGAGTGGGGAAGGATTTATTTGCTCTTTCACCAGTGTTTGCACATTCTTTGTCATTTATAAACATTGGTTCTTAGGGACAGAAATAGTCTCCTCAGGTCAGGCCTGGAACCAGATCTCTAGAATTTAGTAGGGTACAAATTACCTTGGGGGAGGAAAAAGCCAAAGTTCAGAAAAAATAAAACTGCTAACTTAGCAGTGACCGAAGGCCCCCAATGTGGGTGCTGTGCCAGGAAAAGTGTATTCGAAATTCCCCTCGGTACTAGAGGCTTCTCTGGGACAGGGTGTGACAGCTGCGGGCTCAGGAAATGCCTCCTGGAAAGAGAAAGCCATCCTCACAGTGCCCCAGCCAAAGGCACCGAAATTAAGATGTCTGAACAGACCTTGTCGCCATTGACAATGGAAGGTCAGGACCTGCCCTCCCGTGTCCTTGCCCTGACCACAAGCAGTGGGGGCCTCCCAGGTCTGCCCTTCATCCTCTGGGTTCCAAGGGAAATGGGAAAGAACGGTCTTTGCCAGCTGACCCAGGTGCACTGTCCAGCAGCTTGACTAATGAGGTGCTTATGTCATCTATTTAACTGGAAAAAAAAAAAGGTATTTTTCTTATGCAAAGCCCATCCATACCTTCTTCCTTATTATTTAGACTTTCCAGAATTTGTCCCTGACTCCCACCTAGTGGCTTCTTCCAGTACTGCGTGCGCGCGCGCCCCCCCCCCCCCCCCCACACACACACACACCCCACCCAACCCGAGCACCAGCCCTGCCTCCGGAGCCAAGCGCAGGAAAGAAAGTGCCGACACCTATGACTTTCTGGGCACTTTGCTGAAGTTCACACCTGTCACGAATGGAGGGCAAGAAACAGATTGGAAATGGTCTTCCACAGGCTCTGTTTTTTATTCTTGAAAATTAAACCAGGCACCAAATTTCCCCTTCTCTCTTTTAAAAGACAAAGGTTTTCCTGTGAAACTTTCGTCTAAATTTTCAGAATGAAAATGTTCAATACGCATATATCCTGACCAGGCTTTGTCCCAGGCCCTGGGTGGAAATCGAGATACAGGACCCAATGAGAAACCCAAGCTCACAGTTTATGATTCAAAAACCAGCTTTCTCTCCCCACCTTTTCAGCAACTCTTCTGGCTTTTCAATATGGCAAACAGATTTGCTTCCTTGGCCAGAATCAAAAATTGCAGGCTGAATCTGGCAGAACTGCCTGGGCTTTGTTTGGGGAGCTGGGAGCTGAGAAGCCACCATCAGTGACGAGGTGGTTGAACTGATGAGGAGGATGGCCTTGTGCCCTACTGGGCCTGAGTCTCTTTCTTTGTTTCTTGAAAGACTCGTTAGGAAGGTAACTAAAGGCACGTGAACTGACCAGTAGGCTGTCCAAGGCAAGCACATATCCTGGATGGGGCCTAAGTCCCCCAGCCCAGCCAGGCCAGCAGAGGTCGCCCACTCAGGATACCCTCCTCCACTGTACCTGAGGTGCTGGCCTCCCCTGAGCCCTGACACTGTGCAGATGCACCTGGAGAGGCTCCCTAGCCTGTCTGCACTCTGGAAACCAAGGTCTAAACTGAGGAAGGCAAAGGCAGGTGCCTGCAGATGCTTGCAGGTGCCTAAAGGAGGCCACTCAATAGAGCCCCACAACAAACTGCAGGACTGGATTGTGCACACAGACCACCAAACCATCTGTCATTTTTAGTCAGGAAATTGAGTCCCAAAGGAGGGAAAAAGAGGCTCACCCAAAGCCACATAAGTGGTAGAGCTCGGGCCTTTTGATGCATTCTTCACCCTGTCCAAGCACAGTGACCAGGACACCTGCAACCTTGCAGAGGAAGGCCTGGGTTCCTGCTGCCGGGCCAGGCCTGCTCCATGTACCCCACTTCCAAAGAGGCTGCTGGGGGGTGCAGAGTACAGCCCTCTGTGCCAACCTCTCTCCCTCCCCCTGGAGCCTGGGCACTGCCCTGGTTCGCCCTCACTCTGCTGCTGCTGGGTTTGCCTGCCTTTCCTTGCACTTCATCTTGAGCCGCTGAAGCCTCGGGTCTTCCCCAAGGATTTACCAGACCCACATCCAATGCCATTAGACAGCAGGACAGACTGGCGCCTGGCAGGAGATGAGAAGTGTATGTTCCGGACTGTTAGAGAAGTACCCAAGCTGCCCCATGCAGAGACTCTGCTGGCTCTGGCATCTCATGGGCATCTTCCAGGGACCTGCATCATTAGTTGCCATTGTGCACCAGGCCGGCTCCCCTCCG
Organism: Artibeus jamaicensis; assembly: GCF_021234435.1. Classification (NCBI taxonomy): domain Eukaryota; kingdom Metazoa; phylum Chordata; class Mammalia; order Chiroptera; family Phyllostomidae; genus Artibeus; species Artibeus jamaicensis. The sequence goes on along the minus strand of NW_026521953.1, from coordinate 691,677 downwards.
CCACATCAGATAGGTGTCCCCAGCCCTGCAGGGCCCACCGGAAGCTGCTGACTAGCCCCTGTATGACCTCTACTACCCATCCTGGCCCTAGATCTGCCTGATCAGCCTCCGCCCAACTAAGCTGAGCAGATGTGGAAGAACAATGGGGACGCTCCTTCTATCATCAAGGTACAGCCAGATTCCTGGAAGTGGTCACAGCAGCACCAGCCCCTTCTTGCCGGTGGCACAGTCAGCATCACTGATAAGCACCACTCTCCTTTCTTAACTTCGGGACCACGTGGAGGGGGTCAGGGGCTCTTGACTGGAAATGACCATGTTCTCCCTTGGGGCAACACTGCACACTTCACCACAGGTCTCAGAAGTGGTTGCAGGAAGGGGAAGGAGGCTGCCCCTCTGTGAAACTTGGCTCTTTTCCCACCATAGCAGAGATGCCTCAGCCTTCCGGCCTAGGCCTCAGCTTCCTCCTCTATGACCCTCTATGACCCTCTATGACCTTCTATGACCCTGAGCTTGGGCCTGTCTCCCAAACACAAGCGACAGCTCCTGAGGGTCACACTGCTGTGCTGCACCACAGTGTAGGGCAGCCGCACCGCTGCTTCTCTGCAGGCCTGGCCCGGCTCACTCAGACTGCAAGACACACCCCCTCTACCGGAGCCTAACATGAAGCTCTCTGGTGCTCTACCAGCTTCCCAGGGATAGGCCCAGATGTCCGAAAGAGATACTGCTGCTAGAACAAGGGAATCCAGGCCTTGTGTTCCTTTCCTGAATGAAGCCCCAAAGGATGTCCTCAACTCAGAGAGCTCCACACAAACCTGCAAGGCCAGGAGCCCACCTTTCCTTATTTTACTGGCTGCCAAGGGAGGGAAGACCCTGTTTTAGTCCCCAGAGACCTGGAAACTCACTCACATCCCAGGGACACTGAATCCTGGGCAGGCCTGCTCTACTTTGTCCTTAGGATGAGTCTAACTTGTTTATAATTATCCCCTCAGAGAGTACTTGCTCTGCCCAGCACAGTGTGTCCAGCCTTGACAGAACCCAGCAGAGGAACCAGCCCTCCCCCCACCAAAAAAGCAGCACAGCCACCGACAGTCTTTCTGAGTTTGATGCACGGGAAGCAGGAGCTCTCTTTCTATTGAGAATATACAAATGGGGGTCCAGGACTAGTCTGTCTGCTCTTTATGCCCTTCTAACCACCAACCACTCCCCCATATCCACCACTACCTCCTTTGCTGCCTGTTTTCCTTGGGTACAACATATGCTGATATCTGTGCCTGAAGATCCACAATCTCTGATGAATAGCAACAAGAGAAAAGCACGTTTCCTACCATGTGATCCTTCTCTGGCCACAACTGATTGGCTCTTGGGTGGACACCCGATCCAAGGACAGCTAATCCAAAGTTGTATGTAAATTAAAAATCTTTCATTTATTTTGCACTTAACATTCCTTTGTAGGCCCAGAGGACTTAGCTAAAAAATTATGAGCTAAGCTGATCCTATTTCTCCTTAAGAAATTTGAGTTCACACATGCACTCACATACTCATGGAGATAAAACATAAAAATAATTTATCGGTCAATAAGAATAAAATCAGACTTTAAAGACGTGTGACACTTGCTCTGAGCTGTCTTCCTAGAGGCCATTCATTTCCCCCACTTCACCATGGTTCACTCCTGACAGGAGGCCACTTCCCACTCTGGTGAATGAAAGTATCCACACTTGTTTCCCAGCCTCCCTTGCAGCTAAGGTATATACATGTGAACAAATGCTGACCACTGGGACCATAGAGGAATCTACAGGAGGGTTTCAGAGAAAAGACTTTCCTTCCTAATTAAAGAAAAATAAAAAGAACACGCCCTACCTCTGAACATGGTTGTGTCTGTGTGTGGATGTGTTGCCCGGAGCTGCAGTAGCCATCCAGCAGCTGCTGAAGGACATGTCTGAGGAAAACCAATCCCCTGAGGATGGTGCGGCAGGAAGATGGGAAGTGCCAGAGCCCTTGAGATCATCTCAGAGTCACTGATTTAATGCTGGGACCCGCCTCCACCATCCCCCATCATCTGAACATCCTGTTAGTGACATATGAACCTCCTTATTGCTTATGCCACTCTACTGGAGAAAGAATCCCAACTGACAGAGATGTCACAGGTAGAGTTGGACCATGACAAGCCAATGTATGAAAAACCAGTAGCTGAGGTAAAGGACGAAGACAGTTGTCTATAGAAATCAATGCAAACATTGAAGAGATGTACAGATCATGAATGAGAAGGCACATGGGCTGCCTGCCTCGTCCCTCAAGCTGCCTTACTAGTTCCAATTGGTCTGAGGCAGTGCTTCTCAAACTTGAATGTCTGTATGAATCTCCTGGCAATGGTTCAGTGGGTCTAGAGGAGGGGGCCCATATTCTGCACTTTTTTCTCTTACCAGCTACCAGGGATGCCAAAGCTGCTGGTCCATAGACCACAACTTGAATAGCAAGGGCTTCTAACTCAAAGTACCAATCTGAAAAGCACCACAAGGTTGGTTTGTTCACTGCTTTCGATGCTCTTTCCACATAGATAAGACTGACTGTGGAATGTGAGTGCACCCAGATTGTAAAATACCTTCGAGTTTAGGTCTCCAAGACCTAAACGACATACAGGCTGTCTCTGCCCAAAATCAAAACATTAACATTCGGCTCTGGTATAATGGAATGTTTATATGAACTTTTGACTCCAGCAAAGTACACCATTCATAGGTCGTGGATGGCCATAATTACTCTAAAAGATACATGAATGCAACAATTTTTAGGAAAATCTCTCCAAAGGAAGGTATTTCCCCAACCATTGTAAATAACCCCCAAAGAGATCTGTAAATCTGAGTACAAGCTGTTTTTGCAATGAATCCTGCAAAAACCAATAACTACATTGGCTGCCTTTGAATAAAAAGAAGTTTTGAATCTTCTTGGGTAAATTATAAGTTAGATCTGTATTTCACAACACACTAAAAAACACTGCTGATGAATTGGAGTTAACCATAAGATATAAATCAAACCATAAGCCTACTAAAGGAAAATAAAGAAGAATATTATTTGACCTGAGGCTGGGAAAGGCTTTTGTAGAGATAAAAAGGAAATCCAAACAGGAAAGACTGATAGTGAACTACTACAATCCTTTTAAATTCCCAGGTCTCAAAAAGTACCAAAAACAACATTTAAAACATTTAAAAAGAGCATGAGGAAATATATGTTGCAAATAAAACAAAGGGCCAATAATAAGGGTCATTTAAACATTGGGTTGACCAAAAAAATCCCTCCAGTTTTTTTTCCATACAGTAAAAGACACATTTTTCATTTTTACCAATAACCTTATTGATCTGGATATTTAAAGTATGTTGGCTGTCTCCTGCTATTGACTTCTAGTGGGTAGAAGACAGGGCTAAACAGTGGGTTAAACATCTTCCAATGCATAAGACAGCCCCACAGCAAAGAATTATTTGGCCAAAATGTCAATAGTACCAGAGACTTTGGCCAAAATGTCAATAGTACCAGAAACTTTGCAAACCACTTTGACATGTTTGATCAATCACAGTACCTTCTCCATACACTGCACAAATCCTACCTTGCATTTCAGTTGCATTTTTACCTTTCTTGAAATAACAAAGCACAATGCGCCAAAAGCGTTGTGTATATTTTTCCATCTTCAAATTAATATGGATGCATAAAAATTCACCAATTTTGATGTTTTTTTTAAATGCATGCTGATATGACAACTGTCACAATACAATCAAATAAAATTGTTTCAAATGAAGTTAAAGACAGATAAGCACTATTAGAACCATCATATGGAAAAAACTAAATGAACTTTTTGGCCAACCTAGTACATGAAGAAAGCATTAAAATTCTAATAGAAAAAAAGCACAGAATTGAAAAGACCAGGACAGGGTAGATACAACCAGGAACTGAAAGTGATCTCTGGGGTACGTAAAAAATATTGAAACTAATTTTTTAACCCGTCCTTTAAAAATCTCAAAAATATAATTTACATACCTTGGGACATTACTGCATAGCTGAATATGTATATGTAGAAAATAAACTTTTTTCAGATAGGGGTATAAGATCAATACTTCAGAGACCATTCAGAGAATAAATACTAAGCGAATGAAAAAAATGCTTCATCTTCCTACTAAACGAAGCCAGTCAACAACGATAAAAGGACAACATTTCCCTATGAAATTAGAAAGCCTGTTTTATTTTTTAAATTTTAGTGGTTATTGTTTATCAGGATGCACAGAAGCCCCGCTAATGAAAATACATGTGAGTAAAATCTTTCTAAAAAGTGGTTTGGAAAAATGTGTCAAAGATAACAATACCTTTGGATCAGAGGTGTCAGATTGAGTAAAGTGCATAGGACATATTTATTAAAAATTATTTGTTACTTGTCTAAAATTCAAATTTAACTGAGCATCCTGTATTTTGTCTGTTCAGTCTACTTCAACTCAGTAATTCCACTTTTAGGACTCTTCATTAAGGAAATACCTAGACAAAAAGAAACATATTCTTGCACAAATACATTCTCTGCGGCAATGCCATGTATTGAGAATGGTTAAAAACAGCTGAAATGCCAATACTAGAGACACGGTCACACATTCAGGTGCATCCGTACAAGGTGAAAATACGTAGTTGCTGTATAGTAAAGAATAAAACACCAGCTCTTCTCTGTACTCTGGGCAGACTGGGTCTGCAGGTGAAGACACGCCAATGAACTTCTCGGTTATGTGTGGTAAGGTCCTGAGCAGAGCTGTGATGGGGCATTTAAAATAAAAAGGTGCAAAACTGCTCTGTAGCCTAATGAAATGTTCAGGGAACTGCAGAGGAAGGGAGCTACCAAAGGGGCCCAGGTACATGGTGACAGGACAGCCCAAGGACAGAGAGAGTGAGCAAGGGACTCTCAGAGGGGTATTATGGCTGACGGACATTGGGAATGGTGACATACAATATTCAACACTTCGTTTCATGTTTTGCTTTCTGCACTGGAATATTCTTCATGTAAGTCCACTATCTCTTACCTACAATTCTGAAACTCGTGACAATTCTGAAAACCAAGTTTGTTTGTTTTATTAAAAATAAAGTTGGTGCCAAACTTAGCTGGCAGCATATCTGACCTGAACTGGATGGAGAATATGTATAGTCTCCTCATCCTACTTCATGTGGATGCTCGCAAGTTTCCTGAAGAACTGTTCATGTGTTTCCTGACCTGTACCTGCTAGAGATGGTATATGTTATATACCACTGCCTCACCTTTCCACAGTTTAATAGTTCTGAGCTTGAAAACACATCTGGACACAAGGGTTTCAGACTGAAGGACTATGGAGCTCTCATAAAACTTTCTCTAAACACTGCAGCCTGAGTCACCAGTGCAAGCAGGAACAGAGAGAGGGTTGGCATCCATGTCTGGAGGAAAGTGAGCTATAGGACCCACAGGTATCCAGGTTGGTAGGCAAAAGATAGCCAGAGGTGACTGGAGAGAAGCCGGGGTCAGAGCTGTGAAGGCTGCGGAACTGTCATAGCAGAGGGCTCCTTGTGGAACTCTAGGGAGGGGGGGGGGGTGTTGTCCCAGCGGTGCCCTGCAGCTGTGGGAGAGGAGCGAGGAGAGACTAACTACTGAAGCCATTCCCCCTGCAACTCCCAACTACGGTTAAAGGAGCCAGCGGGTGAGCAACAAGGGCTTCTGTCCGTTATCAGCACACGTCTGGGAGGCCCACCGAGGACTGTCTTCATTCAGGGAGGAAAGGAGAAGCAGGTTTTCAAACCTGAACTGTGACAGGCCCACCTGAGGCCCACCCAGCAACCTTCCCCACCTTCCTCTCTAATCCAGTTGTATTAGTTTCCTATCGCTGCATTAACAAGTTGCCACAAACCAAGTGGCCTATAGCAACACAAAGTATTATATTAAGGTCTGGGAGTCAGAAGTCCAAAATGGGTCTCACTGGACTGAAATCCAGGTGCTGGCAGGGCTGTTCCTTCCGGGGGGATTCAGGGGAGGGTCCCCCTTCCCAGCTCCAAGCAGCTGCCTATATCCCTCAGCTCTTGGCCTCTTTCTGTCTTTAAAGCCAGCAGCAGAGGGGTTGGATCATGTCACTCTGACACTGACTCCTCCTCCCCCTCCCACTTGCAAGGGCTCTGGTGAGTACATTGGATGATCCAGGCCACTTGCCCCATTTTAAACTCAGCTGATCAGCAACCTTAACTCCACTCACTACCTTCCCCTTTACCATGTAACGTAACATATTCACAGGTTCTGGCAAGTGGTATGTAGACACCTTTCTCCCCACCACATGTACTATGCACATAGAATACCAGGCAGAGAGCCTATGTCGGAGGTGGCAAACACAAGGCCCTGGGGCCCAATCTGGCCCGCCACCTTGTTTTACCCAGCCCGGCACCTTGTTTCTTCCCAGCCACAATGCTGAGCTCCTTGTGCCCAGTTAACTAGTTAAAGAGTAGTTACATTTACACAGTCCTAAAATTACATTCGGCCCTTTGAAGGCAACCGTGAGGCTGATGTGGCCCCCCGTGAAAATGAGTTTGACGCCCCTGGCCTGTGTAATCAAAATACTGAATAACACATATAATGAGTTACGTTATGGACACATATGAACGCTTCAGTGTTCAGAGAAAGGCATGAGGATGAGACTATTGACAGAGGCCTCTTGAACAGAAAGCAGGTGAGGACATCTGGGATGGACCGTGTGACAAATGACGTGGCTCTGGACGGGGGCGCCTCACCCTCCTGGGTCTGTGGTTTCCGTCATCAAGCCCCCCTCCCCACCCAGTGGTCCCATTCCTGCTTTCCTCGATCTATGTGTGCTTTCCAATTTTGACTCCGGTTTGCAGGGCTCTATCTTTAGAAGACTGCATCCCACCCTCCACCTCAGCACAGGAAATCACATGCTTCCTCTGGCTCCCGGGTTCCTCCCTCCAGCCCTGGGGTGATTTCACTCCAGATCAGCTCCTCAGTGGGCTAGCTTCTCACCTGACCCACTTCCAGATGTTACTAGTCTCTTACTGTTGACCAGCTGGCCTCCACAGGGAGGGAGATGAGTAACCAAAGCCACATACTTACAGCTGTGGTTACTCGTCCGCAGCCCTTAGAAACTAGCAGGTGTGTGGGCACGATCTACAGCGAGCAGGAGGAGAGTAAAGAAACCTGCACTCACTCTAGGGACGAGAAGCATTTCCAGGGCAAGGAGGTCTGAAGCATGGGGCAACAGCAGAGGAATGAATGAGGTTAACAGAGGTCTCATCTGTTGTAAGGAAAAAGGAGAGGAGGTTCAGTCAGGGTTAGACACCCCATCTAGGGACTGTAACTCGGTGAGTGGCCCATGTAATCCTGGAGGGAAAAGCCTTCCACATCTGCTCTCCTCTGGCCCTGGATTTCCGTTTCTTGAGACGGGGGCTGGAAGGCACAGGCAGGCTGACTGTGCAGCATAAGCTGTTTGACTGGGTCCTACCCTCCCCCTGGGAAGGACCACCCTGAGGGAGCTGACTAAAGCTGCACTGGAAGCAATTAAAGACAGGAAGGTACACGGAGGAAGTAACATGCCCAGGTGGTGGTGGCATTTCTTGGACTTCATGATTATGTTCCCCGTGGTTCCCCAGATAGGCCACGGGCCTACTCACCAAGCTCTCTGAGAACCACTCCTTTATATAGGCAGCCGTGGGGCCAGGGATCTGGCTCAGGAGCGCTGCTCTCTCCTGAGGATGCTCCAACATCTCCAGGGCCAGTCTCAGGTCCTCAACGAGATGGAGCACTGGGAAAGGATTCAAGTAGGAGGCTGGCGAGGTCAGTCTGGGCTCACAGGCACCATCGCTAATATCTGCACCTGTTTTCGTGCCTAAAACAAGAGAGAGGTGGGAATCTTCGTAAGAAAGGCAGACATCATGGGCAGGGAACCAGTAAAGAGCAAAGGTAGTAAAAGGGGAGGAGGAGGGGATGGATCAGAAGCCTTGGCAGAATCACTTACAAAGTCAACGCTGAAGAAACCATCTTCAATCCTGGGCTGGGTGTGACAGGAAGAGACCTGTCAGAGGTGGAGAACTGTGACCACTGGGGCTAAGATATGAACCTCACCCTATTAGACACCTGGGAAAACACGGCCGGCTCTCACTGCCGACCAAAACCATGCTAGCTAAAACAATGAGATGACATTCTCCAGCTTTTAGATTAACAGTCTTGTTTTCATTTAAGTTGCTGTGGTGGGCTGTCTGCACATACAACCACCAAACAGTCGTCCCATCCCTGCATGTGCCCCCCTGTCCTTTCACCCCTGGGTGGTTCCTGGCTCTGGGCTGCCGCAGTGACGTGCCCCGATCAGGAGAATGAGCGGGAGAGACGCTGTGTCTGTGCCAGTGAGGGTTCAGTGAATCCGACTTGCTTTCTGGATCTTCTCAAGTTGGAAAACTGTATCCGCTGATGTACTCACACTTTTAACCTGTATTAATCACTCCATATACCCACATTGCATCTCCCCATTACAGACAGGAAGTCTCTGGGGGCAGAGACCCTGTCACAATTAGCTGGGTTCCTAGCGCCATGCCCCTGCCCAGCAGATGTTGAAGGGGAATGGGGCTGAATGTCCGCACAGACGCCTGGATGAACAGCGAAGGGGAAGAGCGCTTAGACTCCTCAGAAATCAGGGATATTGGGTCAGCCCTTTCTCATTTGATGTCTCAAAGAGGACAGTTTTTCCCTTTTTAAACTCCACCGTTCTTTTTGGTTTAAGTACAGTGATATATTTTTCAAACCAAAACTGGGGCGACACAATCTAATAAGGGATTTCTGAGCTTCTTTGGCGGAATTTCTAGGGCATTTGAACTGTTTATAAGGCCAACAGACGGAAAATGTGGGCAGTAGGGCCACCCCATCCACAGTTGCACTGCAGGCCTGACGTCTAATCCCAGGTCCCTGTACTCTTCTAAGAGCCAATTTCCTACTCACCACGGCAGTCTCTGGAATGCGAAATCCACACAGAAGGAAACAATTACCATTTGATTGCCGGTTTGCTTTCTCAAAGTGCAGGATAGAAGGGATAGCGGGTCACAGTCCACAAACAAGTCCCGGCTCTGGGGAGCTCGGAGACTGCCTGATGACCCACGCTCGGGTGTGTGCTCGGCACTCTCTGGGGACTGGGAAGACCCCACCGAACTTCAGATCAGAAAATGGACAGAAGCACAAGATCCCTAATCTCCACACAACTGCTAAGTAATCCCTCTCTGTCCTGGACATGCTCCAATACACACACACACACACACACACACACACACCACTTTATAAATGTAGAACAAGTCAGGCCACAAGTAGGTGGTAAGACTGAGGTTCTCATTAACCTTCTATCACTCTGTGGTCTTGGACAACATAAAACAGAAAAGTAAGTACACACACCTTTATACCAGTAATTATAATAATTACAAATGCATTAAACTTAATTATTCAAACTCAAAAATTTAAATAATGGAATAAAAGAAATCTAGTTTTGTTTTTTTTTTTATCTTTAGAGGGGAAGGGAAGGAGAGAGGGAGAGAAATATCAATGTATGGTTGCCTCTCGTGTGTCCCCTGCTGGGAACTGGCCTGCAGCCCAGGCATATGCCCTGACTGGGAATTGAACCGCGATACTCTGGTTCGCAGGCCTGCGCTCAATCCACTGAGCTACACCAGCCAGGGCAGAAATCTAGTTTTTTAATGTTATCAAGGGAGATGTACAAAAATTATGATACTGAATGATTAAAATATGAAGTGTTCAAAAGATAAAATGAAATATTCCATACAATGAAGTAGGTGTGTTGATCAGACTATTAAAACAGCCATATATACACACAAATACACACGTTATCACTGGATAAAATGAGAAAACTAATTTTAAAATAAACTAAATAGTCCTATAAAAAATTGAATCACAATTTATTTTTTTTCCACAGAGAAAATACCAGCCCAAATGATTTTACATGGACTTCAGGTCAAGAGGGCAGCACTGGGAAACACGGCTTGCCTCCAGACACAACCACATCAAAATTACAACTAAAATATAGAACTTCACGCAGAACCGTCAGAAATTGAGTTGAATGAAAGTTTGACAACTCTAGAATTAAAGAAACCACATCCATCCAGACTGGTAGGAGGGGAGGAGACACGAAACAGGCTGGTCCCACATCCACACTTGGTAGATAAAAATTCAGGTGGGGTATCTCAGGAGCAAGGAGTCCCAGTCCCACACCAGACCCCCTAGCACAGGATACCAGTACCAGGAAGACAAGTCCCTATAACTTTGGGCTGCAAAAAATAGCTAGGATTGAATTGGTGGAAGAAACTTCTAGAATCCCAAGCAGTTCCTCTTAACAAACCCACACATGGATGCACTCAGACTCACTCCTTCTGAGCTACAGCACTAGGGTAGCAGCTTGAAAGGTACCAGTGGCATACAGGGAGAATCTGGTGTCTGGTATCAAGGTGAAGGCTGGCGGACAGACAGATGGGCAGAGGCCAATGTCCCTTTTCTGAACAGCCCCCACAGTCACAGAGCCAGCAGCCTGGTCTAAGACTCCATTAAACTGGCTAACACTGTTTGCCCCTCCCCTTGGGAGATACCCCAAGACTCTTACATAACTCTGGGGCCCACCCAACTCTGGGGCCCACCCAAGCTGCTTTTCCATATGAATGGCTGCTTGGGATTCATGAGCTTAGCTCATAAATGGGCTAAGCACCATTCATGAATGGGTGCTTGAGCTTAACTCATGTTTCACAACTTCCTAAATCCTCTCAAACAAGCAACAGCCAGCCTCAGCGAGACCCCAGTGCTAGCACCTCTTGCTAAGTGACCCCAGGCCTGGCACTAGCAGCAACCAGCTTAGATTCACAGCTTGGCTTCACCTGGTAATCTCCAAGCCCAGCACAAGAAGCAGCCACCTCAGATTGCTTTATAGCTCAGACAGAGTGGCCGTGGGCAAAACACAGGTGGGAGCTGGTCTCGGCCTGCACCACCGGGGAAGCTCCAGAGATGTCAAACCCAGTGGATAGGTACAGACCACATCACAGCACCATCACCCTATTCCCATACAGCTGATCCTCTATGGAGGACAGAAGTTGCTGGTCAGTGGTCACAGCCAGTTCTTGCAGCTGACTGACCTGGATAAATCCCTCCTATTGACCTGACAACAGCAATCAAGTCTCAACTACAGAAGAAGTGTGTACTCAGCCCACATGAAGGGTATACCTTGAGTACCCATCTTGTGTGATGGGGAGGCTGTGCCACTGGACCCTACAGGATAACTACTACATTAGGCCATGCTACCAAGACAGGGAGTTGTAGCAGCTCTACCTAATACATAGAAGCAAACACAGCAAGTCTGACAAAATGAGGAGACAAAGAAACATGGCCCAAATGAAAGAACAGATCAAAACTCCAGGAAAAGAACTAAATGAAATGGAGATAAGAAATCTATCAGATGCAGAGTTCAAAACACTGATAATAAGGATGCTCAAGGTAGTTAGTGAGGACCTCAACAGCATAAAAAAGATCTAGTCAGAAAAGAAGGATACACTAATTAAAATAAAGAACAATTTATAGAGAAACAACAGTAGAGTAGAATCAGATGAAGCCAAGAATCAGATCAATGATTTGGAACATAAAGAAGCAAAAAACAAACAAACAAACCATGCAGAACAAGAAGAAAAAAGAATCCAAAGAAATGAGGATATTATAAGCAGCCTCTGGGACAAGTTCAAAAGGTCCAACATTCACATCATAGGGGTGCCAGAAGGAGAAAAGAAAGAGCAAGAAATTGGAAATCTGTCTAAAAAAATAATGAAAGAAAACTTCCCTAATTTGGTGAAGAACATAGACATGCAAACCAGAAAGCACAAAGAGTCCCAAACAAGAGGGATGCAGAGAGGCCCACTCCAAGACACTTCATAATTAAAATGCCAAAGGCTAATAAAGATAAAGAGAGACTCTTAAAAGCAGCAAGAAAAAAAAGCATTAGTTACCTACAGGGAAGTTCAAATAAGACTGTCAGCTGATTTCTCAAAAGAAACTTTGCAGGGTAGAAGAAATTGGCAAGGAATATTCAAAGTCACAAAAAGCAGGGACTTAAAGCCAAGATTGCTCTACCCAGCTAAGATAATCATTTAGTATTGAAGAACAGATAAAGAGCTTCCCAGACAGGGAAAAACTAAAGGAGTTCATCATCACCAAACCATTATTATATGAAATGTTAAAGGGACTTAGTTAAGAAAAAGTAGAAGATCAAAACTATGAATAAAATGGCAATAAATACATATCTATCAACAATTGAATCTAAAAACCAAACTAAGCAAAGAACAGACAGAATCATAGATATGGAGGGTATTTTGATGGTTGTCAGATGCAAGGGGGTCATGGGGGAATGGGTGAAGAGGTGAGGGGATTAAGAAATACAAATAGGTAGTTACAGAATAGCCATGGGGATATAGAGTACAGTATAGGAAATGGAGTAGCCAAAGAACCTATGCAGGACCCATGGGTATGAACAATGGTGTGGGGATTGCCTGAGGAACTAGGAGGTGCTTGGTGGAGGGAGACAAAGAAAAAGTAGGACAAGTGTAATAGCATAATAAAATATAATTTAAAAAAATAAATAGAGGAATGATTTATCAAGACTTCCACCAAGATGGAGGCATAGGTGGAAACACTGCACCTTCTCACACAACCAAGTTTAAAAACAACAAAGTTTTAGCAACAAAAATGCAGCCAAACCACAGAAAATTGAACTACATGGAAGTCTGACAACAACAAACCCTTCAGCCAAACCAGTAAGAGGGGCAGAGCCAGCAGCAGAGCGGGGTCGGGCAGGAAAGATCCACCAGACCAACCTGGGCATGGGACCCAGGTGCGCCAGCAGCCGTGGGTGGATCCCGGGTGTGGAGAAGCAGGCGGACCTACTGAGGGCACAAGGCGGTGGACCCACTGAGGGCTGATCGCAGTCACACATTCACGCACAGATAAACCGGTGAAGGAGCTAGCGGTGAGACGGACCAAGCAGACCCCAGCGGCAGGAAGCAGCAGAGGGAACCACCTTTTGTCCCTCTCTGACCCCGCCCCCACATACAGCGTCACAAACCAGTGACCTGGGTTGTCCTGCCCTGGTGAACACCTAAGGCTCCGCTCCTTATACGTAACAGGCAAGTAACAGGCACAAACAGATCAAAACATGGCTCAAGAACAACTGAGAGCCCAAGAGCCAATAAATCTAAGCAGTGAAGAAATAGCCAAACTTTCAGATGCACAGTTCAAAACACTGGTGATCAGAATGCTCATAGAACTGGTTGATTTTAGTCACAAATTAGAGGAACATATGAAAGCTAAACTAATTGAAATGAATGGAAATACACAGGAAACCGATAGTAATGGAAAGGAAACTGGGTCTCAAATCAAAGGAGTGGACCAGAAGGAAGAAAAAAATGACCAAACAGAAAAGGATGAAGAAACAAGAATTCAAAAAAAGGAGGAGAGGCTTAGGAACCTTCAGGACATCTTTAAACATTCCAACATCCAAATTATAGGGGTACCAGAAGGGGAAGAGGAACAGCCACGAGTAGAAAACTTATTTGAACAAATAATAAAGGAGAACTTCCCCGATCTGGCAAACAAAATAGACTTCCAGGAAATCCAGAAAACTCAGAGTCCCAAAGAAGTTCGACCCAAGAGGGAACATACCAAGGCACATCATCATTATATTAGCCAAGATTAAAAGGAAGGAGAGAATCCTAGAAGCAGCAAGAGATAAGGGGACAGTCACCTACAAAGGAGTTCCCATCAGACTGTCAGCGGATTTCTCAAAAGAGACCTTACAGGCAAGAAGGGGCTGGAGAGAAGTATTCCAAGTCATGAAATCCAAAGACCTACATCCAAGATTGCTCTGTCCAGCAAAGCTTTCATTTAGAATGGAAGGACAGATAAAGTGCTTCTCAGATAAGATCAAATTCAAGGAGTTCATCTTCACCAAGCCCTTATTACATGAAATGTTAAAGGGACTTACCTAAGAAAAAGAAGATAAAAAAAGATGAACAGTGAAAGGACAGCAAACTCAGTTATTAAGAACCACACCTAAAACAAAAGCAAACTAAGAGGACAGCTAGATCAGGAGCAGAACCATAGAAATGATCACATGGAGGGTTAGCAACAGGGGAGTGGGAGAAGGAGAAGGGGGGAGAAGGTACAGAAAATAAGTAGCATAGACAGTAGGTAGAAAATAGATAGGAGAGAGGGCAAGAATAATATGGGAAATACAGAATCTAAAGAACTTGAGACACGTGGTCATAAACTAAAGGGGGGATGGTGGGGAAGGGGTGTGCAGGGTAGAGGGGAATGAAGGGGGGAAATAGAACAACTGTAATGGCATAATTAATTAAATATATTAAATATATATTAAACATAATAAATATATTTAAAAGAAAAAAAGTAACCATAAATATTGTGTAAGTGAGTGAACATGGAGGAACTGTAATAAAAGTTTAATTATAGACAGTGAAAAAAAAGGAGTGATTTATTAAAACAACAAAGGAAAATAGTAAACTATGTCCCAAATAACTAGAGATGGCACATTATGTTCAAGCACATAAAAGCATTTTTTTCAAAATTGGGCACAGACAAGACCATACAGAAAGTCTCAACAAAAGTCAGGGACTGTGGTGAAGGGGACCTATTCCTGTGTCCCTATTTCCATGGGAAGGGAGGGGGTTTCCACCAAGGCCACATATGTGGCCTCTCCCCTGCCTCCCCTCTCTCAGTTTTTTCTCAAAGGAAGAATGACTCTTTTGATGAAGGGATTCTCTCCAAAGCCACCTGCCCCTGGTTGACAGCATCTTCCTCAGGGAAGTTTCCTGAGCCCAACTCTGCCGCAGCAGGGTGGAAGTCCCTAGTGTGGGACTAAGTTCACATTGGAGTGTGTGTTTATGTGTGTTGGAGGGTAGTAGTCAAGATCTTAATTGTGGCTTTAGGTAAAGCTAACCTTCCTAATCAATAAAACTAATGATAAAGCTGATATTTTGGTCTCCCTTTCTGTCCATTCCTTAACTGGATTAAAACTAGGGAGTGGAATAAAGGGATGTTGTTTACTGATCGCTGTGCTAGACAGAATAATGACTCCCCCAAAGATGTCCACAAACTAATCCCTGGAACCTGTAAGTGTGTTACCTACGTGGCCAAAGGGATTTTATAGACCACGTGGCTCTTAAATCAGAAAATGGAGGCAGATGATTGGGTCAGAGATGAGATGTGAGGAATCAACCTGCCACTGCTGCTTTGAAGACAGATAAGCCAAGGAGGGTGACAGCATTACAGCAGCAATAGGGCAGGCAGGAGCAGCTGAGGTATATGGAGAAAATCCTCCAAAGATGCAGAAACACACACACACTTTTTAAAGCAACTGAATGAAGGAAACCTTCAGAGCTCAGAACCTCAGGGATAAGAGCATTTGAGCTGGTGTTTGCCCTGTAGGCCACTGCCAATTCCCTGATGTCCTAATACCTGGGCTTGAATGGGCCCTTAAGGGGGACAGGAGACAAAGCTTAGGACTTGAACAAAGAAAGAGTTTGTACAAGGGACCTATGCATGAAGCCAGGATGCAAAACAGCAATACCTTTAGTATATCAAGGAGAAAAAAAGAAAATGATGCTGTTGGACAGTGCTTGCCTCTGTGGGCCATTTCAACCTCTATGCAAAGGGTAGCCCTTGACATCTGAGCCCACTAGATACCTCCCAACTTCCACTCTCTCTTCAGGTCAAAGTCAAGCAAAACACTCTCAACCTGAATCCTGAATGGAAATCAAGCGACTCTGTTGCTAATGACTGCTACATGCTGACTGACCTCAGAAAGGGCATAGACAAGACCAATCACCTGTTCCGAGCATGGACCCATTATGTGGCCTTTCATACCACAAACTAAAATCACTGCTGGCCAAGACAAATAATTTCAGTCTTGATCAGAACTTTTTCTACCCTCAATCTTTAAATCTAAAACAAAACAAAAACAAAAACGAAACCCAGCTGAAGATACTAACCAGAATTGGCAGGAAGGCCCAGAAAAAGCAACCTCTTTCATAACTGTCATAAAACAGACTCATTTTAACTATCCCCCATTGATGGGTATAGCTTGCAAATAATCGCATGAGTAACCTCTTGCCACAGTGATGAGGAATAAGTGGCCCTCTGTGTCTTCACCGTGTGGTTCTCTGATCCTGTTACAGAAGTGGCCTCACTGAGCAGCCACTGAGCCTGTTAGCCCACAAATGAAGCCCTATGCAAAATTAGCATAGGTGGCAGTTGCTCTGGGCCATCCAGAAGGATGTAATTATGTAATATGGAGTTTAAATTCAATTGTCAACCCTGTAATTCAATTATAGTATTATTTGCAGGCACATCAGACTAATCGAAAGGAAGATCAGATCAAAAGTTAATACGTAACAGAAGCTATGACAATTGTCTTTTGTACTAAAAATAAATCATTTTGACAAGGGTCCTGGAGTCTTTAACAGTCATCTCTTCCCAATTTTCTGGCATAGAATTTCAGGGTTCCAAACAAGTAGTCACAGCCAGGACATACCAACTTAAGCTTCAAGAATTCAAGAAAGTTGCCCTAGCTGGTGTGGCTCAGTGGATTGAGCACCAGTTTGTGAACCAAAGGGTCGCTGGCTCCACTGCCAGTCAGGGCTTATGCCTGGGTTGTGAGCCAGGTCCCCAGTAGGGGGCGTGAGAGAAACAACCACACGTTGATGTTTCTCTCTCTTTCTCCTTCCCTTCCCCTCTGTCTAAAAATAAATAAATAAATAATATATTTTTAAAGAATTCAAGAAAGTTTCATGTAATGGCCCTATTTCTGCTTAAAAGGCATTTCTTTTCACACACCTCCAGAGCCTCTGGGTACCTCAGATGAGGGTCACCACACTACGCCTCAGGAAGAGCATATTTGGCACTTGGGCATCAGGATGTCCTCAGAATATTCCTGGCCTGGTTGTCCATGGGAGTGATAATCTCCTGTGTTGTGTGCATTGACTAGAGGAAAAGAACACTTTTTAAAAAATTAAGTGCTTAATTACATCAACACTGATATCACATACCCTAAGTACACTCTTTTTGGAAAGTGAACAGTAACCTATCATATACAGGAAAATCCTTGTTATATAGTGTTACAATTAAGAATAATCATTATTGAAGGAACTGTGTCTGTTTTAGTAGGGATCAATATTGTTTTTGCATAAATGGTTGCTATTTGGGGGCTGGGGTGTGCAGGAAGCCCATAACATTTTCTTCCATTGAAGTAAGTGATAATTATGTTTTCATAAGGTGTAGTCTGTGGGTACTCTTTTGAGTGCTTTAACAGATGCAAAAACCACGGTGTTTTGGTAGTGTTGGCACTACTTGATATCCTTTGACTTCAAATTAATAAGAATTGAAATAAAGAAAGGAGGATTTAAATGTTCACACAAAAATGTCATTTCTGCAGGATCTTTGATGTCATGAGGTGGTACTACAGTTTGAAACTTTCTTTTAATTATGCCACTCTTTAAGCAAAGGGAGCCTTACTTGAAAGTCTAATGTGTAAGAGAGATAAGAGCAAAGTCATTCTAGGTAAGGGTTTGGGAGCAAAAGCAGAACCGGTTCTTGCTCCCAGTGAACTCTTTTCTCCCACAGACAGCCTCCAGGCCCAACTACACGCCATCACAAAACTAACACAGGAATAAAAGCAGCCCAGAAGAGACTCAGACAGCCCTGGACTCAAATCTTAGTCCTGCAACTTACTAGCACTAGGATTCTGGGTGGCCAAAACAATTAAGTCAACAGGGATATCAACAAAATAAGTAGTAACTTACACCGATTGAGCACTTACTAAGTGTCTTATTTACATTAATTTAATCATCCTAATAATATGAGATTGGTATTGTTATTACCACTTTAATATATAAGAAGGCTCAGAGAATTTAAGCAATTTGCCCAGAGATCCCACAGCCAGGGTAAGTGGCTGAGCGGGGGTTCATTACCCAATGGCCTGCATTAACAACCATTGAAATTCCTAAAGTCTTTGGCCCAGTTCAGCCCAACCATCTTGAAAGTGAGGATGATACTAACAATCTTATAGCAAAGTTTCTGGCACAAAGGCATTCAACAATTATCGTTCTTTTGATCATGAAATGGCATAGATCATCCACCCTCCAGATGCTCACTGCTGACCTGTGTCAGGTTATCTGTCAAACAGCACCTATCAAACACTGCAGGAGCCAGTTACTACTTAAGAGATGGTTCACAGGATGTGCCAGCCACCGAGCCTTCAAAAACATAAAAAATTAGTGGTTTGCTGTTCCAAAAGAGTCAGCTAAACAAAGGCACTAGTAGAGAAAATAATAAATGAAGTTCAGTATGCAGTCGGGTAGAGGACAGGTACAGAAACCACTAGCTGCCTTCTATCCAATGAAAAGGAGAACCTATTCACCAAAGTAAATAAAACATATGCCACACATGTGACAAATGTCTACGAAACAAATGTTTACATGCTGCAGACCAATTGAGGCACCGGGGATGGCGTGGCAAAGCCTCTGTCCTCATGGAACTGACATTCTGGTGCAGGAGGCAGATAATACACAAAGAGATAAAAACAAATGTCATCGGTCAGGCGGTGGTAAGTGCTGTAAAGAGACATGAACAGGACACGTGGACAGAGAGTGATGTGGGAGGGGTGTCGTGGGAGGCC
Organism: Artibeus jamaicensis; assembly: GCF_021234435.1. Taxonomy (NCBI): domain Eukaryota; kingdom Metazoa; phylum Chordata; class Mammalia; order Chiroptera; family Phyllostomidae; genus Artibeus; species Artibeus jamaicensis. The sequence continues at coordinate 672,922 of NW_026521953.1, read as the reverse complement.
TCTCTGATCTGGTGATGTTTCAGCAGGTATCGAACAGGAGAACACCAGGGGATAGCGTTCCAGCAGAGGGACAGCAGACATAAAGGCCCAGAGACAGCCAGTGTTCCCCGCTAATGTCAGACAAGCCAGAGAGGAAGTGGCAGGAGATGCAGCCGTAAAGGCAGCCTAAGGCCAGATCGCACAGGGCATCGCTGGCTATGCTGGCTACAGAGACTTTACATTTTACCCTAAGATGAGAAGCCATTGAAGAATTTTGGGGAGAGGAGTGATGCGACTTATGTTTTAAGGGTTACACTGAGGACAACAGCGTAACGTGGGCAAGAACAGAGCAAAGACCACTCAGAAGACTATGCATTAGTCTTGTAGACCCTGGATGAGCCTACTGAAGCAAGTTCAAGCCCTATATAATGAAAATCTCAAAACTCCATTGGGTCGAATAAGAGCCTTAATAAATGAAAACTCTACTGTGTCTCTAGAGAAGACTCCACATGATAAGGAATTTTTTGTCTCTCATTAATTTATCAAGAGCTAATGTGTTATAGTGCTACATGACAGGCACTGTTCTAAGCACCTTACAAGTGTAAGCACAGCACCCTCTACTGTGGGTACTATTACTATTCCCATGTTCAATATGAGGACACTGCCCTAGCCAGGGCTCAGTTGGTTAGAGCATCGTTCTAGTACACCAATGCTGGGGGTTCAATCTCCAGTCAGGGCACACACAGGAATCAACCAATGAATGCATAAATAAGTGGAAGAGCAAACTGATGTTACTCTCCCTCTCTCCCTTCCTCTCGTCTCTAAAATCAATAATAAGTAAATAAATAAGAGGAACCTGAGAGACAGATCATACAAGTTGCCTGTTGTAGGATTTGTGAAGTTAGGTTTGAACTAAGCAGTCTGCTCCTCCTGACTGACCTGCAAAGAACGTCATGGACCACCACTCTACCACTGATGCCTGTTCCTGACAGAGCGGCCCAGGAGGCCCTTCCAGAAACAACCCGCCAGGATGGTGGGCTGAGGAAATGGAAGAAGGAAGGAGCATGTTGTGCCAGAACAGCAGGAGGGCCCCTCCCTCTACACCTACCCCAAGTCCTCACATGCAGATTCTGGACCAAGGCAAGGCCCCAAGGATCCAGCCACAGAATCCTCTTTGAGATAAAGGGGATTCTGCCAGGGGCTTTGTCGTTTCTGAAATGCCCAGGTGGAGAAGTCAGGAGGCAGGAAGAGGGACCAAGCCCGCACAGGCTGCCTTCTTCGGGAGCTGTCTCATTCACTTCTCACCACCACCTGAGAGCTCTGTGCCCTGCCGGGGGCTCTCCCAGAGTCTCCTCCTTGCTCCTGGCTGAGGGCTCAGCAGTGCTGACAACCCGAGCCAGTCTGAGCGTCTGACTCTGTAGCTCTGATTTCCATGCACATGAGCCCCTGGGAGTGCCCAGATGAGACTGAAAAGTTTGCTAGTAAATCTACACTCTGGGCTGTTTCCTCTCAGTAGGATTTCAAGGGCCCTAATCTAGAACAGGACATCCCAACCTATGGTGCCTGTGGAAAGTGGGGCATTAGTCACAGCCTCCCACGGGCCCTTGTGTTCCCTGAGAAATTAAGTGCCTGACAGATGACAGCTAGAACATGTCACAGTGCCACCAATAACATGAAGAAACTTCGACACCTCCCCATCCCATGCGCAAGTACCCGAAACCCTCAGTGAGCCAGATGCGTCTTTGCAGAATGAAGGAAAAGTAAATGCCTGAAAGGGGACAGTGTCGGGTACCTGTACATGTCCTGGGCTCCAGCCACACTCAGCCCGAGCCTTTCTCCTCCAGCCATAGCTCCATACAACAAGGCCCAAAGCCCCAAAGAAGCACCCCAGGTCGGCAAACAAGGCCACTGCCCTGCATCAGGTGAGGACGGAAAGAAGACCTGAGCCCTTTGGGAAGGATTTTCAATGACAGGTTTGTTCTAACCAATACAGGCTCGGGTGCCACTATCAAGGAGTTAATCGGCTGGAACAGCCCACTGGCAGCCCTCTCCTAACCAGTTTTGCTGGACCTTTCCTAGAAAATGGTTCTAACTGACTAATGTAAACTTGAAAACAAGCAGTTGAGATGGATAGAAAGCAATATGGCATAAAGAACGCTCTCTGGGTGATGCGGTGAAACGATATAAAAACTGCCTCCTGGCTCCCAAACACACGAGACCAGCTGGGGAGGTGAGCTGACACCCATGTTAGGTGGCAAAGTCAGCAAAGACTTCAAGGTTCAGCTCAACTGTAGGAAGCCAGGATGTTCCCTGAAGAATTTACAAGATCAATCTCATGGCACCCAAACTCCCTGGCAGCCAGGATCTAAACCGTGACACAGTTACGTGCATGCTGATAAATGGTACACCTGCCCTGTCTCAACAGAGACCCACACTCACACCACATATCAAAGTTCTAGAAGTTTGTACCCCTCAAAAAAGAGATGGCATGCACAATGAAATACAACAGCTCTAACAAGGAGCTCCTCTCTGGGCTGCAAAGAAAAGTGAAGTGAGAGCAAGCAGTCCCCTTGGCGTGCAGGACGAGCCGACAGTCACCAGCACCCCTGCCCGCACCTGCAATGATCCCGTCCATCTGCTCCAGGGCGGCTTCCAGCGCGTGGCTGGCCTCAGAAGCCATGACTCCTTCTCCCGGCTCAGTCTCCTCCTTCTCTTACTGAAAATTCAAATAAAGAACAAAGGAAAAATTACACAGCATCCCACATGACGCACACAAGAACGCAAAGCCCTCTCATTCCCTCATTGTACAGCGCACTCTCCTAAAAAACCCAGTGGCTGGCCTGTCATTCCTGCCATCTCTGTGGCCTCCCCCTGCGGCCATGAGTGCTCTTTTTTCTCGAATCCCTAGCACGTGATGCCATTTGCTTCTGTAATGAAAAGCCACTGGGCTCTGCAGAGTCACCTGCAGCAGCGAGACAGTGATTGCCACAGTTCAAGCTCCCGTTCGCATTCCCCTGAGCTGTGTGCTTCCAGGACTGCAGCGGCTCGGTGCCTGTGTCTGAGCCTTCCCTGGCCTTTGCACCCATAAATCACTGCCCTCCCCCGCCACAAGCATGCTTGCTTATCTTTCTTTGCCATGCCTACCTCCTCCAAAGGAACCAGCCTCTTGGGGTTATCTGGGTTCTCCCTCCCTGAGTTTAGTTTAAACTCTCTCATCCTCTGAAATATCCTGGCACAAATACACCCTGAGGTTATCTCCTCACTGAAAAAAAAACAAAAAACTAACATATATTGACCCCTTAATGTGCAAGGGATTGTACTAGGCATTTTCTGTGAAATATTAATTAGTCACTTAATTGTGACATCAATCCTGTGAGTTAGGTGCTGTTATTATCCTCATTTCCCAGATAAGGATACTGAGGCTCAGAGGTCACACAGTAAGTGGAAGAACTGGGTCAAACCCTGGCTATTTTACTACTACTAACTGGTTCGGCCCAGTGTGGTCCCATGTGTTCTAACATTCCTATCCACACCCTCTCCAAAGCCACTTTTCTGTGGCTGCTCACTTTCTTCTCTTTCCTGCAAAGGCCCAGTGTCACAGCAGAAACGCTCAGGACCTTGTTTCCTGACCTGCACCATCCTTGGGTACAGGAGCCACGCATCGGGTCCCCACGGCATGCGTGTCTGTTGGGCACACACATAAGTTTTGCTGAAAGTGAAAATAACTCTTGCCTCCACTTCATAGACATGAGCTAGGTCTCTTCTTAGGATTAGAAATGCTGCAACCCAGGGAGTGGGGGGAGGCAAGAAAAATGAAAGAGGCCACAAGAAGACAGTTTAGATTGTTCTTAGAGCAGTCTGGAGACGAAATTGATTGCCATCTCTCCCGCCAGAAGGAAGGCTCAGAATTAAGGGAGTGGCTGGACTGTGGATGCTTGGAGGGGCTCTCCAGCTCTTAGAATTTGGGAGTCTGCACCTTGAATGGTGCTGGGTAGAGTAGAACTAAAATTCTAAGAGGTGGTGCTCCTGATTACTGGGAGAGTACTCTCCCCATGACAGTGGCCCACAGCCTTCTTAGGTAGGGCCCATTGGGCCAGTAGCAAAGTGCAAGTGGCAGTGGAGGCCTTTCAGCCTAGAAGCACAAGTCTCGGGGGAATGAGAAGGGAGCTCCCAGAGGGGCAGAGCCTCGCTGGCACCTCAGCTCCAGGGCCGGAGTCAGGCAAGCCTACAATGAGGAACAGAGACGATCCAGGGTAAGTAGAGCAGCCCAGGCACCCACAGAGCAAGCACAGTGTGCACAGCTTGGGGTCTGAATGGAAGGAAGGAAGCCTGGGTGGGGACAAAAAAAGAGGCAGCAGGAAAAGGCATGCAGTGGAAGCAGGGCAATCTTCAGCACATTCACACCTGTTCAGCCACCTGGGATAGTAAAAAATCCTTCCCTTTGAGGACATCCCACTTCTCCCAGGAGAAAACCCAAACTGTTTCCTGTGCTCTACCAAAGAGGTGTGGCAGGATGGCTCCTTGTGCTTTGGTCTGCAGTCCAAGTTTACACCTGCCATCCCCTCTGCGCTGAGCTCACTTTCTCAGCAATCTGAACCGCTGGCTTATTCTCATCCTGCAGGTCTCATCTATGAAGTACCTTGAGAGGATTCTCTTGCATGACTCCATTTAAAGCAGCCCCTGGAAAGCACAGCAATTACAAAGGATCTTGTCCATGTATGTGTTTCCTTGCTAACTGGCCCTGCTAACCTTTTCCATGGAGGGAGGGGACCCTATCTGCCGGTTCACCCCTATGTGTCCAGTGCCTAGCAGAGTGTCTGGCACAAGGAAGTTTGAATAAACACTTGTGAACAAATGGATGGATTCATGCAGCCAACATTCCCTGAATTCTGCTGTGCTGGGCACTGGGGAATATTGATAAATCAGACCTAGTCTCTGTCCCCATGGGCCACATGGTCTAGAGCAGAAGACGAAACTATGAACAGAGCATTATGATACAGCATGAGGCATGCTGAAAAAGGCAGGTATGCAATTTCCCTGGGTCCTGAAGGATGAGTAGTTTTCTCAGAAGGTAAGGGGAAGAGTGAGTGCTGTTCTAGGCAGAGGATGTAATGCGTAAGTGGTAGAGAAGTGCGCAGGGGCAGGATGCAGTTGGCAAATGTCAAACTGATTGACAAGATTATGCAGGAGCATCCAGTTGCTCAAGATGAGTCAAACCCTTGCACAGAACACACATAAGTATGACGAGGGCAACTAATGAGGAGCTTGGGAATCACACCCACTACTTCAGGGGTCTGGGTACCAATGAGCCAGGCAATCAAGTCATCCCAGATATAAACATGACCAATTTGAAAAAGATCTCACAGTTCAGTAGCTTGACCCTACTTGGAGCCTTATTACTAAGGTGAAAGGTGGGGAGCAGGTAGGCCATAAAAATGAGCCTTGGAAATAAACAAACAAACAACAACAACAAAAAATGACCCTTGGGCCCTCTGCCCAGCGATGACTTTGTACCTGGCAAATAGCAAGTTGGGTGGACCCGTGGGAGCTGGCATGAAGTGAAGCATGAGTCAAGGGTGTATCATATGTACAGCCCAGGAGCCTGGGGCTGGTAAGATTGGGCACATTCAGGAGTGGGGAACCTGTTGTGAGCAGCTGACGAGCTCAGTCTGAGGCAATGGCAGGACAACTGGGTGTGAACAGGCCCTGCCAGCCTCTGTCACAGGGCAGCTGTGAGGTGTCACAGTATAAAAGAGACCTTTGGAGGGAAAAACATGCAATGGGAGCAATGCCTCTAGCCCTCATCTATGAACATGGACACTCTTTTGGTAACAGGAAGCCACGAGGCTCCATCTCCATCTGGCGACTATGGCCATTTTCTCCCCTCACCACTGTCAAGGTTTGGGTGCCCAACAGTAATGCACCATGGGCAAATCCCTGACCTCCAGAAATGTTGGGTCTCAGAGGCAAACATGTCATCTGGCAGCAACCAGTATGTCTGGTGTCTTCTGTGTCTGCTCGTCCCCACAGAGACATATCACCTCCCTTGGGAGCCTGGGCTCACCAGAGACATGGGGCTGGAGTGCAGGAAGCTCCATACCAGGCCACCTCCTGGAGACAAGTGAGGGAAAGAGGCCAGAGAGCACACCCGGGAGAGGCAATAACCGAAGGGGCTGGGAAAGAAAGCCAGATTCAGAGTGCACTCCAAAGGGACAAGCAAAATCAGGGCAACCTCCAAGCAGGTGGTGGCCAACAGAACTGAACTCATGTTCTCTACCAGTGAGAGGAGCAGGCAGGCTTCTTATACCAACAAAAATGTTGTCTGGGGAAAGATGTAGTGCATTCTTCATTCCCCCTTCCCTTCACCCACAGGCCTCTCTAGAGGTGGATCATCTAGATCCTATCCATGGATCATCCTATTCATGACAGGGTCTGAAGCAGCCACTCCCCCTACTGTAGGACTTTCCCTCCTCTATGCTACCAGCCAGGAAAAAATATCTCTAAGACAGGCCAATGAAGAAGAACAGCCACATTTTAGAATGACAGTGTCTGGGGACGGATGTCAAGGCCACGTGAACAGCACCACACAAAGGCTGCTTTGGCTCCGTAGAGTTGACTAGGGCACATGATCTGTATGTTTTATGAAATTTAGAAAGTGAGCCACAGTTTGCTGCCCAACATCTGGTATGCTCTGAGGCCAGCAGTGATTTAGATAATGTATTAACCATTGTACTTTCAAGTTCAGCCAAGGAGAATCAGAAGTAGGCAGGAACCACTGATGATGGTAAGTTGCATACAAGTAAACTTCAACGTTTTCCACCCAGACTGACCTGCAAGCTTTCGCTTCATTTTATAAACTACTTTTCTCTCAGTAAAAGTGGTGAGGTTGCAAGTGTTTGGGGCAGGCTCACAGCGTTCTGGATGCAGGAAGGAATCAGAAACAGATCTGGAGTCCCTGATGCCCCTGCTCCAGGGTCTCCTGTGCCAGAGCTGGGTCCTGACTCCCTGGGACCTTCATCCAGACAAGGGCCAAGGTCCCTGAGTGGAAGGCATGGCCTAGGGAAGGGACTCTCAGCCAACAGACCCTCCCTTCATCTAATGCCTCTCCCTTCTCTAAGTGGCCAACAGGCAGTAGAGTGCCACCATACACAACAAACCTAAGTCTTTTCCTTATAATTTGCAGGTCACGTATAAACCATCGCTGCTCTTAAATGGCTAAGAAATAAGAACTACCTCTTGGTATATATCTCTAAACTTCAGAGAAACCCTCTTAAATGATACAGAAAACATTTTGGGGGGATACTAGAGCAAGAAGCCATTTACAGCATTAAAAAAAAGAGATGGAGGAAGACACACTAGGAATATTGATGGCAGTGCCTAGATGCTAAATCACATTCCTTGTCAACCAACATCTCTACAGGCAGACAGTCTTGAGTTAAAACTGGGGCTCTGCGGCTAATGGCTGTAGGTCTTCATGACAAGTTGTTTAATCTCCCTGAGCCTCAATTCTCATCTAAAAAATCAGGATAAACCAACCTCATTGTTTTGACCAGGAGTAAACAAGATAGACCTCAGGTAAATATAGCAGACTGACGCCAAACATCTTATTTAACTACCCACTGAAACAACAGTAGTGGAATTTGTTGTGAAAGACAAAAACTCACCAAGACATGGTGAGAAAGACAAATATCATAAGATTTCATTTATATGTGGAATCTAATAAAACAAAACAAAAAACCAAAACAAACTCATAGATACAGGGAACAGATTGGTGGTTGCCAGAGCATAAAGGGGTTGAAGGAGGAAGAAATGGGTGAAGGGGATCAATTGCAGGTGATGGATGGATGGATGGTGATCACTACGTGGTGTATACAAACATTGAACTATACTGTCGTATAACTGAAATATATGTAATGTTGTATACCAATTTTACACAGTAAAACATAATTAAATAAAATTAAATAAATGAACCCTGGCTGACGTGGCTCAGTGTATTGAGTGCTGGTCAGTGAACCAAAGGGTCACAGGTTCAATTCCCAGTCAGGGCATATGCCTGGGCTAGGTTTTCAGTTGGGGGCATATGAGAGGCAACCACACATCGATACATCTGTCCGTTCCTTTCTCCTTCCCTTCCCCACTTTCTAAAAACAAATAAATAAAATTTTTAAAAAATTAAATAAATGAAAATAAAAAGAATACTTCAGCTACTGCTTGGAAAATGGACAAGGGCAAGGATCAGGGGTGTTACAGCACTGAACCAGGCGAGAGGCAGCTTAGACCAGAAGCACAGTGATAAACATTCTAATCCTTGATACGTGTTGAGGACAAAGCCAGTAGCTACACTGATAGACTGGACATGAGCATGAGAGAGAGGAGGCAAACATGACGACAAGGTTTCTACCCCAAGACTCTGGAAGAATGGAGAAGACTGCAGGGGCCTGTGTGTGTGTGTGTATGTGTGTGTGTGTGAGAGAGAGAGAGAGAGAGAGAGAGACAGATGGTGGTTGGGGGTAGAATGAAATCAGGAGACTGGGTTTGGAAATGGTTAAGATGCCTAAGGACTTCTAGGAAGGTATGCTGAGAAGGCATTTAGAAATTTGAGTCTGGTATTCAGAGAGAGGTCTGGGCTGCAGATAACTGTTTGGGAGCTGTCTGCGTAAAGATGGTATCTAAAACAACTGCACAAAGTAACTTCGGTATAGGGAGAAGCAGAGGAAGAAGAGGAGGAGAAAGGAGAAGAGAAAGAAGTCAAGGAAGGAGAAGGAAAAGAAAAAAATGAAAAGGCCCCAGGCTCTCCAGAACATTCCAACGTGCGGCCATCAGGGAGATGAACCAAGGAGACAGAGCATCAGCCAGAACTGAGAAAGTGGTGCCCTATCCAATGATGGGTTCAGGATGGAGGATGGGAGCCAGGTGCTGCTGAGTCAGACCAGAGACAGTCCTCTCTCCAAATTCTACAGGTGGTGATCTCATCTGCCCCCACAGCCTCACCTGTGCCTGCATTACCTCATCCTAGCCTCCAAGCAACCTCTCCATTCATGCTGCAGTAAATATTCACCTAGCCCAGTGGCCCTCTGACTTTGGTGTTTATCAGAATCACAAGCACAGAGAGGCCCAGACTCCTTTAAGTAGCAGAGGGCCTGATCTTCGTATTCTGAAACCTAACTGAGCAGCAGAATGGCTGACCAAAAGCAAACACAGCTCCCAGCCATTCTTCTGCTTAGAAAGTATCTGGGTAGAATTCATACCTTTTACCAGAAGGTCTCAAACTCCTTGGCTACAACTTTAACTTCCATATCCCTTGGCCAGCCTCTGGCCCGACTGCCCAAATGTCTTGACTTCAGTGGACAGATTCTAACTGTTGGTCATTGACTGCACCAGTTACTATCCTGCTCTATGCCCAGGCCAGCAGCTTTCCCAGCCAAATCCCACCTTCTCTTCAGGCCAGCTCTTCCAGAAAACCATGCTTGATCCTGCCCACCTAAATGTGACCTCCCCATCTCTTTAACCTTCCAGGGAAGGGATGAAAGAAGCTGTGCACAGCCATCTCCCTGGAAGCCTTCCATGCATCTTGGGCCCCTGAGTGCACCCTTCAATCTGTAAGCTCTGAAAAAACTTTCCCAGATTTACTGAACCTATAGGACAAAACTATTCATTATCAGTGGGAAACTGAGGAAGCCTGGAAGACAGTGGAGGCTGGGACAGGGGAGGTGGCAGCAGGTGGCCCCATGTCCTTCTCCATGTCCTATGTTCAGTGGGCTCCAACGGATGGTCTTCCCCAACAAGTGGTACTCGCCATCCCACCTCAGTCACCAAGCCAGGAGTCTTCCCCGGCCTTCCCTTCTCTCACGAGGATCCAATTGGTCACCAAGTCAAGTCTCCTTCCTCACCCCCAATCCGATCTGCCCCCTCATCTTCACCTGCCTGCTTCAGGACACATCATTTCCCTTCAGAATGACTGCAAGGGCTTCCAGACCGGTTTTCCTGCCTGCAGCCTCACCCCACACATGCCCCTCCTCTGTCACCCTGCTGCCAGGAGGAGGGTCAATTTCACAAATCTTATCCAGGCACCCAGTGCTTGCACAATGCCTCACCAGCTTCCTGTCCCCAGGAGAGGAAGTTAGGGACCCATGAGACAGCCAAGACTGTGGGCTCTTTAGTCAAGGCCCGCACTTGGACCCATGTTCTTCCCATCAGGGGTTGTGCCCTTGGACAACTTCCTCAATGTTGTTGAGCTTCATTTTCTCTATTTATAAAATGTGGATGAAAACATGCACATGGTGGAATTGTGGGGATACAATGAGATAAGGTGTAGAAGTCCTTTACACACAACTGGGTGAGGGGTTTGCAACCACAGCAATGACAGTTCTCTCGGCCCTACCTGGCCCCCGCCCTGAGCACCAACCATTAGACAATGGCCGAGCTAATTTCACCCTGCCTGCTTTTACTCTGAGGCGTCCTCCCCATGCAGTGTTTTACTCCGAGATCCCCATTCCGCCCGCTCAATTCCCACCCCTCTTTCAAGGTCCAATTCCAGCATTGTGATTCCAGGGATCTGTACACACACAGAATTAACTGCTCATGAGCCAGTCCCCCTCTTCACTCCCACAGCAGACTTCCCTCACAGCACCTGGAACTCTCATTGAAGAGCAATGGCCACTTCAGTGCATGACTCCCTTGTCTGAGCGGTAAGCTCCTGGCTGGCAGGGCCATGTTGTGGAGCCCAGAGCTCAGCTGGAGCCAGGCACGGAGCAGGTCACAGATTCCATCTGTTGGGGAAGACCATCTGTAGCAGCCCATACCTGCCTGAGGAAGGCAGCAGGAGGTGGACTAGGGCCAAAATTCCTCTCTACCTGTAGATCTGTTAAACACTTTATCTGTTTCCAAAATACGGTGGGACAGGTAATAAAGGATAGATATTCCCATTCCTAAGGAAAAAATAAAAAGCTCACTGGTCTAAATGGGGAGCTAAGAGGCTCCCAGGGGTGTCAGGGCAAGCCTGCCCATGGCCACAGGCTATACCTGGATCCCTGAGGCCTGAGGCCCTGTCCAGTCCTGAGGTCTTTGTCTTCCCAGGGAAAAAACTTGACAATGAAGAAAAGCAGCACAACTGGCCTCAGGGCAATAGCAGGGCCCACAGACACCCACTTTGTATCAGAACCAAAGGACAAGGCCACAGGTATTAACTTTCCACCAGGACAGAGAAGACAGACACAGAGAGACATCCAGTCACAACAAAGGGGAGTCAGAGAAGAGGGACCAGGATGCTGAGAAAGCTGCTATCAGAATCACTGAATGCCTTTAGTGACTAACTGAGCCTAACACAAGTGGAGAGGCGGAGCCTTATTTCTTTTGTCTGTGAATAGAAGCTTAAGCAACAAAGAAAAGAATGCTGCCGAAGGCGAACAAGCACGCTTAACTTGTCCCCATCTAATCACCGTATCGGTGACTCCTAATAACAAACATTTATTTAGAGCTTTCAGCTTCAAAAATGTTTTCACAGGCCAGATCTCATTCCCACCTAAACACCTCTGATCAGGCTGTTCTGAACTGTCAGCCAGTTAAGCTGAGACCGGTGGGGGCCAAGATCCATCAGAATCGATGAAAGGGCTCTATTAGCCTAGGTGTGGGCTGGGAGGCAGCAGAAGACAAATGCAATATTTCTTGCTTAGCATCTTTTTCCCGCTGCACCAGGTGACGGAGTTGTATGCACCAGGCATTCCCAGCCACTCCCCCAGGGTGAGGTTCAAAGATCCCTAAGAACATCTGTATTAGAACCCAGCTCTCCCGAATGCACAGGCTGCTTTCTGACCCTTCCATTTAAAACCCAGCCCAGTTCCTGTCACATGTCACCACTCCTCCACCAGCCTCCTTTGGCACCTCCAAACCCAGATGCTTCCACTTAAGTACTTACCCAAAAAGCTCAGGCCTTTCTCGCCAAACCACAGCCCTTTCAACAGATCCCAAACAGCTCTTCCACCAACATGTAATAACAGCAGGGGACTCGGTCACGTAGCTGAACCCCCCTCCACGGCTCCTGCTAAAGAATACCAGGACTAGCAGCACCAGGCACTGACACCTCACCTTGAGGCCAGACTTCCTCCCAGCTTAGCCTCCTCCCAGACTCAGGAGCAGGAGCAACATCCTGCCTCCTACGTGTAGGGCAAGCTTCTTATGAGAAATACCACGCCAAAGCCATGAGCATGAGATACCCCAAGCCCAGCCCACAAGGAGGAGCGTGGGGTCTGGCCAGGAAATGGGCGCCATGGCTCACACCCAAAGGGCACATTTGACCTGGGCTTAATGCTGAAAAGCTGATGTGGAGTTTCCCTCCATGTCTTTGCTTAACATTTTAAATACTTGCTTCATCTTCCTCTGACGATTCTCACCTCCCATTTCTGCTCTTGACATTCTGCCCCCAAGCTGGTCTTTCTCCCTAATTCAGGGGTTTATTGTGGTAAAGAAGCCACAACAATCTCAGTGACCATGTCCGTGGGCCTTAACTCAGGCCCGCTGAGGAATGGTTTGGGCAGGTCCAAAAGACAAAGGATGCTGGTGCTCCAGCAAGGAGAGGGACGGGAGAGAGTAAGAGGCGGGAATCTGTGCCTTCGGGAAGAGTGAGACGGGGTGCCAGACAATGTCTGGGGACAGAGCATCACCAAGTCCCCCCGTGCACCCCCATCAGTTTGCCCCTTAAAACTGTGCTTACAAATACACAGTGTTAAGATAAATACATCTGCACCATCACTGGGGTGAAACTCCCAGTGGTCACTTAAGAACCTGGGATGGAAGGTTCTTTCCTTTCCTTCTGAGTCTCAGAAAAAGTAGGTCTGAGAAATAAACATAAGTGTTTATTTCCTTCTGAGTCCTCTTTGATGCTGGGATGTGAAGGACCAGGAACAGACAATAAACACTTCACATGCTCTAAGACGCAGCTTAGACCTGATGGCCTGCCTCTTACCCCACAGCTGCCCACAGAACATCGAATGACAGCAAATTACTTCATGCCTGTGTAGTTTCCACCTGTTTGTAACAGCTGCCTGCTCAGGAAGTTCACAGAGGGTTTCCTATCTCCTCCTGAAGCAGTAGCTCCTCTAAAGACTGTCCTCATTTTCTCATTTAGTTTTCCTGGTGATGCTATAAGGCAGCGGTCCCCAATCTTTTTGGCAACAGTGACCGATTTTGTGGAAGACAATTTTTCCAGAGACAGGGGCAATAATAGGAGGAGGATACGGGAGGGCAGAGCTCAAGTGGTAATGCAAGCGAAGCTTTGCTCACCCGCTCATCTGCCTGCCACATACTTCCTGCAGTGCAGCCCTGTTCCTGACAGGCCATGGACTGGTACCGGTCTACAGCCCAGGGGTGGGGGACCCCTGCTATATGGGATATGTTATAATTACAAGCCCCAAATGAGGCTAGTGAGGGAGCAGTGACATGTGACAGGAGCTGGGCTAGGTTTTATATGGAAGAGCCAGAGGCAGCAAGGCAAAGATATTAAGATACTGATGAGGTCACAAGCTGCTGAAAGTCCTCAGTGGAGCCCAGTCTGTCTATCACCTAAGTCCCTGCTTGCTATCCCTGCTTAATATCCCTCCACACTACCTTGCCCTGCTGAATGGCCCGAGGCACCTAAGAGCTTTGCAACAGAGAAGCTGGCTTCCATGTCCCAACCAAACAGAACTCAAAACACATGGGACCACGGGGCTTACTGCTTGCTACCCGCCCCCTTGTGTACCTTACCTTCATAGGGACCCCGCCCACTGCCAACCCCCTTAGACTCTGTTACAGGTAGTATGTTACTTGAAAACAGATATGTACACTGTCATAAAAATGCATGACCCACAACTATTAATCTATTATTATTTTTTTAGATTTGTTTATCTATTTCACAAATACTATTTGTCCCGTTATCAGTAAAAACCTGTGCTAGCAGATGCTATGAGGGGGGGAAATAAATGTTAACAACTAAGTTATTTATCTACCAAGGGCCAAAAATCTTTCATCTCTCATCCATGTCAATTAGAACAGGAAGGTTGCATGTAGAATTGGACCTCTGGAATCCATGAGCCAAAGCCAACAAATTTTGTTTTTTTCCAATTTAGACTTCAAATTCATAAATTAATTAATGATCTAAGTTTAAAGCAGTCATGATATTCCTTTGTAGAAGAAAAACAGCATTTCCCTGAAATTTTCATCATCTCTAAAATTAAGTTCAGATGGCAGTTAGCTGCTAATGTTATTAACATGCAAAACAGCACATAGAAGTTAGTTTCAAAGATGAGCTGAGTTTCAAAAGTGGATCATTTGCCTGATCATGTCACGGATAATACAGCTCACCTCATCATCCATTCGTTCAAGATAATGAACATTCTAGGGGAAGATCATGATGCCAGACACCGCAGAGGCCCCAGGGATCTCGAGGGAGAAAGACCCACGCCTGGCTACAACCCAGCATAACGTGCATGCCCGGGGGAGAAAAGTTCGGCATGCCCACGGCAGGGCAGCAGGAGGAAAGAGAAACAGTACAGTGTGGGCAATCCTAGAAGGCTTCATGGAGCAAGTGAGACTTGTACAGGTCAACGGCAGGCAGAAATGCACTGCAAGAAGAGCAAAGAGTGCATCCCATAGTATGAAAGTCTTGGCGGGGAGGGGCTGTGCATGTGGCTCTGTGTGGTCAGAGAACTGGGGCAGAAAGGTAGTGAATGAGGCTGGAACCAGCCTTTGAAGGATCCCTCATCTCATTCACCCTAGAACTTGACCTTTATCCACTGGGCAATAGGGAACCAGTAAAAGGAGCTGCCTGGAGGCTGCCATTCTTCTCCAACAATAATGGAGAAGGATGCAAGGACTAGAGGGCAGGATCTTCCTCAGAGGGGCTTGCAGGGCTCTCAGAACTCACCTTCTCTGAGTAAAATCAGGCTATGGCAGCCTGTTCCTGCCACCTGCCTACCTCAAGAGTTCTGCCGCACCCTCCCACACTTCTTTCACCACTTCTCATTCCGGACAGAAAGGATGGGGCCTCTCCACTCCAAGGCCTGTCAGCCCTGTGCACGTCAGCAGTCAGCATGCAGGATCATCCCCCGAAACTGTCTACCTCTCTCCAGCCACCTCCCCAGCTCTCACTGAACCTGCTCCCAGCTCACTCTGCCTCTCCGGTCACAACTTGCCCTGACTCTCCCCCTGCCTGGGGAGGCAAGCTCAGGTGTCTTCTTCCTTCTGCTCCAGAATGCTTAACAATGCATACAGCTTCATCAGACACTCGTGCACCCAGACCTTTAATCTCAGGTTTCCTTCTTATCACGAGACTCTTCCTCAACAAACCACCGTGTATCTTTCTTTGGTGAGAAATGGAATCCTGCAGTTCCATTTCTCTACACCCCAAATTTTCTTTCTGCTCTCAGATCCCCTAATCTCTCATCACTGGAATCCAGCCTCTCAATTGTTCCCTCTCTAAACTGAATCTGCATCTTTTCCCCTCTCCTGTCCCTTCCTCTCACCCCACAGATATTAAATCCCCCGGCTGTCCCAAAAGCCTTCCTTTGGCCCCATATCCCCAGCTATCATTTCATGGTTCATCTCCCATTCTCTCTGACACCTTGTGCGATAAGAGTTCCACCCTTGTACATTGCTGCTGCTCCCTCATCCACTGAGCTCCTTTGGTTCTGATTCCTAGAGACAGTCTAGGATGGGCTTAAAGTGCAAGCTGGAGGGTCAGACTGCTTGGGTTAGAACCCCATTTCTGACACCATTCACAATGCATCCTAGGGCAAGACTGTACCCTCTGTGCTTCAGCTTCCTCATCTATAAGCTGAGCAGAATAAAAGTACCCAACCCATAGGTGGTGGTGAAGGTTCAATGAGTTAATACAACTAACACACTGAGACCAGCTAGTGTTGGCTGGGATTGCTTTCCTTGGCATCTCATCAGTTCTGAAAGCCCTGAGACAGTGTCCTTCGCTGGCATGTGGGGACGAAGAGCTCTTAGAGTTCTTTCAGATCCTCCTCCTTCACCAAATGTCCTATCTTGGCTTCCATTCACTGTCCTGGGGCAGGTTCTATGCTCAGTCTCTTTTCTTTTCTTTCTGTAGTCTCTGGGCAATCCAGATTTTGTCTTCATGTTGGTGACTCATGAAACTAGACTGATTTTGTGAGCTACAGATCAAAATATCCCAATACTCATCAGCTGACTATTTCTTAGCAGTCCCTGAGATCAGGCATTCTCAGAAACTTCCAGCGTGGTCCTGCCCGTGCCTGGTAGCTCCTGGGATCTCCTTAAACTATATACACCTGGCCTCCCATGTGACCTCCTCCCTCACCTTCCAACAGCAGTCAGGTCCTTGGGGATGGCTTCTTGCAAGGATGCTCTTCTCCATCTGGCCCCCTCCACTCCATCTGCTCCATCCTGGGTTTAGGTATTCAGAACCTAGGCATTGAGCATCCCCTCTCACCTGAGAAATACCTGCCCCTCACAGCAGTCCAAACTCATGATCTGGCATTCCAGGCATGTCTCAGTTGACCCAAAACTGTCCAGGACTCATGATGGTAATAATAATAGCTGCCACTTACGAAGCACTCTCCCGGCACTGAGTCAAGTGTTTATATGTATCTCATACATCAATACTCATAATTGTTATTATCTAAACTTTACAGACAAGGAAACTGAACCTTAGAGGTATTAAATAACTTAGTCAAATCACACATCCAGGAAGAAGTAGAAACGGGATTTGAACCCAGACTCTCTGACTCCAAGGTTATGTTCTTAACCACTATGCAGCACTTCCTCACTAAGCCTGGCTACCTCCAACCACAATCTTCTGAGTTCCTGACACTGCAGCCACAGGACTGCATTCTCACTTTGCTGTGCCTTCTTCATGCGGTCCCCTCAAGCTAAAGGTCTCTTTTCTAGTCTCTGTCCATCAAAACTAACTTTTGAAGGCCCAGAAGATTCTCTCTCTGATGACAGCATCTCCACTCCCACCTGTCCCAGAGAGCCTCTGCCGAGACCCACAACACGAGCTTACACCTTCATTTAATTTATTTCGCGGTACCATGGGGATATCCAATGGGAGGACGCTGACATTCTCTCTTTCCAGGACCTCCTTACGGGGGTGGGGGGGCAGCTAAGTATCTGATTGGTGGGACTGGGAAAAG
Organism: Artibeus jamaicensis; assembly: GCF_021234435.1. NCBI lineage: Eukaryota > Metazoa > Chordata > Mammalia > Chiroptera > Phyllostomidae > Artibeus > Artibeus jamaicensis. Next base: position 655,793 of record NW_026521953.1, on the reverse strand, counting down.
GAACTGAGCACATGTGGCTTAGCCCCATCCTTCCCTCTCTTTTTCCCCAGCTGCCCTGACAGGAGGTGGCCTGTACTCATCCAGGGCCCTGATAGGGGTGAGTATCCTAACTCAGCAGCAAAGGGATGCATTGGTAAACCTGCTGGCCATGTTCTTGAACACCCTTGAACAGATATTTTGGTCTCCATCTGTCTGACTCTTGGTCCTATTTTTTTCAATTGGTGCTGAACTCAGAGGGCATTTAAGTGGTATAAATAATTACCACATTCCCCACCAGACCTGTATCACTCTCAGCAAAAGAACTGGTCATTGTTGCTCTGTATGATACACTGAGGTAAGGGATCTCTGGGGGTCGAGGCTGATCACTAGCAGCAAGGAGGCCCCACAGAACCCTGAGTGATAGCCCTACCATCCACATGGTGCCTCTGTCTAGGAGCCTGGCTCCCCTGAAACCTGCACATGCCCCTGTAATTCACTTTCCCAGGTAGGATAATGCCAGGAAGGCAGTCTGGGAGGGCAGCCGTTTGTATTGTGGCCACTGGACAACAACTGCCAAAATGAATTAGTCCACTGCTGTCTGGTTTACAGATTAGCCTTGTCAGTTCTGTTGGCGTGAATCAGGCTCCCAGCCCACATGCACCCTTCAGTGAATGGATCAGGAGAGAGTCTGATCCTGCAAACCACCCTCCCAAGCCATCTTTACCTCTACTCTCTGCTCTGGCCACTCCTGCCTGCCCACATGGCAGAAAGAATGTCACCCTGCAGACAGGAACCTGCTGGTAGTGTGCCTCATCAATCCCCCCAAAGAAAGAATGCACCCTTCAAAGAAAGCTACCATCACCCTCCTTCTCACAGCAGAGAACATGCACATGCACACACACACACACGCACACACACACAGATTTACCTCCAGGGAGGAACAAATGGACATCAAGTCCTTTCCCTGCCTCAACCTGAAGAGAGACAGATTCAGAGAAATGCTTCAAATGTAACCTCAGCTTGAATACTTCCAAAAAGTTTCATCTCAGAAACTACCACCTAAAAATTATAACCATCTAGGGGTCATCGTTGAAGCTGAGTGATGTAAGGAGAGTCATTGTACCACTCCTTCTACTTCTGTGTATGCTGGAATTTTTATAGTGAAAGATTAAACGTACATACACACCATTTAGGGAGCTGGGCTTGCCAGAGGGAGGCACAGGACCCCACCTTCCCTTGCTAGGGGCCAGCAGAGCTGAGATTTGAACGTAAATTCCTGATGACCCATATGGTGTTCTTTCTACAGTGCCTTTCAGACTCCCTGAAGGCCCTAACACATAACCAAACTCCTTCTGACCCTCATTGTCTCTCGCCTGGATTGCCAAAGCTTCCTCCTTTCAGCTTCTGACTTCCAGCTGACTCTTCTTCAATCATCTCTTTCCCAGTGCAGACAGGATATATCCGTAAAGCTCATAACATTACTCCGCTGCTCTCAAACGTCCCACAGCTCCCCACTGCTTCAGGAACAAAGCTGCATTCTGTAGCTTGGCCATCAAACTTCTCCAGCAAGCTCCACCCTCCTAGTTACAAGTCATATGCTCAGGTCCAATCACAGGGACCACTCCATAAATCCCTAAATCCAGAAAGATTTTCCTGTTTTCTCTATGTCCTTTTTTGGGGGGATGGTTGTCTCCATTCCACCCATTCTACGGCTTTATCCAAATGCGCCAACCCCAGGAAACCTGTCCTGACACCACTACTGCTCCACTCTGCTCCTGCCATACCTGATACCCACCTTTATCACCTCACTGACAGGGCTGTTGACACAGTTCCTCGATACGTCTGTCTCCCCTTCTAAGTTAAGAAGTGTAAGAGCAAGGAGTACATGCTGTTCATCTTTTTATCTGCAGAGCCTAGCAATGAACCTGATTCAAGTGCACATTCAGTAAATGTGGGCGGACACAAAATGTTAAAGGCATGTGTATCTATCTGAATGTCAAGAAAAGGGAAAAAAGGGAAGACAGACAGACAGACACACAGACAGACATGGTCAGCTTCCTGAAATAAGGGTGGGGAGTTGTCCATAGCAGCCTCTCCAGTCTCACTTCTCCATACCTGAGGCCCCTCTGTTTGCAGCCTGATATTCTGAGGTGGAGGCAGCTCTACCGTGAGAAGAACTTGGCCATGCTTGGGCCTGGCATGAACAAGATACATAATAGATGAATGCAATTATATTCCCAAAGGACCAATAGGAGAAGAGGCTGTAACTTCCCCTAACAGATGATAAAACCAGGCATTTCTCCTCATTCTATTATTTTCGAATGCTAAGCAACAAGAAAAAAGAAACAGATCTGAGTTAGCACATTTTCTCTATCATCTAGAGTGTTCAGGGCTCTCCTGTGTAACCTCAGCCTATAGCCAGCTAGCTCCTACGAGCCTCCCATGCTGCCTGGGGAGGGGCACAGGCACCGGAATTTGGCAGGCTCTAGGCAAGCACTAATTGAATTAAGCAAAATTTATTCTGTATTTTGAATGTTCAGTTCAACATTTGTTAAACATTTTAATTTTGAACCAATGCAATAGTTTTCCTTTTGCATTAAGAAAAGTTTAAACCAGGAGGGAGACCAAAGAATTTTCCTTAAAGACAGGCTGTGTGCACTGGCAACAACAGCCTGGTTCCTGCCTTAGTGCGAAGAGAAGGGGGCTTCCTCTGCGGGCCTGGGCTGGATGTTGTTAGCAGGGGACTGATTAGCAGCCCTGTCTCCACTGGGGGCCGAGGGACACATGGGAGCCAAACGGAGACACCACACAGAACCAATGCAGCCAGACAGCCCAGACTGCAGGGGAACGGCTCTGCCTGGACTTTCCTGGGCTGAGCCTTTGGACAAGGCCAAGGGAGCTTCCTCTACCACGGGCTGGGCTGGGTCCCCTTCATCTTTGGCAGAACCAGCAGTGAGACCTCTCCATCCCTCACCACGAGTCTTGCCCAAAGAGGATTTTAGAAATATCCTGTTATGGGCTAAATTATATCCCCATTCCCCAAATTCATATGTTGAAGTTCCAACCCTCAGTACCTCAGAATATGACTGTATTTAAAAATAAGAGCTTTAAAGAGGTAATGAAGTTAAAATGAGGACATTAGGGTGGGCCCTTAACCAGTAAGACTGGTATCCTTAGAAGGATGCAGATGGGTACAGAGGAAAGACCACGTGAGGACTCAGGGAGCAGATAGATCTCTAGAAGCGAGGACAGCAGCCTCAGAAAAAACCAACCCTGCCAACACCTTGATCTTGGACTTCTTGCCTCCATAATTGTGAGGAAAAAATGTCTGTTGTTTTCCCAGTCTGTGTACTTTGTTTTGGCATTCCCAGCAAACTGATCTTGGAAACACTGCAAGGCTACCAGAAAAAGGTAGGACTCTCTGGAGCTGGGCCTCTGTCATCCACTCGTGCCCCTTCTCTCTTAGTCTAAGGGAGACTTTGCTTCACATCTTCAAACCTTACACAACACCCAGGTAAAGACAATCTGTAAGCCAGCTCTGAGGCAGTCGCACCCGAGGACCAGGACCATTCAGCAAGGCCAGACTCGGGCGTGCTGCAGGAGGAAACCCCAAGATCCCTCAGTCTGCCCAGCTGTCAAGTTGCATTCAAGGAGCCAAGAGCCCTGGGCCAGGCCCTCTTCTCCTCACGCCAAGTCAACAACTCAGAGTAGGCCGGGGTCGGAGGGGCGGGGCAGCACTGGGCCCCTGCCCTCAGCGCAGCAGTCATGAGACACTTGCCACTGGGATCACTTCCCTTCCCGAAGAGCGCTTAGGCCAGAGAGAGATTCAGGGACTTTCCCAGGAAAAGTTTTCCAGGAATCCCCCATCTGCACACAATCCTGTAGATCAAAGCAAAGCTGGCTGGAGAACTGCCCAGCTCTAGGCCTCTCCTCCCTGGGGGGCCTGAGGGGTCTTGCTCCTGGAAGTCTGTCAGTCTGACCCCAGAGGAGAGACATCCTCTGCAGAATTTCCTGGGGGTCTCTCTCCCTCTTCTTACCTCTTATTGTCCATAAAGCTGGGCCATTATTTTCCACTGGAGAAACCCAAATAGTTCCTCAGACTCAAAGTGAAAGGTGGAGAAGTCAGTGTGATTTAAAAGGGCCACAGAAGGGGAAAGCAGTGCTGATACCCACTGCCAGCCCAGGCCAACCCCAAGCCTTCTGCGACTCCTTTCTCATGTCCCTGAAGAAGGAGAGGAGCAGGAAGAAGAAGAAAGGGTCCAAGCTTTGGAGTCAGATGACTTGGCTTTAAATCCTGGCCTTGAGTAATGCATATTAATGTCTCAGGTTACTACGTAATGGAGATAAGAACAGGTGCTCCACAGGTCAGAGTCTTAGGAGAGAGGATAGAGTAAATGACCTGCTCCTTGCCTGACCAGTAAATACGCAACATCCTGCCTGTCCTCTCTTGGAGAACATGTCCCTAACTGCACTATTCCCAAAGATGGGTTTAGCCAAGACTGGCACCCCTTAACGGCCTAAATGTTGAGATCAGGAGGGGAAAATATGACTTCAAGAAGTCGCCAAATCTCTTGAAGCCAGCCCCCAATTAGGCAGATCTGGGGGGAACAGCCACAGGGCACATGCTCTGAGCTTTCTCTCTCTCTGCAGCAGTGTGTAACAGGAGAGTGGGCGACCAGACCCTCACCGCCCCTTCCTCAGTCATTCCACCAGCCTCACCCAGTGCCCAGCTTAGTGACCATGCGCAGAGTTTATGATGATCAAGGAGACACCTGACAGAGGGAGATGGGAGATGGATTTGGGAGACCCCAAATATGGAGGCTGCAACTAAAATAGGACTCTAGGAGTAGGGAGCGGAAGGACCAGATCCTGACCACGTTTGTGAAAGGCTTCAGCCTATGAGCAGGAAGTATCCGGCCCCCAGCACTTATCTCGGAAGGCCCCTTTAACTCAGCAGTGGCCCTGAGAGGTGACAGCTAGATTGTACTTGTGACTCAGAGAGGCACCGCGATTGGTCCTGGTGGACATCACACTCGTACAGAACCCCTGGAGCCAGACAGGCAAGCACAGTTTCCTGCAGTTACTGAGGAAAGGTTTCCAATCATGGTGCGTAACAGATGCTGTGAGATGCATGTCTCATGCAGCCTGCAGGGTCCTTCCCATGAGCACCAGTCTTTATTCAGTTGTCACTATGTTTACTTAAAATTCTCTTTCAAATATAACTAATCATGACACTTGAAGAGTGGACTTGTGACCCTGGAGTAGCTCTTAAGCTTTCAAAGAGGTCATGATTAGTAGGCAGAACATGAAGGTCGTGTTTTGTCCTACCTGAAGCCCCCTGTGAACATGAGATCCTGAGTCACTGCAGCCCAAATACTCCCTCTGTAGCCCCCCAGCTTCCCTAGGTGGCCTTAGGCTTGGGCTGAGGGAAACTTTGCCATTAGGAAGGCTGAAGAAGCCCAGGTCCACCCTGAGGTCAGGAGCAAGGTACAGGGGCCAGGCCTGGATCTGGGTTGAGCTCCAGGAGGGAGGCCAGGCTGGACAGAGGATGGGGCCCTGGGTGGACTTATTCAACAATAAGGTTCTCAGGACACAGAATAAGAAAGAACCCCAACTTCAGCAGGCAGCCACCCCCAGCACCCACTTGTTCAAAACCTGACCATGTCACTGTGGAAACAACGCTCTCCTTTCATGCAGGTATCCCTGCACCCACTCCACACCCTGGCATGGGCGGGCTCCCGGGACATGCCACGGAACTGCATCAACTGCTCCTTTCCACCCCCGCAGCCCCACCTGGGGCACTGCCCAGGTTTCCCTGACTCCCACCCCTCCCCCACCCCTTCCACTCACTCCAGAGCACCATCTTGCTTACCATCCCTTCACGATTCCCAATAGGTGAGGTGGATTGTATGATAAAGTAGCTAAAGCCAAGAATCTTCTTGCATAAATTAGACAAGATACTGGATTACCTCACCCCATTCTAATATTCTTTCTTGAGTGGGAGAGAAAATAGAGGAATTTGGCCAAGACAATAGCAATTGCCTGTAGTACCAGGGAGTAAGTTTCTATGACGCCATAAACAACAGTGCAACTCCTACTGTGTTCGAGGTTTACTTCCTAAATACGCATGTGTTTAAATACATGTATCCCCTGGGGTCAGGTGTGCATCATAAAGATCTGGTCATGTCCACCAAATGCTTCTCAAAGGCTAATGTCATCTGACATGTGCACACCAACCACCTTCCTGCCTCAACATGAAGAGCTGATCTTCACAGCAAACTTAAAACTAAATACAGTGGTACCTCAGTACTTATCGTTAATTTATTCTGGAACCTGTGATGAGTGCCAAAACCGACGAGTACTGAACTGTTCATGAGACTGACGCATTGACCTCTGTTTCATCGTGAGAGAGGGGCTCCACGTGGCGAGCCGGCACCCAGTGCTGAGACATTTTTCTCTCATCAAAATGCAATGAGTACAGGGTTTGACAGGTTCTGAAGCCAACAAGTACTGAGGTATAACTGTAATCTAGACTCTCAATGTGGTGGCAAGACACTATGGAAAGAATATGTGTTTGGGGACTGGGTAGACAGAGCAAAAGTCTTATTTCAGCCAATCACCAATTAAGAAACCATAGGAAAGTCACTTACCCTGAGTCAGTTCCCTCCTCGGTTAAAGCCCTGACAGGCTTCTGTGAGAGGCAGGCACAGATGCCTCTGTGCTCGGTGCCTATGCATGGTGGGGACTTAATACCTGACAACTTCAATCCCTGGCTCCCTATTTAACCTCACTTACCCCTCCATCCCAGCCAAACCAGACCACTGTCTGTTTGCCTTACATGCCCCATAATTTACTGTCCCCAGGCCTTTCTTTGCACATTGCTGCTCCCTCTGCTACAAATACCCCTCACTCCCACAGAAAGGGATGTCTCTGGTCCCCGTCTTTCCTTCCACACACACACCCAGTGCCACCTCCTCAGCAATCCAGGTGCCCCAAATTCTCCTTTCTATTCACTGTGTTTTCTTTGCCGGTATTACTGCCTATTTTGAGTAAAGAGTACATTCCTTAAATTTCATCTAGAAGGATATGTTTTATTCATTGCATGCTCCCACCATCTCAGTATTCAGCACAGAGGGTGGTCAAAAATCATTTGGTAACTGAAATCATAAATGAGGTCACGAATCCATTGACTCTAGAGTACTTAAGAATACACTCTACCTCAGCTCCTAAAAGGGTGAGCATTCCCTTAGATCTAGTGGGCCAACTTCTACAGCCTAGCCAGGCTCCCTGCCACCCAGGCCAGGAAAGTGTGCCCCTCAGACATCCACGTTGCTTAACCACAACCACAGCACTCTCCATCCTCCTTCCATGCACCCCACCCAAAACCTCAGTTGATGTGAATAAGGCCCTGCTGCCCACAACCCTTCCCCACCTCCCCTTAGGGCGGGAAGCATGTTCTGTGGCCCAGGCTGCAGACAAGTCAGAATTCCCAGTGTCTTGGATGCTATGAGCCCAGTGCCCCAGCCACATGGCTCTAGTTTTCTGGGGACCAGGACACTATGTCCTCAAAAGCTTCAAGGGGTGACCCATGATGGTATAAGACCCTCCATACCCCTATCAGGCAGAAGGGCCAAAGTGACCAACTTCAGAGAACATACACAGTATAATCACTTCTTTGGGATCATAGCCTCAGCTTCAGCCCACAAAGGCAGTTCCTCAGACCACTTCCTCTCTCCCAATCCCTGCTACTGAGTGGGGCTTCAGCCTGTGACATGAGACAGAGAAGCTTCTGCACAGCTTTAAGGCTGCCCTTCCCCAGGCTCCCACCCTCATTCCACCCTGCATTTGCTGCAAGTCATCTCTGCTCAGAAGCCACCAGTTACCGCCCCCACCCCCAAATCCTACAGCACTTTTAGTTAGACCTTTAACCTTTCAGCAAACTCTGCCCTTTCAGTTAGATCTTTAACCTTTCAGCAAACTCTGCCCCTCCTGTTATTTCACAAGCTTCTCTCTAGTCAGTACTGCTTGGACAATAACCTCTTCAGGTAGACTCGAATGCATGCTTTCGGGCAGCTATGTGGCCCTAGAGATGAGTTTGAGTTATTTGGAATTTCTTACACCATCTCAAACTGAAATCTTCCTCTTCTTTTTCCCTTTACCATCACCCTCACAGACCCTCAACTTTCCCTCAGAGCGACACAGAACATGGTGGCTCCCTGACCCACCTGAAAAATCACAATCATAGCCTGGTGCCTTCCAGCATGTTCCCAGGTCCCTCCAAAGCTTACAGGGTAGGGACTCCAACTTTGCAGCATTAAAGGTCCCTTTTACACCTGCTCCCAAAGTGTGCTGTCCAGGGTCCTACCTCTAGGTGTTTCCAGTCTTGGCTAGTGCTGGGAAAAGGGGAAAAGGAGATGATCCTCTGCCAAGGTCTAAACCCAGGACTTCTAATGACGCACTCAGGCTAAGACAACTTATGTGGGTTTTTCCACATGGTCGGGTAGGACACTCACACCAACTGATATGGGAGCCTAAAGAAAGGACTTTGCACTTACCCCTGCCACGTCTCACTGAGCTGGTTTGGGCTCTGAACTCCCTGTTTGCTGCCCTTGTCCTGAACTTTGGTGACCGGTCATCTGAAACCAGGCTGTTCCCCACCCTGTCACACACTTCAGCCTTCTGGTCTTCCTGCTCACCTCTACCATAGTTGTCCTTTTTGTCACACTTGGAGGCCCAAAAATGCTACTTCCCCCCAAAATTTCAGTATAAGCTTCTATCTGGATAATATAAATCACTCCTCTCAACAGAGGATTTTCCCAGGCTTCCTGAGAAGATGAAAATGATAATAATACCTCTTACTGACTACTTACGATGTGCCAAGCACTGCAGCCAACATTTTCTGTGCATCATTTCATTTCATCTTTACAACAGCCAAATAAAATAGCCCTGTTCTCACTAGGCGAATGAGGAACTTCAAGTTCAGAGAGGTAGATACTTGCTCAAAGTAGCAACAGCAAGTCTGTGCAGAGCTGGAATTTAAATGGTGGCTTATCTGATTAGAAGTCCATACTCTAGAGCTACGAGGATCCTCAGAGATTAGGGAGGTAGGTCCTGCTGCCTGTCACACTGGAATAAAGCTGGGCCAGGGGGGAGGCAATGCAGAAGTCAGTTTCCTCATCTTCAGAAACAGGACAATAATCCTAGCCTGAGACATTGTGCAGTTCCAATGAGCAGGCTCAGAGAAACCTAGACAAACACACAGGGTGGTGGTTGTTGTTACCGAGTGAGCAGTCTTTTATCGAAGAACCAGATGTCTTGGCTGGTTGCAGGAAGAGCTTATATAATACAATTTTTTTCATGACATCTAGTCAAGGTCAGGTGTCAGAGCCAAGAACTATTCCTTTGCTTTAGCAAACTGTTGAATTAGAAGCATCTACCTTTCCCATAAAATTCAAATTCTAATTTCTCCCCTATCCTTGTTGCAATTCATTCTCCCCAGTCCCTCCTCCCCTCACATGTTCTGATTGAATTTAGAGTTTGATACCACACATCCCAGTGTGCCTGTGACATTCCTGTCATCCTAGGATCCCACCCAATTCAGTATATGTTCATCTCCTTTCACCCTCAGAAGTGTCCCTGATGGGACAATAAAATAAGTCTAATATTCTGGGACCTTAAAGAAAATCACTTCTCTGATACCTGGTTCCCTCCCACAAAATGGTGAAACAGGAAAAGTTGGCATTCCTGTTGCCTGTCACTACCAGAACCAATGAGTAGATACAAGGATTGACTCTTTATGGGTGCTTTATTTGGATGCCAGTGATGTGAGAAGACAGAGGTTATATAGCCTAAAAAAACATCTTAACATCTCTTTATAACAATCTTTTTATAGGGAGACAAAAAGGGTAAGTCAAAGGTTTGGAAAAAGGTTAATCAGATAAGAGTTGTAATCTGCTAATAAACCATTTTTTATCTCCATCCCCCCTGGAACATAATGGTTCAGATGCCATTTCCATTGTTTGTGGACCTCCTGGAGTCAGGTAAGTCATGCCTTCCATTCTAGGAGTAACAGCTTTTCACAAGTATTAATCACTTAAGCTTATCAACTATAACTACAGTTAAAATATCTAACTCTAGAGTTTCCCTATTAATGGGAATAACGCTACCTCATGAGGCAAGCCCTTTGTAAAAATCTGCCAAAGCTGAAGTTCCACTCTAGCCTTCCCTCTGGAGGCAGCTTTCTGAGGGACCTCTCTACACCTCTGTTGTCTCCATAAAGCAGTCAGTCCACCATGGCGTTAGCTATTAATGCAAAACCTCTTTGATTCAGGGGAAATTAGGTCTTGTGTTGAGAGAAGGAAACTGGCCTCTGAAGAGAAAGGAGTTGCCATGTATGCATGCAAGGAATAAAGGTAGCCCAGGTTTTGTCTTACCAGATGACCGGTGGCGTAACCCCTAAAATAGACCTTTTGGCTCCTACATAACTCTTTCTTCTCTCTCTCACTCTCTCTCTCTCTGTCTCTCTGTCTCTCTGTCTCTCTGTCTCTCTCTCTCTCTCTCTCTCTCTCACACACACACACACACACACACACACACACACACACACACACAGAGGTTATCAACCCAAGGAGTTCCTCTGGCAGGGCTCTCTGGGCCTTTCTGTCAGAAGCAGGTGGGAGAAGTTTGCTGAGACCTCTCAGGACACCCCAGTACAGTCACAGGAGTGGTTCTCTAGGCCAGAGTAGTCCCTGCCCAGATGAGAGGCCCAGCTACATTTGACTGGTACATTCGACCATGCTTCTAAGTTGCTATAGATTTATGCTTTACCTGGGAGTCAGGGCAGGTGTTCTGACTATGCTACTAAAATACACTCCCAGGGTCCGGCAAGCATTGGCAATCTCTAAGCAGGCACAGAAACCCTGAGACTTGGATCACCTCCTTCACTATGCCTGTACTCAAGGAGGAGATAGATACAGACGGGTTTGGTTCCAGGCCACTGCAATCAAGTGAGTATTGTAATAAAGCTGGTCGTAACCTTTTTGTTGGCCAAGGGTCTACCTTCAAAAACACAACATCTGTGAAGCACAATAAAGCAAAGCTCAATAAAATGAGGTATGCCCGTGTACCCAAATGAGAGCCACCTGGGAACACTGCAACAGCTGTAGGCCCTGGGGAGAGGCCAGGACACGATCTACACCTGGGTGAAAATCTCTTTCTAAAGATTTGTTAGTAGCAGGCATTCCACCCACTCTCTTCTGCATAAGTCCTCCCTGAGACACAAACAACCCAAATCTCAAGTCTTTAGTATGGGTGAGCAAGCTCATGCATACATTCTGGTCTCAGTTTAAAAAAAAAAAAGCACAAAAAAAACCCCCTCAAAACATATGCATATGCAGTAGAAACGTGCCAGACCCAGTTACATAGCTAGAAAGAGCCAAGAGACTTGACAAGCTTTCACTCAAAGTCAAATCCCAGCATTCCCTGCGCCTTTGTTTTTGTTTGGTAGTTACCACATGCCCAGCAATGATCTAAATGTCTTACATGCATTAACCCAGCTTGGCCCAGCAATGATCTAAATGTCTTACATGCATTAACCCAGCTTGGCCTTATCAAACCAGGGTGAACACTATGCCATGGCAAAGGCAGGGCTCATCCTAGGAGGCTGGAGGCTGAGCTGAGAGGCTTGGAAGGGAGGGGAAAAGAGGGGAGGAAATCCACCCTCAGGTCACTGAGTCTCTTGGTCATGGTAAAGATTCTAGATAAAGTCCTACTCATTTGACAGCTTTGGCCCTCCCCCAACCATCTGGATCCCTGATACTGGCCCTACACCCACTCAGGGCTGGTTGCCTTCCCCAGAGGGGTGCCTCCTCCATCACCCCACTCCAACACTACATAGGTAACTTCTCATGACTGGCTGGATGTGTCCCTCAAGTTCTTCTAGAAAAAGAAAAGGTGCTTGGATCTTGGAATGCATCTTTCCACAGAACTACAGACTGATGGTTGCAGTCCCAGAAAAACCCTTTATTACACACGTACCCACACGGAGCACTAACGAGTGTGAGTTGCCGATTCCATAAAGGATCTCCCCACTTCCCAGGAGCCCACATATCAGGCAACAGGACAGAAAGGAGGGCTTGTGAGCCTTCACACCCTCATTGGCATTGGCTGCCATCAGACACTTCCCCTCTGAGTCCTTGATCTATAAGGCTCCAGCCTTAGCTGTCCCACAGGCTGAATTCACCCCAAACCTGGCCTCTTTCCCATTTTTTTATTGCCTAAATGGACTCTCCAGCTGCACCTTCTGGCAACTCCCCTCTGGCCAAACCCACTGTGCTCCAGAGGCCAGGGCAGATGACCAGGAGGCCTGGATTCTGCCACCAGTGGCTGAGCCTTCTTTTGGACTTTGCCATTCTCCTGTGTAAGAATATAAAGGGCATGCAAGAAACTACCCATGGCTCCCCTGATTCCAAAGAGAATCAACCACCTTCATTTGCCTTCCCCTTTCCATGCCCCTCCATGCTCTCATGCTGCTAACAATTGTCTCATTCTTCCCCCAGCAAACTAGCACAAAATGTCAGTGTCCAATTTGACTCTTTTCTCCCTCCCTCAAATCCAATCGGTCACCAAATCCTGCAGGATTTCTTGGCAAGTTCACTCACTTCTGTTTCCTCCACTCCATCCCTATTGCCATTGCCTTGATTTAGGTCCTAATCCACTCCAGTGGGTTAGTCCAACAGTGCATGCTCATGAGGAGCTCCTCTCCTCCTCCAATCTGCCCTACCAGCCCTGAATCCTTCACAAAGCACAGCTTTCACCATGTCTTTTCCATACTCATTGACATTTGATGTCATCAGAATAAAATTTAAATTATCTAGCTTCAACTTCTAAGGCCTTCTGTATCTCTTCCCTGCCTAAGACTACAGCCTCACCTCTCCTGCTGTCCCCTCCCCACCTCACTCCATGACTCTAGCCATGTGTGCCACTCCTCACTGGGCTTGTCCTAGTTTTTCAGGTTCTGCTCTTGTCCCTTCTCTCATCTCCTCCAAAATAACCTGCCTCTTTTCCCCTTTACTGAGCAAACACTGCAAAACCAGCTAGCTCAAGGCTCCTGCCTGCCACAAAATCTTCCTGAACATCTGCCACGAGTAGGCTGCACACAAGGGCTGATGCAGACCTAGAGCAGCTCAGAGTCTGCAGGGCTTGTAGACACAGATATGCAAATAAAGTGCCTAAGCACCATAACAGAGATCTGTATCTGATGCTGTATATATGTACTATTAGAAAGAAGAGTAAACATGACTTGGGGGTGGGGAAGAAGAGGTGTTTTAAGAGTTTGATCTGCATCCTGAAGGATTAATAGGAGTGCATTCATGTCACAGAGCAAAGAACAAAGGGTCTTCCAGGAAGAGGAAATAGTGTATGCAAAGACAGAGAGGCACTAAGGACAGAAATTGGTGAGGTACTCAGTTTGGGGAACAGTAGCGATGCAGCTGGTGAGCTAAATTATTGCCAGCTTCTACAGGCCCTTGAATGCCGTACCAGGATGTTGTACTTTATCCTTTCAGAGAGGATAAAGTCTAGCCTTTCTATCTACAGATGTGCTAGAGGTCAAGATTACTACACAACAGGGAACATAGGGATTAAAAGCATTGCACCCAATGAATGTTCAGTTGTCAGTGTGCATAACTATGTATGTGACAGAGGAAATGGAAGTAAGAATTACCAAGGAGCACCAAGTTAGGACTTACCTGGAAGCACTAAACATATAAATTTCCTGAGAATTAGCACTCCCCTGGAACTTGAAAGTCCTCGGTGTGATCTGGGCGTAAAGCTAAAGAGATGCTCTGGGACAGCACTTCCCAGATTATTTACCTGGTATGTGAGATAAGAATGGACTTCCTAAAGAGCCACAGGGTCACAGGACCTGGCCTTCAGGGTCTATGAAGGATACAGCCCACCATTCCGAGCCGACCTGTGGATTCTGTGAAAGCTGACACATAGGTGCCATCCAGTGTTGAAACCCAAGGATGAGGCCAGGGAATAAAGTGGAACTGCTCTGAGGAAGGAGGAAGCAGGGAAAATACTAACTCAGGACAACACAAAACTGCCAAAGTGTTGGCCTAGTTGTGCCTGCACCATGTGTGATATCTTTTTTATTTTGTCTGAGTGTAACTTCTTGAATGGGGGTACACAGTCTGGGAACTTAATAAATGCTTAAATGCCTCATAAGTGTGTTTACATTAGCTCTTCCTTCTCATGTCTCCCAAAGGAGAATCCACCAGAGGATTTTAAGCAGGGGAGTGTCATTAACAGATTTGTTCATGGAAAAAAAAAAATCTGATGGCCAGGTAAAACATAACTTCAAATCTTACCCCAAATTGTTATAGTCCTAAGTGCACACCATTCCTCCTCCAAAGCTGGATTCTCCCAGAATCATTCTTCCCTCCTACTTAACCTGTGCGGTCAGTCAAGAGACCGACATGGCCCACTCCCTTGCCCCCTGTCCTACAGAATCTGTCTTTCTGGAGTCTCTCCTGCCTCAGTGGCCTGCTCTCTGAGACCCAGTATAAGGCCTCATCACTTCCGTCCTGAGTGACTTTCCAGGCTCCTGTCTGGGCTCTCCACCCCGGTGTCTTTGCCCTCTGGTCCCTGCTTCCCACAGCAGTGCCAGGACAGCCTTCCCACTCAGCTTTCATCAAATCGCCTAGGGAAAACTTGGTTAAAAACATCCCAAACCTACTTTGTCTGAATAGTTTAAAAGCCCCTCAGGCAATTCTGAGGCATACCAGGTTTGCAATCTACTGCTCTAAATCTTTGTTGCAGATAGCGAAGGAATCACACAACCCAGGAGCAGATAGGTTAGCAATGCAGACTGTCAGGTCACACCCCTGACCCAGTGACCAGAATCTGCATTTGAACAAGATCCTCAGGTGATTAAGTTTGTTCAAGTTGAGAAGCACTGTTTGAAAGTGTTTCCTGACCATTCATGCCACAATATTTACTGGGTTTTCTCCACATCACAGTAGGGTTTGGGAAGTTGGGAGGGTCTAGGGTGAAGGGCCCTGACTTCACAGAAACATCGGACCTTCCCCTACTTAAAATCTGTTATTGGCTTCTGTGCTTTCAGACAACATTCAGACTCTGCACCTGAACTTCATCACATGCTAGGACCATGTTTTTCATCCTTGTCAACTTTATTGTTTACCACTAGCCATAGGAGCCCACCTGGGCAACTTGCCACTTCTCAGGGCATGTCACCCCCTTTTTGAAATTGCCCCAGATTTTCCCTGCTCAGATGAAAGACAGAAATTCGCACAACTCTGTTCTCATCTCCTTCCTGGAACCTGCAATAGCTACCCCAGTAATGAAGAGACCATGATGCTCATGTCCCCCCAGGAGCAATAAACCAGTAACTGGCACAGCATCACATCTCAGTCATAATAATAATGTGTTAAATTCAAAGTCATTTAAACATGAATATAAGCAGAATACAAATAGGCTTCCTCTCTTAAGCCCCAAAGAGAAACACACAGTCTCTAAATCAAATAACTATGTGTTTTCCATATATAAACAATAACCAAAGGCTGAACATGCTTAAGATGAATTAATTACATTTACCGCCAACTAGCTTTCTGGAGTTGGTCGTTTAAATTCACATAAATGCAACATAAAATTTGGACACACTTGAGATTTGTATTATCATCAATTAAGGAACTGGGAGAGGAAGGAGAAGAAGAGAAAGAAGTAGACCACAATTTGGAAGGGAGACCAATATATACCAAACACCCAGCTGCTGTAAATGTAAAAATATAATGCTTCAGATTTTTTAAAGGATTAAACACTGACTAGAATGCCTGTTTCAAGCCTATCCAAACTTTGAAAGTTCTGATCTTTAGACATATAATTTTATTTTTATCTGAGGACAAATTGTAAGGTCTAGAGTCAGGATGTCAGGAGAGAGAAGAGGAGCCCACTTTCAAACAGAACCACCTCTTCCAACAGTTTACCGGGGGGCACAGCTTGAGAGTTTCAAAGACATGTTGCATTTTTGCAATTACGGTATAGAGTTAGTTTCAGCCAAGGCTTTGCATCTGGACTCATGCTCCATCGCACACAGATTTGCTTGGGCAAACAGACTATAAAATTCCTAACCACCTTGAGCTCTCTAGATTAGCTGGGGCTCCAGGGGACAGAGCAGAGCTCTGATGTACCACACAGAACTTAAGTGACCGACCACCCAGAGCATCTCCGGGGACATCCTAGCACCTGTAGGAGCACAGACTGTCCGTAGATCCCAAGAGATTCAGAACAAA
The DNA here is from genome assembly GCF_021234435.1 of Artibeus jamaicensis. Taxonomy (NCBI): domain Eukaryota; kingdom Metazoa; phylum Chordata; class Mammalia; order Chiroptera; family Phyllostomidae; genus Artibeus; species Artibeus jamaicensis. The sequence continues at coordinate 639,501 of NW_026521953.1, read as the reverse complement.
TCTATAGGAATTATACCCTCCACCCAGTCTTCTGGACAGAGAAGTGGGTCCCCGCCCTCGCGCCTGGGACACGCTCTGGGACCTATACTGTCACTGATCTCTCTTCCCCGGGTGGTTCTAGGGTCTGGGGGCTCTCGGTATCCAGGCAGTGCCCCTGCGGGCGCTCCCACACGGGACAGCGCAGCGGGCCCGGGAGCCCTGGGAGAGCCCACTGACCTGCATGAAGCGTTCCTCTCCGGGCGGCTCAGGTGTGCAGACCGCTCCCGGGTCCCTCCCACTTCGGAACATGAGAGTTGAGAGCCGAGCTGCAGGCCACTGACCCACCGACCAACTGACCGACCGACCGACTAACAGGCGGACCGACCGGCAGCGGCCGGGTCTGGAGCCCACGTGACGGGGGCGGGGACCCACGGGAGCCTGGTCCAGGAGCACCCGCTTCCCCCGCCTTCCTTCCCCCTGGGACCGCCCTCCGTGGCTCCCGGACCCAGTCCGGCACCGTTGCGAACCGCAGGGACCAGCCCACCCCAGGTTCCGGTTACTCAGGGTCCAACCTGGCCAACCCCGCCCCTTCGAACCTGCCTTCGCCTGGGTCGGACTAGCCCAGGCCCCGCCCCCTAGACCGCACCAGGTTTCCGAGCACCGCCCCTCTCCGAAAGCCACGCCCCTCCCTGGAGCCAGACCCCGCTCCTGTCACCTCCCCACCCCGCACCCTTCTCGTCCCGGGGAGGCAGCCGAGTGGTTCCCGCTCTCAGTCCCCGGGGCTTCTCCGGCTCTTCAGCACCATTCATCGGCGGAAAGGAATGACAACAGGGAAATAGGAAATTTGTGTCGCGAAGTGCAGAAAGAGAGAAGCCATAAAAACACTACTTAGAGGCACACCCAGCACAGCAACCCTGTGGGTGTCTGGACTCCCGGAGCCGTGCGATTCTGTCCAAACTGAGGATGGCACGGGAAGGCTCGTTTCTCGCCTCTGACTTCCCACCCCACCGCCCTATCCTCTCCCCTCATTATGGAAGCCTCTGAGACAACCTAGGGTCTACCACTTGAACCCCTCTACCAGGGGTGGAGGTCCCTCTAGTGGTCAGCGCCAACTAAAGGAACTAGTCCCCAATCTTACGAACGGCTGAGCACCAGAAGCACTTCCCTGTGCGCAGTACCAAGGCTGGAGTACATAAGCCCAAGAAATGCTTTGCAGGTCCAACCACAGGAATGGATGCTAGAATCTGGGCAGGACTGGGCCCTGAAGACCTAGTCCAATGCCTTCCGCCAGTGTGAGGCCTGAATCCCCTTTGGATGCACTGCTAGTTGTTGCCCCACCTAGGCCTCCAAGGACTAGCTGCTCATTTCAGCTGATTAAAATCCCTGTGGGCCACAGATGGCATCCACACCGGGGACTCTGGCCTAGTCCCCAGCTCTGGCAGGAGTCACTATGGCCTTGACCTCAGTTTTTTTTTCTGTACATTTCTTCAGGCTGAAGTGTTGACAAAGTCCACAAGACACATCCTTTTTTTTTTTTTTTTTTTTTCCCCAAATTACCCTGGTGGTCTGAAATTACCAGTGTGCTCAGAAGTCTTTTACATGTGAACAGAACTTAAGCCACCCTGGCAAATATGAGACTCTGGTCACTGTGGGAACCTGGCCAGAAGCAGACTAAGGGCAAAGCCAGCTGAGGAAGGCTGGGGCCCACAAGAGTTGTGTTACAACAGGACACCCTTCAGTTCTCTTTCACTTCCTTAAAATAGCAGCAGAGGCTTTTGTAGATGAGGCAGCCACAGTTCACATGAGTTCATGGGTATTCCCAAATCCCACGTCATTGCTCCAGTGGACCCACTGCCCAGACCCCAGACCCCAGAAAATGCTGATCTATTGTCAGAATGATGCAATTAATTTTTTACGATCACTTTTTAAGTCACTGGCTCTCGAGCTTATTTGCACTTTGGAACAACTTAGGAGGAGGGGACTTAAAAATGCATCTGAGTCCCACCTCCAGAGGTTCTGATTTGATGGTTTGGGGTTATGGCCTGTCATTAGGATTTTTTTAAGTGCCTCAGGTGATTCTTATGTGCAATAAAGTTTAAAGACCATTTGTATAGATTATATGGACTTCAATCCAGACTAAAATTCAACAAAAACCCCAGAGCTGAAAGGTAATTCACCTGGAGGAAGCTCCAAACAGTATACAGAAATGGCACATTAACAGGGGCTTTCTGGAGAAAAATGTCTTGACCTAAAAGAGTGATTCTAGCTGCAGGAATTTAAAGTGTCAGAATGCATTGTTAGTGAAAAGTGCACCCTGAAAAAAACTATTAATTCAAAGCATATCACAAATGAAAGTCAACCTCTCTGCACCGCCAGAGGAACTATGTACCCGGGACTCGCACATAACTACACTCGCTAATAACTCCACTCTACCCTCCTCTGTGAGGCAGCTCACATTCCTTATCCCTGTGAAATAGGTCATCTTCTTTTACCTGTAGGGTAGGTAATGTCCCCAAAGCACAATACCATCATGTTTATTCATACCTGCTTCATTCCGCAGCAGATTTGGCTTGCCATATTGCTCTATTAGCATGGTGGGTAATTACATTCTATCCATGAAGTGAATAATTCTATTCTGTCAAAGATCTACTCAAATGCTAAGGCAGGGGAAAAACCTCTCTTCATTGCTTGTGGCCCTGGCCTGAGCTTGGCAGAGTCTGGAAACAGCTGCAAGTGTACAAAGCAAGCCCTCTCATGTGACCAACCTGGAAAGACAGAGGCCTCAGCACATGACACGGACTGGCACCACAGCCCGCACTTGTGACCCAACCAGGCTGAATTGGACGTACCCGTGGGAAAGATTTTGAAGGAGCCCTGCTGGCCTGGCACAGCTGCCCTCCATCCCCTGTGGCACATGGAATGGCTGCTGTGGCAGGGAGTCACTTGGAGGCTCTCTGGCTTCCATCCAGATTCCAGAATATTTACCAAGGCCTTCAGAGTGTCGGGGGTTGCTCACAGTAAACTCAGGCCCTGAAACTGCTTTGCTTGAGGGCATGTAGGCAAATATACCCCGATGAGATTTGTTTGCTTAGTGTCAGTTTTATTGTATCTCAAGCAAGAAGAGAGATGCAGGGAAAGTTAGACAAGAGGAGACTAGAGGTAGGGTCCTCACCCTCAGGCTGGTTTTCTGGAGCAAGTAAGTAGCTTTTGAAAACCCCATAGGAAGGTCTTGTGGGGACATGAAAAGTGTTTAAAGGGGAAGACCATTATTTTTAGTATAAAATGATGAATGTATTGCTTATAAAAGTTTCGTTTAACAAACATGCATACGGGGGGGGGGGACCAAAAAAAAACTGCAATTTATTTATAAAAAATTGTGTATTTATTCTTACATGTTTAAACTTCAGGCACCTTCAAAGTCCTCTCCATCTGATGCAATACACCTATTAAGACATTTTCCCACTGCTCAAAACAGTTTTTGAACTTGTTGATTTTGATTCCTTTTAATGCTTCTGCCACTTGTTTGTTTCACCTCTTCCACATTGGTAACACATTGCCCTTTGAGATCCTGTTCATCTGGGAAAAAAAAAAAAAAGTCCCTTGGGATGAGATCAGGTGAATAGGGAGGGTGGGGCATGATGGTCGTGCCGTCTTTGGTCAAAAAGCTGCTGAATACTCAGTGCAGTGTGGGCCAGTGTGCTGGTAAATCGCTTATCATGAAATGGGTAAACCCATTGAGAGGGTCTTCAAAAAAATTCCCTGAAGCCAAACACAGCCTCTCACAACAACGCCAATTGGTACACTGATACAGATGGGTTCCTAGAACATTTACCTAGTGGGGCAAAGTCTGTATTACAAGGGGCCAGCCCTCTAGAAGATAATTCCTGTTTTGGGGGGTCCTCCCTTGTATTTGATGCTTCCTGGGGCAATGAAAAAATGATGGGATTTGCAGTATCTAGCTTTTATTTTGTAGCTGTGTTACTTTGAATGGCTCACCTAAGCTCTCCTCATCTCTAAAATGGCAACTACAAAGATCTGTCCTACATACAAGACTAAAGTAAGAATTAAATGATGTAACATAGGTGCAAACACTTTGTACCTGGAAGGTGGTATTCAAATGTTAATGTAGTTAACTTATTATTATATCTATCTAGCTTGATGGAGAGGCAGAGCCAGGGAAAATCAAGATTAAACATCAATAAAAAAATAGTAGTTTAGTTGGGGAGTAAAAATAGAATATCAAAAGGCTTGTGTAAAAGAGGAAAGAGTTTGAGCAAAGGCCAGAGAAGAGAAAAGCCAGGAGTATTAGGGGTGGCCCACAAGTCTAACTGCTTGGAGGCGTGGGATGGGTGGAGTTAGAGTAAATGCTAGTAAAAGAAAAGGCTGGAAGTAAGCTGGATCAGAATGTGGAAGGCTTTGAGTGCTGGGAGGTTTGGATGGGTTAGAATTTGTTGAAATTTCTGAATGACAGACTCTCATTTAAGCTCTTAGAAGGTCTCTAAGGCAGTAACAACAGGGAGAATACACATGCATTTTGACTTCTAGACTGTATCGCTGTATGTGCTTAGAGGGATACAGTATTGTAAAAGGGGCTGTGGCACCCATGTCCTGGAGAGAAGCTTCCAAGGCCAAGGTCCTCTCCCTCTGGGAAGTAATGCATTACTTCAGAGGTTGCTTTCTCTTTGTCTGGAGCTTGTAAATGATCTGGTTTCCATCATTCCAGGCATAGAGCTGCTTATCTCTGGCATTGTAATGGATCATGGAGTGACTTCTTGGCCGCTTGGGAAAGAACAAGTTGGGCAGATCCTCCTCGCTGATAGTGCCTCGTGGGTCATAGGCGCAGGTGATGCGATGCAGGCCATGGCCACCAGCACTATAGACCACATAAAGAACCCCACACAAGAGGAACGCAGCTTCTGCATCCTGGCTTCCACAAGGAGTGTCCCATGAGTGTTCCACTCCCAGTGTGCCAGGCTCAATTTTAGTGAGAACCAAATGGCCATGGATGCCTGGCCCTGAGTGGATGGCCCAGAGCCCATGCTCATCCACAGCCAAGTCAATGTAAGTTGATGGCGAGTGCTGGTAGACCAGCGCTCGGCCTGCTCCTCCCGGGAGCAGCATTCGGTCTTCCACAGTCCTCTTCTGCAGATTGTATTTGATTATCTCATTGGAAGTTCCTTGGTTATGAAAAAATAGGAAGCCTTTGTAGATCACTTGGCCTGTTCCCTGCCAGGAATGTGTTAAGATGAGCTTCCGGGGGCCTGGCTTGGTGCTATCCTCCATGAGTGCCCGCATGTTTGCAAATTCCCAAACAGTGTTGTTTCTGGATCCAATTAAGAAATAAACCTTGGGAGAGTTGCCGACGGCATCTTTCATCCAAGAGCCATGTGTGTCCATAGTCTTCTTCACTATTTTCAGAGACTTTATGCCCGTTAGCATGTTGTCACAGCCTGGCCAAACAGGAGAAAAGGGAGGTTACTTTATAAACATGAGGAGTCTGCTTTTCTTACAGATGGCTTTCTCCCCCCTTTAGTATCTAGAATGAAGTTATCACACATAGATCAATGATGATCTATTACTATGAATTGTCATAAATTTGATTCAGAAGTCAAAGAATTAAATCAACAAACAGATCTCTGCTAAGGGAGTGGCTGTACACCTGGAAGAGTCAGCATGTTACTCGTCAGGACAGCTATTTGCTGCCACAGGCCCTGTTCAGGCCCTGTCCAAACTGTTGGCATCTCTGGGCCACACTGGAGGAGTTGTCTTGGGCCACATATTAAATACACCGTGACACATAATCACACGCAAAAAAAAATCTCATAATGTTTTAAGTAAATTTATGATTTTGTGTTGGGCCTCATTCATAACCATCCTGGGCTGCGTGTGGCCTCTGGGCCACAGGTTGGACACCCTCACCTGGAGAACTTTGAGGTTGACACAGGTGTAACTTAGGTGTGAAGCTGCCTATTTCAACTCCACTTGCCAAGATTTTATTGGGTATCTACTGTGTTCTTAGTGTGTAATGCTCCCAGAACAGTGCTAAATATTGAGGGTAAAAAAAAAAAACAAACTGTATTTCTGACACTGCCATGAAAAAAAATCATGCCTCAGTTAGGATAAGAAACATTTGAAACAAAACCAAATGACCCCAGTTAAGCTCAGCCTAGATCAACAAACCCTCATTCAATCACAGATCTGTGAGAACAAATGATTATTGTTTTAAGTCACTCAATTTGGGGGTTGTTTGTACCACCGTATTTTTGAAGCAACAGATCTCTTCTCTACTCCATGCAAAATCTCTCTCTGTCTCTCTGTGTGTCCCTCTCTGTGTGTCCCGCTCTGTGTGTATATATACACACACACATAGAGGGTGAGCCAAAAGTAGGTTTACAATTGTGAGTACATGAGACACAGAGTTTATTCTTGTATTATTATTTATTAACTGTTGTATTATTTTCCATACAAACAACTTTTCCACACATACATATTCTCCATATAATACAAAAGTAGGTTTCCCATATAAACTTACTTTTGCCCCCCCCATATATTATATAAAATCAACCCTATAACTTCAGGAGATCATCTTCTAGTGAAGGATTCTGACCCTTAAACTACTATAGCATCATAAGAGCTCTACTCATCCATTTGTTTATTTATTCATGAATGTATTCATGCATTTAGTCAGTAGACATTGGATACCTACAAAGACAGGATACTGACCCAGGTGTTATGAGCTGGGGGTCAATGGGCTGAGGTACAATGTAAGTTAGGAGTGATTCTTGCTTAATATGACTAACTAGAATATAAAGCTCAATGTGAAGTTTCTTACACAAGAACAGAGAATAGAGACATCGTTTGAGGCAGAGGTTAATCTTCATTTGAATTGGCCCTTGAAGGATGACATTCTGAGATGGGGGGAAGAATATTCCTGACAGTTGGCAAGAGCATATTTGGGAAAGTCCTCCAAGATTAGTATTAATAAGGTAGTATCAAATTTAAACCAATACCAGCTAAGTACTTGATATTGCCTCAAACTAGATGCATAAAACAAAGTAGTACAATAGATTGAAACCAGCTCTGTGCCTGGAACCTTGAGGCTGGCGCTAAGGAAGATGGATTCTATTCTACTGGCACATAGGGAGATACTGCAGATTTTGAGCAAAGTGAGCAATGGTCAAGACTGTTCAACAAGATTAATTAAGTTGGCAGTCATGTATGCTGGGTACATGAGAGAGGCAAAAATCAGGGAAACCAATTAGAAGAATATTTCAAAAGTTCAAACAGGATGAGGGCATAAACTAGGTGGAGGAAGATGAAATGAAAAGAGGGTTTTATATTTTTCTAGCTCCTCCTTGCCACTTCAGACTATTATCATCCCACTTTTATGCAAAAAAAAAAAACCCTTCTGTCTTTGTATCTCACGCTATCAACTCCTTCCAGTCTAAATCATTGACTATTCTCCAGGACACTCCCCCACATGCGTGAAGAGCCTCTGAGCACCTCAACTCCTTCAACTCCACAGCACCTTACTTTCAAACCACTTCAGTAACCTCTTCCTGTGGTCATACTCGGGATCCCCCTACCCCCAGAGCTGCTCCATATTATCTGTCTAAAACTCTAACATCCTACCTTCCGTAACAACAACATCTGATCCTTTCATTTCTCACTCCTTTGTTCTCCCCTCCTCTGCTCTTCCATTTCCTCATACCACCTCATCCCTTGACCTCTACTTTCTCCCAGGCCATCAGCCCTCTCTTGGTGTCACTTCCTTTACTATGCATCCTAGATCACTTAACAGCTCTCTGAGCAGCTCTACCACCCACCAATCCCTAGTTATTCCACCATATTCAATGCAGACATCTGCCTCTGCTCTGAAGAGCTGTGTGTTGGTGGAGAAAATCTCACAATGGTGCATATTGGTACCACTACACATTAGGGGTCTCCAACCTCAGCTGAGCCCTAAATACAATACTGCTTTTCCTGGTTACCCCCACCTCCCCATCTTCCACACAGCAGCTATCTTTTTTTAACATATACCCTTTATGCCCTCTTCCATCTCTGCTGACCCTCCTCCCTACTACAATCACCACATAGCAGCTGTCTTATTAAAAAATCCCCCCTACAACCACCTCATCATTCCTTTTAAAACAACAGATTAACACTTTAAAAAATAAACACCATTAGACATGAACTCCCTTCACTTCCTTTCCGTCACTTACAAACTTTTCTCTAGTTGTTCCTACCCTTGTTACCCTTCCACATGTCTTAGAAGAGGCCATGTTAGTCATTCCTCCTGTCCAAGACAATATATTCACTGTGCCCTGGCCTTGCCCTTTCCTAGATTTTCCTAGAACTCCTTGATGAATTAGTGCCTTCCTGTTATCTTGACTTGCTCCTTCACTACGAGTTCTTTAGCTTATAAATATCTTGCCTGCATTAAAAAACAATTCTCTCTCAACAGGCACCCTCTTCTGGTTACTTCCCTAGATTCTCTTACAGAATAGTCTGTTCTCTCTGTACCTACTTTCTCACCTCCCATTCTTTCATGTCACCATAACTTCACAGAAAGTGACATACGGTGACACAATGTTCCAAGGCACTTCCCAGCTGAAAAACCAGACCTTTTATGTCCATATGCTCCTTGACCTTTCTGAAACATGACATCATGATCAGTTCCTCCTTCCTGAAGATCTCTTTCTCCTTGATCTTTGAGTCACCACTGTCTCTGTGTGCCTGCTGGCCTTTTCTCTGACTGCTCCTGGCAGTGACAATGTCTGTCTGTATTCCTCGAATGCCACTTCATTTTCCACATCCCCAGTTACACTTTTGCACCCTCCTTGTTTTTAGGCTGTGCCCACTGACCAGCATTCTGTCCAGCGAGATACGGACAGAAGTGGTATAAGCCATTTCCACCTGGGCCTAAACATGCTATTTTCCAGAAGACCTTAGAGTCTTAGAATTTTGGGTCAAGATAAGATTAGTTCTACTGATCATTTCAGGAAAAGTGGGTCATCAGTTCTAATTAAGGACTTGATGTTGGGACCTCTCTGTTAGGCAGTCTATTATGAGGTAAGTAGTGTCATGGAGACAGGGAGTCCTGGTCTTTCGAGAGAGCATGAAGAACCCTGTGGTCTCCCTCAAATCCTGATGAGGTCTGCATTGGGGGCAGGAGAGGATGGTCTGAACAAGAGCATGGAAGTCTATGGGCCTCCCTCACTGACTGGAGGGTGAAATGTGGCATGATAGACATGTGTATAACCACCTCTTAAGAAGAACGGGGCCTCCTGAAGTCCTTCCAAAGGCTTTGGTATAAGAAGCTGGATGTGACAGTGGGTTGTCATTTTCTCCTTAATAAATGCTTGGGTTCTATAGGCAAACTGGAGGTTGTGTAGAGCTAAAGGACAAGAAACAGATGAAGGGAGAGAAACTGGACACAAGGAAGAAAGGTGCACAGAGAAGTCCCACAGGTTCTGAGCTAAGTAAGCATTTTAGCAAACTATTTGTTACTGCCAGATGTTTGGGTAAAAAGTCTACCATACTTCCCTAATCAGGTCATCATCCTCCATTATCATACCTCCTCTTCCTTTAAGCCTCCATCATTCCCTTCTTGCTCTCATATGAAATTCTTGCCTCTTATTTCACTGAGAAAATAAGAGCAATCTGAGAACTACATCTCTTGTTTAAGTTACAATAGACTCCCACATAGTGACCACACCTCCATTCTTGACCCCCATTGTCCATTTCCAGCCAAAGGGAGTTTTGTAAATCCGAAAGTCACATCATGTCACATGTCTGCTCAAAACTCACAAGTGACTTCCCATCTCACTGAGAGTAGTGCTCAAGGTTTTGCCTTCCGGGGCATATGTAAGCTATTCCCCCCACTGCCTCTCTGATTTTGTCTTCTACAACTCTCCTACCTTATTCATTTTGTTCAGCCACACTGGCCTCCTTACTGTTCCTCAAATTGTGTCAAACTCCTTCCTGCCTCAGAAATTGGACACTTTTTGTTCCCTCTGCGTGCAACTTAGCTATCTTCCCCAAGACATCTACATGGCTTCCTCTCTTGCTTCCTTTACATCTGTTCTCAAATGTTTCCTGATCATTAAAGCTTTTTCTGACAACCTGATAAAGAAAAGGCAACCTCTTCTCCAGCTCTCCATACATAGCCCCTTTGCCCTAGTTCATTTTTCTCAAGAGTGCTTCTTATCTTCTACCTGATCTATCATAAATTAATCTGTTAACATCTATTGCTTGACTGCCATCGATAGAGTGTAAACCCCATAAGGGCAGGAGCATTGTCTTACTGCCCGTTCTTTGGTGCATGTCTTGCCCCTGGGATAGCAACTAACACATAGGCCACTATTTGCTGAAGGAAGGGATGAATGAATGAACGAATGAATGAATGAATTTACCAACCACCAAATCTACCATTTGCACCTAAACCCAGGTATTCTGTTTTCCCTCCTACTCAGTACATTTTCAGTGGATCTAATCCACTGAAAGTGAATCCCATCAGATTCAGGGGATCTAATCCCCTCTCCTCTACTCAAGGATTTAGCACCTGAAATTATCTCCCCACTCCTACAACAATAGTCCCCCCTCCCTATTAGATCATTCCCCTCAGTAAACAGAACTTTTAGTGTGGCTCCATTTCTCTGTTCCACTTTATAATAAAACCCCTTAAAAGAGGACTTACCTCACCTCCAATTATCCCCTCAGCTACTCTAAACTTCAATTTGTCACTGATCTGAAGTTCCCTGCCCACCCCACTGAATCAGTTCTTGTCAAGTTCACTGACAACCTTCATGTTGACAAATCCAAGGGTCAATTCTCAATCTTCAACCTACTCAAATTCTCAGCAAAATTTCATTACTTGACTACCATTTCCCCTCGAAACTCCTTCCTCTCTTGACTTTGGAGCACCCCTCCTTTTGATTGCCCTCCCATCTTTCTGGATTTCTTTCTTGGCATTGATGGCTGCTTCCTTCTCATCCTCCGCCTTTAAGTGCTCAGTCCTCACACCTCTTCTTTTCTTTATCTGCAATCACTTCCCAAGTTACTTCCTTTTATCTCATGGCTATGAATTCTAAATAACAATGATTTCCAGATTTGTATCTGGAATAATGTCCTATTTTGATGTCTACTTAGTCTCAAACTCATTTATTTATTCAACTGTTTACTCAATGTACCTACTTGGATGTCTTTTCGTTTACTCTGTCTAAAACAGAACCCCTGCATTTATCCCACAAATCTCCTTTATCCTATTCTTCCCATTTCTGGCAAGAACCATCAAACAAGTTTCTTTTCTAGAAGTCATGGTTCATTTCTTTTCCTCTATTTCCTCACCACCAGCAAGTTCTGATAGTAAAGCTTATTTTTAAATTATGATGTTAAATATTAATTAAAATGCTCAAATGCATCTCTCTCCCCCTCTTCCCACCTTCCCTTCTTTGTATTCCTTGAATCTTCTCCTCCTAGATCATGAAAATAGTCTCTAACTTCTCTCCCTGATTTTACTCTTGCTTACCCTACAGTATATTCTCCACGAAACAGCAGGAGTGCTTTGCTTAAAAGCATGAATTGTGTGATTGACTTACTAAATCCTTTCTCCTATCACTTTTAGAAGAAAATTCTAACCCTTGACCCTGTCCTAAAGCAGCCGTCTCCAACCTTCTTGGTACCAGGGACCAGTTTTCCCACTGGCGGGGGGTGGGGTGGGGGGGCTGGGGGGGTGGGACAGGAAGCAGAGCTCAGGCTGGAGGTGGGAGGCTCAGGCAAGCTTCCTTCAAGTCCTGGTTCCTAACAGGCCACTGAGCGGGACTGGTCTGCCGCCCTGGGTTTGGGGAACCCTGTCTTAAAGGACCTACATGATGTGGCTGCTGCCTATTTCTGGGACTTTATCATTTATTCTTCTCCCCCTTGCTCAGTGCTTTGGGACTGCATTGACTTTCTTGCTATTCTGGGAGAATGTCAACTTTGTTTCTGCCCCAGGGCTCTTGCACTTGCAATTCTTTCTGTCTGGAATGATGTTTTTCTTGATCTTTCCGCAGTCTGCTCCTACTCATCCTTCAAATCACAGTTTCAATATCATCTCTTTAAGAAGCTTCCTGAGACTACTGCATCTAAATTTGAAATGATGTCCTATAGCCCATAGCATCTTTTCCTGTTTTCTTGAGGTCAGTTATCACATTCTGTAATTATCTTAACTGTTTTATTTCTAAGCTTATTGTCCTTCTCCCCACTACACAGTAAGCTCCACAAAAGCAGGGCCTTTGTCTTACTATTGTCCCCTACTGCCCAACTCAGTGCTTAATGGGTTCAATAACTATCTATTGAATTAATGAGGAAAATAGCTTCATTCAAATTGATGTTTTTCTAGGATCTTTTCTAGGGCTGCATATCCGGAGCTGTGATCATAAGCCCTGTCTTAAGTAAATACTATTTGTAAAGTGCTTTAAAGCTTTTAAGATACTTTCAAATCCATTATATCATTTAAAAATCTGACACAAGGTTCCCATCAAGGGACCTCTGGTAGGAGTAGAGAGGAGGAGCAACCTTGGCTGGGAACAGCAGAGTCCCGGGGAGGTCAGTGCTTCCAGTGGTGGTGTTATCACTGTGCGGTCCTGGACGCCCAGCGATCTTACCTGGGCCCCAGTGTGGCTAGAGCCTGACTTTGGCACAGAGACGTAAAAGTCTCTCAGCCATCAGTTCCCACTATGTCCCCCTGCTGTTATGCTTTGTCAGCCTGAGGGGCCACTTCCCTGCGGCCTCTGGGTCACCTTGGTCCCAGTTGGCCTGTATTAGCGGAAGCCAAACCCCTGGGGAAGGCAGAAAGCCTGGGCTGGCTGGGAACCTATGCACTCCCTGAGGAGCCAGTGGGGGATCCTCAGCCACACTGAGCTGAGGGTGGGCTGCAGGCGGTGGTGTGGAGGAGGAGTGGGCTTCCATTTACCAGGGCCCCTCCCTGCCAGAGCCGTTTTTTCAGTTTTACAAGCTCGTGTTGTCTTATGTAAATGCTGTGTTCCTCCCATATTCTCTGGTGATCACAAGGTGTGAAAGAATGAGGGTTTAAGCCTGTAAATGATCACAGATACCTTTAATGGGGAGAAGGAGGAATATTAGAGAAGCTTAGAAACTGTTCCCCATTGAAACACAAGCACAAAGGCTTGAGAAGTTAATAAATATCTATAAATACATATAATGTGCCAGGTACTGTGATAGGTACTTTATTTACATTAGTGTATCTAATTCTTCCAATAAGCCAAGTGGTAGATATTTTAATCTCTTGTTCCCAAGTGAAAAAAAATTAAAACTTGGATAAGTTACTTGGATAGGCCACAGAGCTGTCGGCCCTTGGGCTCAGTCTGAGCCAGGAGGCAGGGCCAGCTGGGACACCTCCAGCCAGCCCCACGGGGACATGGTGGAAGACTGTGTGTATGTGTGGTGGGAAGGAGTGGAGGGTGGGTGAGTCTGCGTGCACCTAGGGAGGGGTGGGTGAGGGCAGTGGCCTCCCTGGGACCTATTCACAGGGAGATGATACGTGCCTGGACAAGGAAGCGCCCAGCCTGCCCATCCTTCTGGGAGGAAAGTCTGCAGGCTCACAGACCAGCTGAGAGGTATTATGTCTAAGAGCAAGGCACGTTCAATGTCTCACCCATAAGAAAATGTTCATTTAAAATGCAGAAGTACAAGTTGGCAGTTATAAAATAGTTATAGGGATACAACATACAGCATAGGGAATACAATCAACAATGTAACAACTATATTCGGCACCAGGTGGATACTAGACTTATCAAGGGGATCACTTCATAAGGCATATGAATGTCTAACCACTATGCTGTACACCTAAAACTAATATAATGTTTGAATGTTAACTGTAATTGAGAAATTAAAAAAAATACATTGGAAACTAGCACAGAAATCAGTTCTCCTTCTGTGTCTGCATTCTAATGCAGGGTCCCTGGAGAAATAGCAAAGCAAAGAGAGTGCTGATGGATGGATTAGATCAGGGAAGGAGTTCTGGGGAAAAAGGAACAGAGTTTTCCCCCACGTGCTTGCCCCCTCTGCTTCTCCCACCCTGTCCTTGGCAGATGGAGCCCGTGACAGAGTCGGAGCCCTGAGGGGTCTGAACTCAGCCTCTGGTTCTCTCTGTGTCTCCCTACAAGTCCCTTGTCAATCAGCCTTAGCTGAGCTTTTCCAGCAGTAAAAAAAAGGGGTTTAGGCTGGATGCTTTCTATAGTTTTTTTCAGAGCATATATCTTATAATTTTTATACATTCCTCAGTTTGGAATTTGGGGGAAATATACTTCCAGTTTTTGAGGGAAAGGGTAAGTTGAGACTCTCTGCTCTTCTGCTCTTGAGAAGAGACAATTAGCCGAAGGAAAAGGAAGGACAGGAAATAAATTTAAAATCTCTGAGTCCAGCCAAGATGCAAATTATTTAACAGAGACAATGACATGTAAGGTCCTACCTGCAAACCAAAGAATGAAATGCTGTCCTTTCTCCCTCAGGCAGAATTGTAGATAAGCAATTAGGATAGAATTTGGCCCAAGGCCTTACAGTGAATTCATATACAAAGATCACTTATTTGAATTTGTAAAAAATACTTTCCCCTTTATTTAATGATAATACCCTCCAGACCTGGTGAGACTTGTCCTTCGGTAGGAAAGTGGAGTTGTTTTAGGACATCGGTCTGGACGTTGGTAGAGAATGGACTGGGGGCAGAGGTGGGGGAGCGGCCACGGAGGGACAGGTGGAGCGTCTCTAAATATAATCCGGATGATGAAAATCTAAATAACAATGGCATAGGAAAAGGGGTATAGATTCAGGAACCAGAAAAAGAGAAGTCAGGTCTTCGTGATGATTAGACCCGAGGGAGCAGGGTGATAAACCAAACTCAAGGACAGGGTGACGGTGTGTGAGACAGCGACAGAGAAGGGAGGACTCCTTTGCTTGGGAGGAAGAGTGCTGAGCTTTTTTAAAAGGACAGAATTGCTATAAAACCATACATATTTTGACTGTTTCTTGAAAAATCTGTTATCAAACTTGACTTTTTCAGGCACCTGAATTGCATTCATGTCAATAAACATTTGTTAATGCCTATCAAGTGACAGGTGTAATGTCAGGAAGTGGGATGAGGAAGATGAGGGCTTTCGGGTGAGTAGTCAATTACGCTGCTTCAAGCAGTTAACAGTGACGCTGTCAATGTGAACTTACTTGTTCTAGAAACTGGGGCCATTTCGTGCTTTTTGCCCACAGAATAACTTCCAGGTATCTCAGTATGGCACTCAAGGTCCTTTATCGGACTTCTTTGGTCACTTCCCTGCCACACTAGACAGGTCACCAGTCACCACACTTGCCGTGGCCTCTCAGAAGTTTTAGACTTTGCCCAGACTTGCCCTGAGCTCACCTTTGCCACCTTGGGCTACATCTACTTGTCCTTGAGAACAAAACTCTCAGACTCCCGCAGAGCAGTTGGCTGCACCTCCTGTGTGCAGGGCGTTCTGTGCAGCCCTCTCTCTTCCAGGGCATCCATCATGCTGACTCGGAACTGCTTATTCACTTTGTTTCCTTGCAAGCACTTCAGACAGAGAATGTGTCTTATTTGTGTTTTTATCCGCAGTACCTGGGACACAATACATATCTCTCTCCTATTCAGTCTTTTACTGCTTACCACCCAAACTCAGGAATTAATTCAATTCAGATAGCTCAGCATTAGGCAGTGTCTAAATCTGCCATCCCAGCTCCTGCTATGCCAACTTAGAAATAAAATTGATTCGACTAGCAAGAGGTGTGTGTGGACCTTAGCAGGTCTTATCGCATGGTCTGAGTGCCTGGGTGATAGGAAATGGGTCTCAGTGATCCACAGTGGGCGGCTTTGCAGGGCTGTGGACCCACGGCTTAAACAAGGCCTGGAATACAATTAATGCCCTAGGTGTGGGTGAGCATAAGAACTCTTTGGCAAATCCACATCAGAGGCTTTTCTAGGTGCCAAGCACTAAATTCAAAGTATTCCATGGCACCCAGGACGGGGCCCTGACAGCTTCTCTTTATTGATGATTAGCAATAGATTACGAGGAAGGGAAGTTGCTTGCATGGCTGCGTGTTGCTCAACAGCCCTGAGCTGTTGAGAACCCAATAGGGGAGCACAGAAGCCAAAAGCTGTGCTGTCTAAGTCCTGCCTGCTTCTACCCTGGGGTCCCGGAGCTGGAGCCCCACACAGCAAACCTCCTTCACATGCCTCCCGTGGAAGAGGCCAGCTCTTCATAACCCCTTAGCTTAACTGATTTTCCTCCAGAGTGTTTATTATCCCCTATCCAACAGGTTACACATTTGTCTTTAACACCTTTTCTGTTTGACTCGCCTCAGTAGTGAGTAAACCCCAGGGAGACAGGGCTTTGGCTAACTTGTTATATTCACTGCTGTATGTCTTGTCCTAGACCACCATCTGCCACATACTGCAATTTCTATATTTTAAGGATGAATAAGTTCAATATTGACAGATATAACTTCAATTCAAAGAAACTCTTTATGGTTCTGATAACTTCTAAAATGCAAAGGGTCCAGAGACTGAAAGTTGGAGGATACTGTCCCAGAGCATCCAGACTGGTGCACACTGACAGGAAGTGACACACAGGAGGGGACGGTGCCCTGGGGAACGGTCACCGCAGCTCTTTTTCACACCACATATCTGACAGTTGCAACATTCAAGCATTCCAAGATTATAATTACGAACTTCCTGTTTTTATTTATTTTTCATTTAATAACTGAGGGGTTTTTTTTTGCATGGTGTTTTTCCCTCTGTGATAAAAAACTAAGCTAAAAATGATAGAAATGTCCTCGATTTCTAGGTGTGATACTGTCATTCTCCCATTTGCCGTGTTGAAAAACAAGGTCATTTTGACATTTCACCATGGATTCTTCCTGTGAGATCGATCTCATTTCATTCTGTTCTTGCCATCCTTTCTCAAAGTCTAGGGCCTGCTCTCCTGAACCTGAACTTTACAGTAGTCTTCTCACGGGTTCTTTGATCTCATCTCAAAACCACCATTCATACCAATGCCTGATTCACTGCTCTCGTGGAGAAATTTGCAGACTTAAAAACTAATCTTGGTTACTGCCTGTTTCCCGAGCATTAAGACGAAAAGCCTTGTAAATGCTACCAGAGGTTCTGGAGAAGGGTGGGCTCTGGAGCCAGACATGGAACTTGCTTCGGCCAAAAAAAAATTGGTAAAAATGACCACGTCTTGGCATGCTGGTGCCCCCTTTCTGAGGCATCGGTCTCCCTCATGAGAACAAGCCCAGGCTCGCCTTCCCAAATATTAGAGGTCACATGGAGATCCAAGCCATCCCTGCCAAAGCCATCCTCAACCATCCCTAGGCAATGTGCTACTAGGGAACACAGGCAAGAGTGGCCAGGCCTGGCCCAGACCAACAGAGCTGTCCAGCTGCCCTGTAGACTCCTGAGAAATAACCAGGGACTTTTGTTTTGACTGCTCACTTTCAGAGTGTTTTGTTATACAGCATCACTGTGGCAATGAATAACTGATACAGGGTAGAGGTGAAGGGATGGTGAGCTGAGATGAATCTAGTGTGTCTCGGGGGTGATGGGTACTCTGGATGCAGCAGGGAAGTAGGAGGAAGATGGAGTGCATGAAACACTCTGTGCCACAGTTTCTTCATCTGAAAAGAAGTCATAATGGTCTCTATATAGCAGGGTTGTCACGGGCTTAGAAAAGATAACAGATAAAAAGTACTTATTGCAATCTCTGGAAAATATTAATAGTTGCTCCCACTATCTAATAAACTCCTCCTCAAAGTCAAAAATACTGATGTCTACTCTGTTCCAAGCACTGCAACAGACTTGGGAAACACAGCATGAATAATGAGCATTGGACAGATGGAGAAAGGAAGCAGTGGAAAAGTCAAAGACAAGAAATGTTCAAAGTTGCTGTATTCAGGTTGGCTTGCTATCTAATTTTACAATGAAAGTAAATACAATAAATATAGTACACAAAATATTCACAGTTTTTATTTAATCAGCAGTTATTACTTTCATACAGAATAATATGACAAATTGTTTAAAGAAAGCTAGGTCAGGTTGTAAGGGCTTTTTTATGTTATTTTATGGGGTTTGCTTTAGCTTGTAGGTTGTGGTTGCCATCAAAGTTGACAAGGCAAAGAGGAAGTAACTCTAGCAAGACAATACTGATGGCAGCATAGGAGGAAGCCAGCACTGGACCAGCAAGAGACTGGAAGCCAGCAGATCAGTTAGGAGGCTCTTAGAGTCATCAGGAGCGGGAATAACGGAGTGATACTGATGAAAAGGATACATTTAAAAGGTATTCAGAAGAAGAATCTACTTGATAGGGTACCTGGTCAGATAAGGGCCAAAGAGATGCCCCTGAGATTTCTGGCACAGGAAACTGTGTGTGCAACTCTTCTGTTAACTAAGAGCACCAGAGGAAAGCAGAGGAGTGTTGTTTAAGAGTAAATAAAGAAGTCGGGGGTTAAAAATAAGGAAGGTAGGGAAAGAAAATTGACCCTTCTAGGCCAGGTTTTAAAGGAATAATTTAAACCAAACTATTTGTGAGCAGGTCTCATCATCAAATAGCAACCAAGAGGGTTGACCTGGGGTTCATAATATAGAGAGATCTGATCAGATCACTGGGGAGGAGCTGGGAGGGGCTGTAGGAGGAGGTTGCCCAAGGCAATGGTAAATAGTCTAGGATGGGATCAGCTGAGAAGCTGAGTATCTCCACAGCCCATGGAATTATGCGCCAGAAGGTTTAAGATAAAAAGAGGGCAGAGGCTGAGTCTCAGGCTCTCATCCTCAAGAATGCATGCATGATCATGCTGCAGCTTCCTGTGTTTCTAAGAGGATGATAATTTGCATAGATTTTGGATAGGAGACGGAACTCCAGGTACAGCCTGGGGTTGGGCTGGCCTGGGAAAGGGCGGCAGAGTTATTCTTCTTTGGGTGTCCTAGAGAGGACAAGCTCTGAGGCAGAAGCCTGCCATTCTCCCAAAATTGTATAGCTTTTGCATCTTATGTTGTTTTAGTTTGGAAACTAACCCTATAGAAATAATATAATTGAAAACTAACAGGGGGAATGCTAGAACTCAGGTGTTAAAAAGTTTAGCCTTCATTGATAGGCTGAAGTGATTAAAGCTATAACTAAAGAGTTAAAGAGTTCAGCCTTAATAGATGGGCTTAAGTGACTAATGGTGTGTGGAAAGTGGTTACTCCAAAATCATGTAGCTTTTGAATAAAGAGTCCTTCTGTGACCACAAAGCCTTTTCCTCCTGAATTTTGCCTAGAGGGCAATGGCAGGCAGCAGGACCCCACTTGCTGTTCAGTAACATTCATATGTGTCCCTCAGTAAGATCAGAAGCAGCTGAGCCTTGTGGGTGCAGACATCCAGTCTCAGAACAGAGGGCTCCCACCTTGAGTGCCTCTGTGGCAGGCCTGGAGATGACCTCTCTAACCCTTCTGTGCACACTCAACCTCCCTTACTGAAGTCCGTTCTGTACACTGTGGCCACAATGAGCCCCCCAAGCCTCCTTCTGAGCCCTGACACCCCCATGCTCACCACTATCAAACAGAGCAGATGATGCGAGAAGTGTGCCATGGGAGCCAGCCTGCCTTAGCTTGAATCCCATTTCTGGCACCAGTTAGCTCCGAGACTTCGGGCAATAATTGCTTATCGTCTCAGTGCTTTTTGACTTCCTCACCCATAAGTGGGGATAATTATAAAACCTATCTCACAGAGCTGTTGTGAGAATTAAATGATATAATCCAATATATAAAATGCTTAAAGATTACCTGCTGTACAGTATGCATTTAATAAACACTAGCTACTATTATTTACATCATTTTCATTGCCCACAGCTTGAAAGTTAGACCTGACTTAGCACAAAGGACCTGAGCTCTTGTCTGGTTCTTTCATCTCCACTCCAAGACGTTCCCCTTCACGTGAGATCTACTCAACCCTAAGTCTGATTAGGACTTTGTGCCTCCGTTTACTGTTCCATTTGTTTGAAGTGCCCTTTATTCTCCGTTTGATTGGCTCTTTTTATTGTTAAAACTGAGCTTGAGGGTTACTGTCTACCTTCCACAGTCTCCCCCATCTCCACGGCAGCTCTGACCCTGCTTAATTACTTAATGCCTGCCCCTTGGGCTTCTGTGCTACCTCCATCAGAGCAGTCACACTCTGGCTGTGACTGGCTACCCTATTTGCTTAGGTGGCTACCTCACCTGGCAGTGAGCTCTTTGAGGACAAGATGTTATATTGCTCTATTCAACGTTCCATCTCTAATACCAGGCACATTGCCAACATATATCTGGACTTCAGTTAGACATTTGCTGAATAAATGAATAAATGAGTGAGTTAGAGAGAAAATAAATGGATGTTCACTGAACCTGGAGCCAAAGCCATCAGCTTGGGGACCTTCTGTTAGTGCTGTAGTGTTGGGAATGGAGGTATCCTCCCAGACCACAGGCCTTCCAGATGGATGGACAGAAGTGCTGTGTGCACGGGCCTTTCTGGACGCAGCACAGTGGACTATTGTACTCTCTGGGAGACAGCGCAGGATAAGCTGCACATGTACTTCCAGTGTTGCTGGCCCCATGGATGCACCAACTTCTGGGTGAGGAGCCCATGTGTGTGAGAGCACTCTCACACGCCTCTGCTCACACTCACGTGTATACTCTCAATCTCCTCCTTTGTGGTCAATATATCTGTTGCAAATTAAAGTTACACATCTTAATGTTTCTTTCCACTCATCACAAACAATTTCCACTCATCTGTGGGAATTGGCTCACAGATATGTTTTATTTGGCTTCCTGTGGGTTTTTTGTTTGCTTACTTGTTTTGATTTTGATTTGATTTTATTTTTAATGGCTTTGAATATGAGGCACACACATTTACACTACCTGAATGAATCCCAGAGGTATTTAAATTTGCAGCAAAAGACTTTTTTTTTCAAGCAAGATCTAACAAAAGATATGAATTATTTAATTTAGCAGAGAGAGGGTTACCTGAGGTAACTTGCACCCACCCTTGTAATAAAAGGAGTTGAACTAAAACAGGAAATCATATAAAATCTTTTATAATGCCTTGTTTTGACTGCCTGGAGAATTTTCCTTTACAAGCTATTTACAAGAGGTTAATACTCTAATCCGCACAAGAATGCAGCCAAGTGGAATTGGCTGAAGACTTGGTTGGGTATCTGAGGCAATGTGCTTTGCCATAAACTGCCAAGTGCAATGCAAAATCTCTTTGTATTAATAAGAGTTAGAGAATTAAAGACTTGGAATGATTTTCAAATGTAAGTTAGATTGTATTCAAGTAACTTTCACTCACTGCATTCTAAAGTGTGTGTGTGTGTGTTTGTGTGGACGTGTGTGTACATCACATACACATGTACAAGAATTGTGGCAGAAGGAGAGGAGGAGGCAAGTGGGGGAGAAATAGAGCATTTGTTAAGATTCTAAGAATTTTACCTAACCCCTAAACATCCTTGGGACTGTAGCAGTCATGAGAACATCTTTGGGGATCTTTTCTCAACAAAGGTTGAAGACTTGGGAACTGCTCTATAGGGAATGGCTTCATTACAGAGCAACTTGATCTTATTACAGAGCAATTATCCCCAGTATCTGGTCCTTCATAGTTGCCCAAGAAACATTTCCTCCAAATTTGGGAAGAAAAGGCGGGGTGTGTCTTATAGTCCAAATGTAGCATACCTGGCTCGTGGGGCATGGTGGGGGGTGGCAGCCTATTTATTTATGTTATTAGATATTTTACATTTTTTGCTTGAAAAATTCCCCCCTATTTTTCTTCTCTAAAAGGCGCATTTTATGGTCCTAAAAATATGGTAAAGAAGAACCATTTAGGCTGATGTTAGGATTTTCTGGAAAAAGCCAAAAGTGTATCTATGAACAAAACCGTGATATGACCTCTGGTGATTCTTTCCCAGCCCATAATCCCATGGTGTCTTTAGACTTGAGTCTCAGGAACTTTGGTGTAAATTCCATGGCTGGCTCAGTCCCTGCAGTCCAAGATTAGAAGATAGAAAGATCAAAGGCTTGTAGGAAGAAGGTGGGTCCGATTTTATTTCTTTCTTTCTTAGAGAGGGAAAGAAATGTGCTAGATATGCTAGAGATACAGGGATCGGTTGTCTCCCACACACCCACAATGCCTGCAACTCAGGCCTGCACCCTGACCGGCAATGGGACCGGTTCACAGGCCAGTGCTCAGTCCACTGAGCCACACCAGCCAGGATGGTAGGCAAAATTCTAGTAAGACAGTTCCCAAGATTCCCACCATCTAGTGGTCAGGCCCTACATCATGGGTGTCAAATTCATTTTCACCAGAAGCCATATCAGCCTCAAGGTTGCCTTCAAAGGGCCGAATGTAATTTCAACTCCTCAACAGTTAAGGAGTAGTTACATTTATACAGTCCTAGAATTATTTCAGCCCTTTGAAGGCAACCTCGAGGCTGATGTGGCCCCCAGTGAAAATGAGTTTGACATCCTTGTCCTATATAATCTCCTCCCCTTCAGTGAGGGCAGGACCTGGCAATATGATAGGATTATAATATAAGAATAAGCTGAAGAGATTTTGCAGATATAATTAAGGTACCAAATCAGTTGATTTTGAGTTAATCAAAATGAAGATTATTATGGGTGGGATTGCCCTACATTAGATAAAAACACTTAAAAGAGGGACTGGGTACTTCCTGAAGACAGGCCCTCTCCTCCTGGCCTTGAAGAAGCAACTAGCCATCTTGTGGGCTGCCCTTTTCATGAGCTGCCCACGGAGAGGGCAGCCTTCAGAAGCTGAGGGCCCCAGTCCTACAACCAAGAGAAAGTTATGGTGATTCTGCCAACAACCTCCGTGAGCCTGGAAGAAAGCCCTGACGGCCCCGTGAGACTGTAGCCTAGCCAGAGCCTTGACTGTGCCCTCCTGTGACCTTGAACAAAGGGTCTAACTGAGCTGTGTCTGGACTCCTGACCCCAGAAACTCTGAGGGAATAAATGGATATTGCTTTAAGCTGTTAAGTCAGTGGCAATTTGTTACACAGCACTAGAAAACCAAGATAGGCATAGTTACTAACAGAAATGGCAAAAAAAAAAACCACCCAAAAAACAAAAACAAAAACAGTGAGGGGGTGAGCATAGTATGTAAAGCACAAAACAGTGTAAGGTGGGGGAATACATTGGCATTCCAAAGTCTATGTTTGGGCAGAGAACCTCTGAAAATCACAGGCCAAGGAACACTAATCACACAGTTGTGATTGTTTACAGGTTTATCTCTCCCTAAACTGGGCTCTTCTGTAGACGGTTTTTATAGCCTCCTCCATGGGAGTTCCAGACCCTGGGAATATAGAAGTAGGGGTGTGATGGGCTGGGGGTCCGGTTGGGCAGTCAACTACACATAGACAGGTATTGTTAAAAGTGCTAGTGCTCCCTTGGAGGACTGAGCGAGGTGCTGTAGGAGTTCTACGGGCCAAACTGCCTGCAGTCTCGTGCCTCTGCCCCTCCCCCCACCACCAAGTCTTCCCGGAGAATCCACAGCATTTTTGAGTCATAAGGGTAGGTAGAAAACAATATTTGTATTTTCAATTGCAACTGTGTTGGATAAATTACAGGAGCCTAAGAAGCTGGACATAAGCTTGGGCCACTTTGTGAGGGGCCTTCTCTATATAAGACTAGTACAGACTTGAATGGATTTTTTTATTGTTGCTGATAATGGATGGTGAATGATAAGAAAAAAATTCTACTCAGAGGAGTAATGAGATCCATTTTTGTGTGGTAGGAAGGCCTTCATGACAGCAGTCGGATTGTAGGAGGCAAGACCAGAGTAAAGAAGCAGTAAGAGAGCTAGTTTGGGACACAGTGTGTTCAACTCTCTCCTCCGTCCCCACCGTGTATGCAAACAGGGCCCATTCAATAGTGGGGGGGGGGACGTGGCTATTAATCATAAACTGAGTCACCAAATGAGAACCCAGAGGCAACAGGCATGGAAGGAGCAATCTCTGGAAAGCTGAAAGAGAAGTTTTCACTCACCATGGAGCTGGGAGAGGGAACATTTTAGCCTCCAGTATCTGAGGGATGAGGCAGAGGAGGAGAGTTGAATAAGCAGCAAGTCCAAACTCAGGACCCCTGCTGAGCTTACGGTGCAGTGGCAAGGGGCAGCTTCAAAGCCTGAGGGGCTCAAGGTGTTCAGAGACCAGCAGCAGCTCAGGGATCCAATTTAGTACAACTGTTGAGGGTTGGAGTCCCGCCTGATCCCTGGCACAAAAGTTGAGGCACATTCTAGCTCAGGCCACATTAGCACCCAGTCTTACCTATCAGTGTTTTGGGGAGCCTCTGTTCGTGCTCTGTTGGCTCATCCTTACCCTTTTCCCCCTTCCCTCACCCCATGCTTAGCCCCAGTTTTTCTCTCTCAGAGGATGGTTCATCTCAAGGCAGTTTCACGGCCAAAAAGGATTACTCACTTGACCACCTTGATAAACTGCTTCCTATTACAGATAAGACACCCTCCCCTCTGTCTTCTGACTCTGAGATAACATGGTCTCTTTTCTCTCAAAGCCTAATAGCCCCTCTCTCGGTGCTGACAACTCTTCCATCCATTCATTCATTTGTTCACTTAGTTATTCACTAACAAAGAGTTGTTGAACGTAAACACTATTCTAGGCACTGGGACCCAACATTGATATGAGATACTGGATGTAGGCTCTCAGCAAGCTGATGTTCTAGATATGGAGGTAGAAAGTAAGCTGTGAGCAAATAAATGACCTAGCAGATTTCAGAGTAGTAAGTGCTCCCCCACAAAACAGTGGAGTAATCAGAGCCTCAACACTCCTCTTGGGTTTCCTGTCTCAACATCCTGGATGTGTCCTTCTCACTCACTTTTCACTTTTCATTATCAGTCACCGAGCCATGTGGATTCCAACTCTCAGTGGCTCTCGAACCCATCTGCTGTCCGTTTCACTGACACTTAATGCGGGCACCAGCGATCACTGTTGCCCAAATTACCGCAGTGTTCCTCTGCAGGTCTCCTCTCTCTAGCCTTGCCTTCTTCCTTCTTGTCATGTTGCTGCTTAAAATCGCTCGGTGATTTCTATAGTTTCTCAAGTCAAGTCCAACTCTCTTGGCATGCGAGGTCTTTCATTATCTGGATCCTGCTGAACTCTTCAATTTTACCTCCCCATGCACTTGCCCTTTACTGAGCCACTTGGCCACATCTGCAGATCTACGTGGGAAAGTGGATATTCCCTCACACCTTTGACATGTGCCCTCTGCACTTTCTTCCCTGATTTCTTTGTTCAAAACGCACATTACGAGTCCCCTCATTTGGGAAGAACCGTGGAGGTCTTCTGCAGGTTACGCTGGGAAGGTGCGTGACTCCCTCAGCACAATGAAGTCAGCTTCCATCTGATTTCCCCAATGGGGTTTCTCACATTTGGAGCACACACACTTGGCCTATAAATAAAGTTTCCCCATTTGCAATAAAACCATCTCAGAATACAGGCTATTGGGGGAACTGTGTCTCTCATGGTTTTAATAAAATACACTCATATATATATGACATTTTCCTTCTCTTTTATGTTTTTGTTGCTTGCTACCTGTTATTTTAATTTGAGCACCTAAACATTATTCTTAATGGCCTGGAAGTCATTCTGATGGATCACGAGATAGGAGAGGAATCCCCTAGATGTCGCCGTCCCAACAGCACATGCGATGATCACTCACCGCAGACCCCGACCCCGAGGGATGCCCGGCACATCGGCACATCTCCCTACTCCCAGAGCTCTAGGAGAACCCACCCACCTGTCCCTCCCCCTGGAAAGATCTGGAACCATACGCCTCTGCCAAACCAAGGTCTATCAGGAGATGCCCTACCTGGGCTGACCTCTGACACCGTAGCCCTGACCTTCCATGGGGCCTTTAGGAATGCCATGTGAAAGAAAAAGCTGCTTTCTAAGAATGCGTTTTCCTTTGGACACCTGCTCCCTGCTAAGGCTGCCCCACCCCCAGCACAGCACACAAGGGTGCACATCCAGCTACTACTGTCACACTCAGCCAGCACCCCCACAGCGTCTGCTCCCCGAGTGACAGTCCCTAGGACAGTGTAAAAGACACAGCTCTCTTACTTGCATTCAGCAGAGTCTGGATCTTTTTCTCTTCTTCGGCTTCTTGGACTAGCTTTTCCGCCAGCATCTTGTCCTCTGCTTCTACGCACAAGTCGGCTTCTCGCAGGTACTCTAGGTAGTCAATCTCCCGCTGGGCACGTTCGACCCTCAGTGCCAGGTTGTCCACTGCACTCTTATACTCGGTCGTGTGGGTCTGACATTGTCCCAGCATAACGGATATGTTTTTCGAGAACTCGCGGAAGTCTTGAATGTATGCCCTCGTTGCTTGTGTACATTTTTGCAGTCCTTGCTTCAGTCAAAAAATAAATTCCCAAATTACTACTAGGTATTGAAGTTACCCAGGTAACATAAATAGCTATTGTCCATAGGAAAAAGATTTTTAAAATACAAATAATCAGAAAGGGGGAAATAAAAAGCACCCTTACTTTCTTAATTCAACGTACTATTGATACTTTAAGGAATCGATTTTTAATGTTTTTTGTGCATTTAGCCATAAATATGTAAATATTTATCCTAAAATGTTGGGCAAGTGGGTGCCACGTGTAGTGGTTGAGTGTAAGTCTGGCACGTTCAAGGAGGTGAGAGTGGGGAGGAGGTGTCTGAGGAGAGAGCAAGCGAAGAGGCAGCACCAGGCCAGTGGCCCGGGGACATTCCATCGGCCGCCTCCGGACTCCAGCCTGTTGTCCTGACAACATTGGGAAATGTGTTGGGCCTGCTCTGTGGAATTACTTAATCCTGACTGTAACTAGATGAGCAAATAATTTGGACTTTAAGATTTTTCAGGAAAATGTTGCAAATAAATATTGGAGATAAGAGTGTCTTTGAAAAAAAGATAATTTACCAAAATTTAACTTGTGCAAAAGCAAGGCAATTAAGTATTAAACAGTCAATGTCAAGACCAGGGTTGTGTCAAAGACTAGGTAGGTCAGAGGGTTACATTTGTCTCTGGGAGCCTCGTCACGCTGCAAAAATGTTGGGTTTTGCAAAGTTCATGATGTGGTGGCTGCAACATATGCAGAAGAGGGGCCCAGATACTTTCCCTCTGCCCAGCATTGCTGAAGTCGGCTCATTTCTAAATCTGAATCCAGTTTGGCAAAGGAAGCTATGACAGCTTCTTGGCACAACAGTGTTATGACTTGTTACCATGACCTAATGGTTTATCTTGAGAAGACGAGGAAAAGCTAAAATTAGCTATTATCCCAATATTGTGAAAATGAAGAAAAAATGACCCCCAATTTCAATTTTCATATTTTAAAAGTAGAACTATTGAATAATAACATTTTGGACAGTTCCCAGTGTGCCAGGCCATGTTCTAATAGAATAATTGATTAAATCTTCAGAATAGCTTTACAAGGTACATTGTATGATCATCCCCACTTTACAGAGAAAAACCGCACAGGGGGCAGCCCTGCTCCAGGTCGGGGATGGTACGGTCCAGACTCTGGTGCTGTAAACCACTAGAGCATAAAAAGTTTCAAGTGTAACTCTACCAATGTATTTATCATTTACTACCTGGAAAAACAAACCCAAGAAGACAGGGAAGCAGGGGTAAGATAAGGTGACTTCCGGGAGGCGTGTTCCCATATCAGGTGCACAGATGCCACCTACCTCCATGACTCGAAAGCGCTGGTAGATGTAGTGCACCATGCCTGGGTCCTGAGCGCACTGTGGCGGAGGCAGAAAAGCTGAGAGGAGCAGAACCAGGAAAGCAGAAGCTCGCTGAAGGGCCAGCATCGTCCTGCAAACCACCCACGGTGGACTCCCCTATGCTGTGCCTCTCTGAGAAGAGTCAAGGGTCTAGGTGGTGGTTTCCCGGTTTCTAGCCGCTGCTGTGAAAATCCTCTAAAAACAGCCGGAAAGCAAAGTTTGCTTGTTATTCCACCAGATGTGTGACCTCACTTTGAAAGCTGGTGATCAAGTCCAGCTGTTGGCAAGCTGGTCCCTGGAGGCCCTGCAGGCCGACTTGGGGTAGAGAGTTTCCTGGGTCCAGCATCTGTCGACATCACCCTTGACACGCACAGACCCTCCCCAGCCTAGTGGCCGCACCCTGCTTCTAGGCCTAGGTGAATGTGCATCGGGGTGAGTGCAGGAAGGGCTTCTCCCCTCTCCCAAAACTCTTTTACTTTTGCTTTCCTTCCCAAGGGGATTCTACAGTCCAATCCCAGCCCAGACCTAACACACACCACTCCCAACTTCTCAGAGTTGGAACTCAGCTTTGTTTCTGGTAAAAAATTCCCAGGATCCTTTCCCAGAAGTCCTGTTGGGAGACCCCACCCCTCCTCCAGACTCTCTTTGCATTCCTGCAGCTCTTAAAGGCACAGCAAGGAAAAAAAGCTGATATGCACAGGGCCGATTGCCCCTAGGGGACAGAGGTACAATGGGCTGCAGGACTGGCCACCCAGGCTGATAGCTAAAAATTCTGAGGATCGAGCACAGGGGAGTTTTATTAAGAAGCACAGCAACAATGATTAGTACAGTGATGCTTCAGAGCTGAATCATCAGCAAATAAGGGAGCCCTTGACTGTGTCAGTCCCTAGTTGCAGAATTCCCTTCACCTGTAGCTGCAGGCCAGCAACACATAGAACTCCATTCCTGCAGGCCCCAGTGCTATTGAAGATAAGTCTCGTTCTTAGGACAAAATCTTCCCATTTTTGCCTACGCTGTCCAAGCCTTTACATATCTGAACCTTTCCTTCCATGAGTGGGTCCAGGATACCCACGGTTCTTTCTCAATCACCCACCAGAGTAGGGAAGGTTGGGGCCTCTGTGAGCTGGGGCAAGGTCTCTGGCCAGGAGTCAGAAGACCTGGGTGTGCGTTTGATCCCTGAAAGAGACACTAAAAGTCAGAATTCCCAGTGTGGGCCTTGCCTGTCCTTGCCCCCGTTAGACGTTCCTCTCTGCCTCTCTCCCACGTGAACCTAGCTCCTAACTGCCCCTCCCAATGCCCGTGGTAAAATCACAAACAAGGGCTCCTCATCCTGAGGAACAATTCCTCCTGCTTCTGAGAGCCATCTTTGAACCATTCCCCAAATTAGCTGAACTTCATCTGGTCCTTCCTCTTAAATCCTTGTAAAAAATACTGCTCGACTCAGCCTCCTTGCCCAGGTGAGAATGCTCTTTTGGAAACTCCTCATGCCAGGCATTTTTGAATAAAGTCTTATGTTAAAGGTGCTCTGGTTGATTTTCTTCCACAAGTGCCTCAAGTCCTAAGTTTGAGACTGTGACTCAGGTGGGTAAGGTCCAGTGGAGGAAATCTGCAATTGTATCACAATTAACTTTGGGGGGCAGTGTTGTGGATAAACTTTTTCTTGGTTTTCTATAGTATGCTTACACTATTTTTACAATGAAAGATATAGTCAATATTAATCAAATCTAAAGAATTATCGGAGAGTGGGTGAGAACACAGTGGAAGGCTTCGGGTTGCTTCCATGGCGGCTGTGCCCGGTTGTGTATGAGGCGTGCTCCAGGGAGCTTGGCCTCAGAGCCCTTTTGTCCAATTTGACGGCCTCTCCCTCTGCCTGCCGGTGATTCATGCCCACACCAATCTCTCATTAGTCACCAGCTGCATAGGGGCAAGCCTGGTCTCTCGGCTCCCACTGTCCCCGCACGGTCTCAGAGAGCTTCACTCTCCTGAGCCCAGAGGCAACAAAGCCCCACAGACCTACCACGCACCACTGCAGTGTGGCTTCCCTGACCCATTAGGGTTGATGAACCCTGGGGCCAACCCAGAGTGGAAACCCTGTTGTTCTTCTTTTTTAAATCCTTACACAAGGATATATTTTTATTGACTTTAGAGAGAGAGGTAGGAAGAGAGAAACATTCACACAAGAGAGAAACAACCATCTGTTGCCTCCCGTACTGGGGATTGAAACTACAGCCCAGGTATGTGCCCTGATCAGGAATCGAACCCGCGACTTTTTGGTGTATGGGACAAAAACTCCAATCAACTGAACCCAGCCAGGGCTGAAACCCTGGTGTTCTTGTGACTAGAGTTTTCATAAAGAAAAATTAAACTCATTTTGGAGACAGTCACAACTTTGACTGACATACCATAGCCAACTCTGGCCATCTTCCTTCAGAGCAAGCCTCACTCAATGGAAAGGAGAAGGTGGCTTGCTTAGCCTGCAGTTGGGATAAAACCCCTTACCTGGTTCTTTGGCCTTCCTTACATTTAACCTCTGGCCTTGACCATTGCTGTAAGCTCACTAGTGATGAGAGTGAACAAGCATAGTGATCTTCCTTTCTCCTCTGACCCTTCTGCTTTCCTGCCGTGGTACCTGAAAGAGGAAACTTAAGCTTTTTGACAGCCACCAAGATGTCCTCAGTGTGCTTGGATCCAGGTAACTGGTCCTTGATTTATATAAGCCCTACCTCGAGTTGACTGAGTTCCCTAAATGACCAATCAGAACTGGACTTATCAACATCCAGCCAATCAGTCCACAGAGGCCCATCTCATCCATCGGCCAAGCCCTCTTGCACCTCTTAGCCACCTTCCTCACTGGCAGTCCTTGTTCTGCTGTACCTCCATGGGAACTGACCCCCTGATTTCTAGATCCCCTTCTGGTCCCAGGATCCTCCACTGTCCAGAGGTGTTGGCCAACTCCCGAAAGTCTGTGAGGAGGAGACTGTCTTCTTGAGGAGGTGGAGCCCAACTCAACAGAATCCCATCTGGGATACTAGCATTCATCATTTAGCTCTGAACTAGGTATCTGCTCTTTTTGCCTTCTCTCCCTTTCTCCTCTCTTTTTCTCTGCTTTTATCTTTTTTTTTTCTCTCTTTACCTTTTATTCACCACTCTGGTCCGTACCCCCAACCTAATAGCTCTTTGTCTTAATGTCATCCTCCAATGTTCCAACCTTTCACAATAATTATATTGTTTTCTGCCTAAGAGATTGGAGCAGCCTCTAATTCCCTGTTTACATGTCTAGATAAAACACTGGCTGATTTTATGCCAAAAGGAAAGCTCTTTACAATGATCTCAGCCACCCCCTCTTGCTTCAGCTCTTACCATCCCCCACATGCCCCTGTCACAACAGCCACATCTAACTGTCCCCAGACTCCTTAGGAAATTTAATGTCGTGGTATCTTTGCTTTTGTAGGTCCCTTGGCTTAGAGTGTTCCTCTCTTTTGGAACCAGTGAATTGTTACTCGTGCTTTGGGGGAGTAAGAAAATGTCTTCCTGCCATTTTCTTATCCCCATTCTGGGCAGAATAACCGGTTCTTTCATTTGTTTTCTTAACACGTTGAAGTCTGAATCTTGGAAGTCTGAGGCAGGAGCCCATCTGACGTCAGTGCTGTGGCGGAGAGGCATGGGCTGGCTGCCTTTGGGGCAGTGGTGTGGAAGGAGAATGAGGAGAAATGTAGACCTGTTATGAGCCAAATTGTGCCTCCTGCAAAATTTGTATGTTGGAGTTCTACCCCCCACTACCTCAGAATGTGACTGTGTTTGGACACGGCCTTTAAAAAGGCGATTACATTAAAATGAGGACATTAAGTTGGGCCCTAATCTACTGTGACTGGTATCCTGATAAAGAGAGGAAATTTGGACACACACACACACAGATGGCAGGAATGTGGGTGCAGCGAGAAAGCACCATGTGAGGACACAGCGAGAAGGCAGCCACCTGCAAGCCAAGGGGAGAGGCCTCGGAAGAAACCACACCTGTTGATACCTCAATCCTGAACCTTTAGCCTTCAGACCTGTCAGAAATAAATTGCTGTTGTTTAAGCCACTTACACGTCCTCCTGTATTCTCTCTCTCAGCAAACAGCACCATCTCCTATCTACTTATAAATG
The DNA here is from genome assembly GCF_021234435.1 of Artibeus jamaicensis. Classification (NCBI taxonomy): domain Eukaryota; kingdom Metazoa; phylum Chordata; class Mammalia; order Chiroptera; family Phyllostomidae; genus Artibeus; species Artibeus jamaicensis. The sequence goes on along the minus strand of NW_026521953.1, from coordinate 607,564 downwards.
CAGAAACCTGGGACTTATTCTAGAGCTTGTTCACTCTTATTCTTATGGTTAATCAGTCAGTCAATCAGTCATCGAAACCTATTAATTCTAGCATCTAAATATATCTATCTAGATATATCTAGATAGATAGATAATATGCCTTCTTCTCTTTTATCCTGCTGCTGCTTCCTTACTTAGGGCTTCTTTATTGCCTGCTTTTTATTCAGTGATTTAACAAATATTTTGGCACACCTATTGTGTTCCAGGTCTCACACTGTGCACTAGCGATACAATTACGGACAGGAGAGACACAGTCCTTGCCCTCATGGAGGATACGGTCTAGCAGTGGAAGCAGTCACATGGACGCACAACTTAATTATGCAGTGACAGAGCCAGTACTGAATGTAGGGACAGCACAGAGGTAGGACGTCTGAGCTCGGTGGGGATGGGACGTGACCAGTGACTTACGCGGATGGGAAAGGTGTGGCTGCAGCTGGAGAAGACCAAATGGCCAGGACATGATGTCACATTGCCTAATGGTCACCTGCATAGGGCTCCTTCCTAGGGAGGCCCCAGGGCCAGGGCTGGTCAGTGTGGGAGGGAAACTGGGTCTCACACAGGCTCCGTGGCTTCCCCAGCTTAGGGCTATCCTTGGCCTCTGCTGCACAGGCTACCAAGTGCGTGAGGCTTCTGGGGACCTAAGACCACTTAGCTCATTGGGAACAGAGCCCCAGGACTTAAAGCCAAGCGGGTAACACCGCCCACAGAGAGTACCTGTTTGGGAGGGTCTCAGTTCAGCATTCCAGGCCCACACTGTCGATTTCGTGCAGAATAGTTGTTTGGACCTTCAGCCACTAGAGGGCAGAGACTTCTCAGGTGTTACCTGACTGTGGCGAAGGTGGCAGTCCTTCACCTTCTGAGATTTGACTGGGAGTGTATTCCATCTACCAAAAGTGCCTACAAACCAGCTCTCTTCTCTCCCTCCTTCCAGGTTTATCGGTTTATCTATTAGATGGACTAAATAGAACAGACCGAGTGGTTTTATTTCCAAACACGTTCTTGCAGTCAATAGAGCATCGAGCCCTAGAAATCCACATTTCAAACCAGGGCACACGTGGGCCTGCTGGGTGGGGTGTGCTGGCTTGTGTAAGCCACGCAGTTTGGAGAAGGAAGGTACTTGCTCTCGGTACCCGATACCTCGATCTCGACGTTACCGGAGCACGGGGCTGAGCTGCACACGCTTCCTGGGATAAAGTTTTCTACCGCAGCCCGAGGGCAGGGACCCTAGGCCATTGGTGAAGTGGGCGGGGAAAGAGCCCCGCAGTGCCCCATCTCCCCTGCCCCTGACTGTGAGCCAGCCACACGGGCTGTCTTTCTGGCTTTTCTTCATCTGAGACCCTGGTTATAGAGGCCTCTCTGGGCCGCCGCCCTCTTCCCTCCTCCTGCTTACTTGCGGGACCACGGTGAGCTCTCGAGGGTGTGTTGAGAGAACCTGTCACGGTATTCAATTAAAAATGGAAATTCCTCTGCTGAGAGCTCCTTTCTCTGATGCACAGCAGGCATCTCTGAGAGTTAAAAGGGCTTCCAGGAAAGTCTCGAAATCGAACCCCTTTAAGGTCATGTATAATCACATGTGGGATATAAAACTGAAAGCGAGAAATGAACAAACAAGGCAAATGAGCAAAAACGCACAGACACAGAGACAGGATGGTGGTTACCAGAGGGAAGCAGGTGGGAGGTAGTAGAGGGTAAAGGGGGTCAAGTTTATGGTGACGGAAGATTGACTTCCGGTGGTGAACACACGACGCAGTACGCAGATGACGTATCATAGAATTGTACACTTGAAGCTTATGTAATCTTCTTAACCCATGCCACCCCAATACATTTAATAAACAAAAGATCATATAAAATCTATAATTAAAAAAATCCATTGAAGATCAGGGGACAGATGGGGAGAGAGCCAATGTCCCCTGGAAATCATAGAATAAACCTCCTTCAGAGTTAGTCTGCACTTGGTTTTCTCAGCACTAGGAGTCCAGGAGTACACAGCCCCCACCCAAGCTGCACAGCTCCCCCGTGATAGGCATGACCAGCTCCTAGATTCCAAGACGCAGACATCAGAGGTAGAAGAATAGGGAAGGCACAAGGCTATAACCCTCCCCATGTGAGAAGAAGCTGGGAGCCACAGGGTGGTCTCAGCTGCAGAGGCAGGAGCAGAGCTCCGGGCCCAGCCCCAGTCCGTGGTGCCCTCCATGACATCACCCTATTTCTCAGCCTTTGCTCAGTATTTCTCAGGCTAGCAATCCAGTTGCAGATAGTACGTGTGAATGGCAACTTTTCCTCCAAAGCAGCAGCTCTGACGTGATCCCGTCTTCAACTCACATATCACAGCCCTGGAGTGGTGAAGACACCCCTAGGGACACCTTTCCTGGCTGCAGACTGGGTTATGGAGGTGTCACGTAGAATCTTGCATAAAATGAGAGGCAAGAGCTGCCATGACTGAGGGTAATAGGTATCTAAGGAGACAGGAAGAAGGCTCCTTATGCCAGGTGGGCAGGTGCGCTCATGAAGCCTTACCCTACGTTTGGAGTTCCCATGCAGCAATTTCAGTACAGCTCCTTGCTGTAAAGAGACACACAAGGTCAAGTCTCCCAGCTCTGAATGAGGCCATGTTCTCCTCAATCATTTTCCCTTGCCTGGAAGGGATACGGAGCCCTGCACCAGACTCTTCTGAGCTGTTCCTGCAAAGGATGGCATTTATGTTTGTGTGCACGTGTATGGTGGTCTGGCGATACAAAGCAACACTAAGGGAACATCAGCGAGAGGCTGGGTCAAGGCAGGAAGTTCTACACTTCTACTGTGTGCTTGAGACCTTCAGGGACCACCCAAGTCCTCTGAGGCCCAGAAGAGTGGGAGCCAAGTACAGCCACAGATTCACTGCTGTTCTCCCTAAGGTATGTTTGTGATCTGGTTGCACAGGGACTGACAAGGGCCTGGGCAGGGACCCCTACGGGTGGGGGAATAGTGGGAAGCTGAGGCCTGAAGGCCACAGGGCTGGTGGGTGGCAGAGCAGATCCCCAGCCTGCCACAGGCAGGGCTGTTTCCAACCAGCACTCTGCTTGGAGCTATGGTTTGAGTTCCTTCCTTTTAGGGTCAGCTGGTCTCTTCCATGGCTTCCATCTACCGGAACGAGGCAAATGTGTTATGACTAGAACCTAAAGCAGTGAGATAATGCACTAGAACAGTTTTGAGTGGTGGGTACAAGTTTAATCTTCCTTCCCAGTCCTTAACCCTTGGATAATTACACCTTCAAGCCTGACATCTGCCTTTCCCAAACTAGTGATTTTACCTTGTCCCCTGGAGTCAGAGAAGGTCATGAGTTCACCCCTCGTTTATATAAACATCTTCCTCCACAAGGACCTGCCCTCCCCACAGAAGCATCAGGGGGCGTGTAGACTGTGCTGGTTTCCTGTATCTGCTCTTCTCTTCCAAGACAGGAAGGGCCTGCTGAGGCTTTGTGTGTAGGAACAGTCTGTTTTTCTTTTTAATATTTTATTTATTTATTCTTAGAGAGAGGGGAAGAGAAGGAGAAAGAGTGGGAGAGAAACATCAATGTGTGGTTGCCTCTCATGTGTCCCCTACTGGGGACCTGGCCTGCAGCCCAGGCATGTGCCCTGACTGGAATCGAACGGGCGACCCTTTACTTCACAGGCCCGTGCTCAATTCACTGAGGTATACCAGCCAGGGCAGAACAATCTTTAAGGAGGGACCCATAACAGCCACATTTTATTTTAACATGAGCTGCTGGGATTAACATAAAGTCAAATGTTAATATTTGGTTTACCAGATATAATAAGCATTTGAATACTTAATTACTTTTCTGCTTTTATGGGACTCTTTAAAGTCACAGACATAGCTACTACCCCTTGGGTTTTCTCTGAGTCCATTGCTTATGTTTTTTGAACTTCTATCTTTATGTCCCTTACAAATTCAAGATCAGTAAGGTTTCACATGCAGGAAAAAGTGAAGAATGCTGCATTTGGGTGGCTCCAGGGTGGCTTCCCCTCCCCTGCCTGCATGCGCACAGGCTGTCCTTGTTTTTATTCCATCTGGTGAAGTAGATCCATCTTCCTTTGCTTTGATTTCCTTTTAAGTGGTGGGGGGAGAGAAAAGCCCACCTTTTAAAGTTGGGACAACCAAAATGAAGTGATAATTGCTGCCCAAATGGTGTTATCTTGACCCGGAAGCCCGATCTGCCCTGGCAGGCCAGGCTGGCAGGCAGTTTCCTGTAGGTTTCAAGTGTGGAAAACAGGGGGGAGGAAAAGTTCAAATGTCTTCTTGTTACTTACACTCAAACCAACACAATTCTTTCGAAACTTATCAGTGCCGACCAAGACAGTGGGACAGACTTTGTAGAGAGAATGAAGTAAAACCAACACATGTTTTAGAAAAATATTTACTTTGGTTGAAGTACTTTCAACCCCAGGTGTTCTAACTTGGAAAACAGCACGGAGCTGCTCTACTTGCATCTTATGAGGTGGCTCAGATACTGCAGTTCAGGGGGCTTGGCCCAGGGCTTCCTGGGTCTTACTCTCAATAAAACCTTTATGTAAAACCTTCACTCTTTCCAGCCAGAAAACACAATTTTAAAATACTGACCATAATGCAGTATTAAGGGTCAAAGTGCAGATTTGCTGCTTATCTAAGTTCATGAGACCGGCTGGATCCAGCAGCCCTGAGAGGCTCAACAAAATTCTGATCTGAGCCTGTGGACACGCAGGTGAGGGGAATGCAGTTTGCTTTCTTTAAGAAATGTGCAGTTGATGGAAATGCTTTTATTTTGAGTTCTTATCTAGCTTACACTTGCTTGTGCAATTTGAAACTTTATCTTAGACTTCAAATTTTAATTTACTTCCAAAATGCCTTGAGGGGAAAAATATAGTTTAGAAAATAATTATTTTTCTGAGATGAGGGCAAAACTTGTTTCTAAAAGGTTTACTTACCAGTGTATAAAGCCCATAAACTCATCTCTAAAGCCCTTAATACAGTATCTTCAGGTATTTGAATAAGTGAGTTTATTATTATTAAAAGCTTTGAGTTTGGTGAATTAGAGAGGTCGTTTTTCTTTGATGAATTTGAATCTGAATACTGTCACCATGCAAGAAAAACTTTATCTAAATTGTCAAAAACCCAGAGTCTTGGAGTTGATGTTCACTTGGTAGGAAAAACTGTGAATATTACTGTCATATGTTGGTGTAGAAAGTTTTTTAATTTATTGATTTTAGAGGAGGAGGAGAGACATCGATTTGTTGTTCCACTTATTCATGCATTCATTGGTTGATTCTTGTATGTACCCTGACTGGGGATTGAACCCGCAACTTTGACATATGGGATGACTCTCTAACCAACTGGGCTACCTGACCAGGGCTAGAAATAGCTTTAATGCAAAGAATAATTATTGAAATAATAACTATAATAAATTTAGTATTGAGTCATGAGGATATTACCTCTTTAAAAAACTAACTTTACTCTTTGGAATCACAAGTTGACTTTGCAAAAAAAAAAGATAAAAACAGTACCATGTATTATAAACTATATAATGGCATTTTGTTAATTATCAATTACTTTTATATTGATAAATATACTTTTTTAACTGTCTGGCAATGTCCACTCAGCCTTTGAGAAGAACTCTTAACTTACACAGACTTTGGGAGGCAGCAACAATGACATAAGGGAACAGCAGCCTCTGTGGCCCAGGTGCCTTTGCCCTGTTCTTCTCCCAATCAGGAAAAGGTACATGAGAATCATCAGCTGGCCTGTGGCTGAACTGGGGGACCCTGAGGCCATTAAGACTTAACCAAGGTGACTGGACCTCACACCTGGCTCCTGATCCTCTGAGGCCTTGGGGGCCATCTTCCAACTTGATTCTTGGTCCTTCCCAGACCCAGAGCTCCTGGACACGGTGAAAAGACACCAGGGGGTGTGAGGACAGAGGTGATTATACTGCTGGCTTAATTTTGCAGCCCATATGCTCAGAGAGTTCGGGCAGCAAGTGACAAGTGAGCCTTTTGAGTGGAAGAAGGAAGAAGTGGATCCTGCCATGATCCTTGGAGAGCCTGGGTCTGACTTCTCAGGAGACAGACCAAAGGGAGCTTTACACCCGACATCATCGCCACTGGAGGCAGGCCCCTGGCATGGCTCAGAGCTTCTGTTTGCCTTCCTTTGGGGCTTAGAGGGGAGCTGAGGACCAAGCCTCACCTTCCGCAGCCCCTGGAATGCCAGTGGACCCTCTCTTCTTCTTGTTTTCCTTGGAGTTACCCTACAGATCTTCCTGGGATGCTTCTCAGTTGGTGAGGCAGTTTTTCCCTCTGATCATTTTCTTTTTCTTAGTTTTACTATTTCACTTCTTCCATGAAGGTCAGCCTACTTCACATGAAGTTGGATGAAGGTGGGATAGCATGTGCTGTAACAAAGGGCCCCCTTCACTGGGGCCTCTTCTCCAGAAAGGGCATCTTAGAGACTCACTACAATTCTCTGAGCACTGCTGCTGATTCCTGTCTGGTTTAGGAGATAAGGTCCCAAGTTGAGCCTCTGTGGCTGGAAATGCTGGGTCTATGACTAGGGAATTAATTGCAGATGATTGTTAAAGGTTATTGAGGGGATCACCTCTCTTTGGTCCAGAGAGAGGATTGGAGGAATAAAGAGTCAGAAGGCCCATCAGTGAGAAAATCTCAGTCTCAGAAAAACCTCACTGGCCTCTCATAGCCTCTGGCTGTGCATCATGTCAGCAACCAGCTTGGGAACCCTGTGTATGAGAGAGATACTCTTTGCAGGGAACTAGAATGGGACAGTAAAGGCAAGGCTGGTCTCTCTGGCTGGAGTGTAGTGGTAATTCCAGGGCACTTCCATGCTGGATACTCCCAACAGTCCTCAATGGCCACCAGTGGAACAAGTGGCCAAGGGCAGCTGAACGGCTTGCAGCATTTCCAGGATCCACATACAGGGTGTAGACACTGTCTGTGGCCATTTGCACACCTATGTTTTATGTCCTTTTCTCAGTTTGTTGAATCACTTTAACTTTACTTTGAAAGTCCTAGCTAAGTGGCTGAGTTAAATGGAGGCCAGGGTAGGGGGAAGATCAGTGGGCTATTCCATATAGCAGGACTCCTACGAGAGAGAGAGACAGACAGACAGACAGACAGACTGACTAGAGAAGGCACCATGGCAACTCTAGTGATGTGGGGACCTCATGCAAGCAGACAACTGCCAGAATTATGTTCATCCCAACTAGACTTGATAAAATCCTTGTCTCTTAATTAGCTGTAATAATTCTTTCTGAACTCTTCAGAAAAAAAAGAATCTCCACTTAGCATACTTAGCATTTTAATCACCATGTTTCCAAAAATGGGAATGTCTTGTTTGAACTTTTACTTTGGCTCCAAGATGAGGCGGGGGAAAGCATCCAACTCAGGCATTGGAGCAGTCCATAGAATGACAACTGTGGCTTTCCTCCAGGGTTTCTTGTGACTTCATAAGCTCTATAATCATCATAACCAGTCGCCTTTCTTTAGCTTTGCTCTACTTA